>NC_090800.1:51443169-51818169 GCF_036512215.1 Solanum lycopersicum
ACATGGAGGGACAAATTCATCTCTCTGAGAGCAAGCCCGCGACGTAGACTTGGGTGCCAATTTCTTCCTGATCTTTTCTTCCTCTCGAAAAATCGATTAACTCATATCCCTGAAATTCTAAGGTAAAAAATCTCGAATTATTATAATTCAGGACAATTCCAGTGGAATCCACTCAAGAACTATCAATTTACTCAACCCCTTAACAAAATCATCGCCTTAAGCAATCAATCAAACATCAAGATTCAAGAACAAATAATAGCCCTTCCAGAAACTAATCAAAAACTTAATTCCTCAATCTCTAGGGATTAATTTCATAATGTAAAACATGATTGGCGTGTGGATGAACGAATCCAAAATTATGAAAAATTACATACCTCGATGCGGCGAAACAAATCCTCGATTCGCTAAAACCTTTTTCATACTTCCTTTTATCCTCTTTTACTCTTCTTAATTTCTCTTCTAAAACCCTAATCGTATTTTATGATTGTAAAACTGAACCAAATCATATTACACCCAAAATATTTGCTAAAACATATTAATTTTATTGGGTAAGAAAAAGAGTAAAGTACCCCTCACATTTTCGAGTAACTTTCCTTAATTGGACAACCTAACTTCAAATGGGTAGAATCCCTTATATGAGCTAGAAAATTATCAAAATTGGTGGCATTGGAAATATGATTCCGAGACATTTCATTTGACTCCTTATAGGCCACCTAATTCATCATATATGAAAGTTATGTTCGTTTGAAGTTGACCTAAAACTCACAATTTAAGCATAACATGTAAAATTTCAGCTTAACGTCTTCCCATTTTTAGCTTTAAGGAGGGATGTTACAATTTCTCCCCCTTGGAAACATTCTTCCCCGAACAAGACCAATTTAAAATAGGTTTGAAGCATTTAACATCCAACTTAAACACTCAACATGGAAGTTAACACAACAATTCAACTTAGAAAGTACCAAGAAAATAGTTAGTACCTTCATTGGAAATTTCTCCAGGATCAAAGAGGTGTATATATCTTCTTTATATCCTCTTCAGCCTCCCAAGTAGCTTCCTCAAAAAATTTATTCCTCCATAAGACTTTGACTGATGTTACCTCCTTGGTTCTGAACTTGCGAACCTGATGATAAAGTAGTTCAATAGATGCCTCCACATAAGATAGGCTATCCTTAATTCAAATTTCAATAGGTATTAAGTGAAGGATATCTCATACACTTATTCAATATTGAAATGTGAAACATCGAATAGACTACTTCTAACTCTGGTGGTAGCTCCAACTTGTAAGTTACATTACTAATTCTCTTATTATCTTGTAAGGATCAATATACCGAGGACTAAGCTTCCCCTTCTTGCCAAATATCACAAAACCCTTCATGGGTGAAACCTTTAAATAAAACCAATCATCCACCTCAAACTCCAAGTCTTTTTTCCTAACATCTGTATAGGATTTGGCGACTCTGCGTTGTCTTCAAATTTTAAAAATAGTCTTCAATTTATCCATAGCTTGATGAACCAAGTATGGTACTATCAACTCAGCCTCACCAACCTCAAACTATCCAATAGAGATCTACATCTTCACCTATAAAAAGCCTCATATGGAGCCGATGCTAGAGTGATAACCATTGTTATAACCAAACTCAATGAGAGTGACTGACCATTCCAACTAACCTTGAAATCGATAACACACACCCTCAACATATCCTCTAAAGTCTGAATTGTACGTTCTGCCTGACCATCAGTCTGAGGGTGAAAAGTAATACTTGATTTACTTTGGAACCCAAATGTTTCTGGATTGACTTCCAAAGTTGTGCAGTGAATTAAACACCTTTATATGAAATAATGGACATTATAACTCCATTTAGTCTGAATATCTCTTGAATATATAACACGACATAATCCTCTATTGTAAAAGTAGTCCTTAATGGTAAGAAATAGGTTAATTTAGTCATTCAATCCACAATCCCAAATCAGATCATGTTGTATGCGAGACTGCGGTAAATAGTAATGAAATCCATATTGATCATCTCCCATTTCCATTCCGGAATATCTATATTCTGAGCCATACCACCCAACCTCTAGGGCTTTACTTGAGTTGTTGGCAATTCAATCACTTAGCAATGAACTACGCAATACCCATTTTCATATTATTCTACCAATAGAATTCTCTAAACTCACGATGCATCTTTGTGGAACCCGGATGCATAGAGTATCTAGAGCTATGAGTTTCGTCCATGATCCTCTATTGGACTTCATCCACCTTGGCTACACACACTCTACCTTGATACCTCAATACACCTCTCTCCCTTTTATAAAATCCATCCTTTTTTTCTTATGAAGTTTGCCTTAAATTCAAGAAAAGTAGGATATTCATCTTGTTTTTATCTTACTTCTGATACTAGCGACAATTCAGCCCTACTCATCACCATTACACCTATTTCATTGGACCCATTAACCAAACTCCTAATCATGCAAGTCTTTGCATATCTTTGGATTATTCTTTAATTCCTTCCTCAACATAGGCAACACTACCCATAGACAATTTGCTCAAGGCATCAGCAACAACATTAGCCTTACCTGGGTGATAGAGAATACTCATATAATAATCCTTAAGTAACTCCATCCACCTCTTGTGCCTAAGATTAAACACTTTATGACTGAATGCATATGCAATGCTTTGGTGATTGGTGAACACATCTACATGAACACCATAAAGATAGTGACATCATATTTTTTGAGCAAACACTACAACAACCAACTCAAGATCATGGGTTGGGTAATTTCTCTCGTGAACCTTAAGATTTCTCGAGGCATAATCTATAACCTTTCTGTTCTACATTAATACTCAACCTAGTCTAACTCGAGATATGTCACTCCCCGAGGCTACCCTTTAGACGTAACACAGGACCTACGGTCATAAATGACCTCAAGCTAACCATATCATAAGTAAACTGAAAATACTGAATAAAGAGATGCTACACAAAAGATAAAATAAGAGAACTGAAAGATGGGGAATACCTAGTACTGAACTGAATATATAAAAAACTGCCAAGATTTCAACGATACTGAAGATTCACTTAAATCTAAAACTAACTCTAATTCTATGTCTGAAAAGCCTCTACTGACTATAGTTGCTGGGATATGCTCCAAGCTAACTCTAGCAAAACTATAAACACAAATAAAAGACTAATATCAGACATGTATATTATCCTCAAAGTATGAGGACTCACCAATGAAGCTATAGAATACGGATTAGGAATCGATCTATGCGTGATGTGGCTATTGAATACCTGAACCTACACCATGAAAGGATGTAGCGTAAATTATGTGTTAGTAATTGGATTGTATAGACCATGAAATATACAAATAAATCTGAATAAAGTATAAAAGCTGAGAAAACATAACTAAGCAATCATATAATATCAACAAAAATATAGATACTAAAATATAACTTCAAACTGATCTAAATGCAATGACCAAACACTAATCATGAACTTAACATGTTGAGACTGAATAGTGAACTATAACTGAAAACCTACTCAAATGCACTAGAGGTTATTGTGGGAGTTACTTTTTACTGACATAAAATCATGTGACCTAAATGTGAAGTCCAATGTATACAACCCCTAATAGGACCCAATATACCTGGATAAGGGTATAAAGGCATTACTAGTGAGATAACTAAATCTGATGCTGAACATAGGGGATTGATAAACCTACGGGGTCACGTAGTTTTTGGATTATGAGGGTACGCACCCTAGTCCATATCGGTGCTAAGACTAATCCCAAACGGAAATGGTATGACACAACATAACTGAAATACTGGATGGTTCAATAATTGACATGCATATCTAAGAATACACCACTTAGGTAGTGAAAGTTGATCATGTATATTTGTTTAATTGATCTAGCAAGTGTAATTCATGGAATAAGAAAATCTACAGAACTAATCAATGATTTCATGAAAACATGATAATCTGATTATGAATACTATAACAACTAAGTCATAAACAATATATAGGGTTTTAGAACCGTAGGTCTAAGAAAGATAGAACGAATCAAGAATCTTACTAAATTCTAAGGACCATTTGGATGAAAGGAGCCTACTATTGAAATCCAACATACATATTGAAAGAATCTATAGAGAAATCCTTTGATTTTAGGATTGGAGCTTAAGAAAACCTATTACGTTTCTGGAGGGGTAGGTCGACTCTTTCTCTTTTTGTTCTCTTAAGTTCTGGTGAATGAATGTTTTGGGGTAAGTTCAACTAGTTTACTGGGCTTAAACTGAGTAAAATGATGTAGTTTATGTGTTAAGCAACTAACACATAGGGAAAAAACATAAACAACCCCAACTTAAAATTTGAAGAGGCCATCGATGGTCCTTAACTGATGGACCATGGACTGAACTAGAGTTCATCCTAATAGGGAGTCATTTGAAGTTTGAGGCTAGGTTTTGAGGGTCACGATCCTTAAACCGAGACCATGGGTTGTGGTCCCACCTACGTTCCCTAGGTCCTTCCATGGGTTGAAAATTTCCGAGAATTCTTGGTGTCTCCAACCACAGACTTTACCAATAGTCCATGCCCCATACAACGAGCCATGGTTTGGACTCCATCATTCGAACCTGCAGTTCTGAAAAATCTGTATTTTTGGTCTTTCTCTTATCCCAAGTATTACATTATCTTCTCTGTTGGTACATTTCTCCTCAAGCAAAGCCTAAACTAGTTGAGTAAGGAACGAAAGAGATGTAATCCCTACCACTAAGTACTAGAAACTTATATCTAACTGAACTGAGTTCCAAGAACATGTAAACATGCTAAAAAGCAAGAACAAGCGAAGGAACATGATGCTGATACTATTTTTATGCAATAATAAACATAGAAATTGCAGCGGAACTATTACCTCAAGCTAAAATGGAATCAGAAGAAAAGAGGTGAGGATACTTGGCCTTCATGAGTGCTTTTGCATTCCAAGTAGCTCCCTCTATGAACTGATTTTTCCACAAAACCTTCAATGAAGTGACTTTTTTATTTCTCAACCTACTAACTTGATAGTCAAGGATCTTTACTGACACCTCTTTATAAGTGAGACTATCCTTGATATCCACACTCTCTAATGTTAGTATTGATGCCAAATCATCTCCACACTTCTTCAACAGGGAAACGTGAAAGACTAGATGGACTACTGCTAATTCTGCTGGCAACTCTAACTCTATGTCACATTACCAACCCTTTTTAGTATTTTGTGAATACATACATATCTAGAGTTGGTCTTCCCTCTCTTTCCAAATCTCATCACCCCTTTCATAGGTGGTACCTTCAGGAAAACCAATCTTCGATTATAAACTCTAAGTCCCTTCTCTTCATATTTTCATAGGAATTTTGATAACTCTGGGTTGTTTTAAGTCTATCCCTGATGATTTGAACCTTTTCCATAACTTCATGAACCAAATCTAGACCAATCAATGATGCTTTGCCTACTTCAAACCAACTAATTTGAGATCTACATTTATGACCATATAATGCCTCATAAAGAGCCGTCTGAATACATGAATGATAACTATTATTATAGGCGAGCTGCAAGAGAGGCAGGTGATCATCCCTACTTCCCTTGAAATCAATCACACAAACTCTCATAATGTACTCTAAGGTACGGATGGTACGTTCTATATGACCATTGGTTTATGGATGAAATGTTATTCTAAGATTTACCTGAGTACGAAGACCTTTCTTAAATGATTTTTGGAAATGAGAGGTAAATTGAGGACCTCTATCTGAGATGATAAACAAAGGAATACCATTCAAACTAACTACCTCATTAATGTAGAGTTTAGCGTAATCCTCTACTGAATCTGTAGTCTTGACAACCAAAAATAAGCGAACTTAGTAAATCTGTCCGTTATTGCCCAAATGGAGTCATATTTTCTATCAGTACCGAGGTAAAACCGTAATGAAGTCTATGTTTATCACTCCCCACTTCCATGTGGGAATGTTAATATCTTGAGTCATACCTCCTAGTTTCTGATGTTCTACCTTACCTGTTGAAAATTAGGACACTTAGCCACAAAATTTGCTATGTCTCTCTTCATGCCATTCCACCAAAAGATTTTTCACAATATATCGTAGTGACGCCTTCATGAATAGAGCATCGGGAATATTGGACTTTGTAAGGATCTGCTGCCTAAACTCACCCACATTAAGAACACATAAGTGACCCTGATAATGAAGCACAACATCTCCTCATTGGGAGAAAACCCTACTTTATGCTGATGAAATGCACCTTTAAACTGAAGTAACACAAGATCACTATCCTATTTTTCCTTAACCTCCACGACCAATGAAAATTTTTGTTCTAATCTAAACTATAAGACCACATGTCTGTAAAACCAACTTCTAAGTGAGAAATATGGTGGACATCTTTTGATAATTCCTTTTTTTATTCCTCAACATGTCCTACACTACCTATAGATAGACTTCAAAGAGCATCAACCATTACATTGGCCTAACTAAGATGGTAAAGCACTTTCATATCATAGTTTTTAAGGAATTCAATCATCTCCTTTGATGAAGATTCAATTCTTTCTGTGTGAACACATACTGAAGGCTCTTATGATATGTGAACAAACCTATGTGAAAACCATACAATTAATGTATCCTGATCTATAGAGAAGATACTACATCTTTAAGCTTGAGGTCATGAGTCAGGTTATTCTTCTAATGGACCTTAAGTTGCCTAGAAGCATAAGCTATGACCTTACCTTGCTGCATCAACACACAACCTAGGCCAACCTGTAAAAATCACAATGAAATCACATAACGTCCAAACCATCTAGTAGATAATACAAAAGTTTTAGTCAACCTAGTCTTTAGTTCCGAGAAACTTTTGTCGCACTCATCTTACAACTGAAAATTCACTTTCTTATGAGTTCACTTTGTGAATGGAGAAGGTATGCATGAAAATCCTTCTACAAATCTCCTATATTAACCAACCAAACCCAAGAAACTTCTGATATATGTTGGAGAGGTGGATCTGAGACATTATTTGAGTACCTTTATTGTTCTGATAATCCACTAGGATTTCTTCTCTGGATACCTCATGACAAAAGAAAGAGACTGATGGTTACCTTATTTCACATTTTCTTAACTTAGCAAATATCTGACAATATTTAGGAGTTTGCAGAACCACTCTCTGATGAGTCGCATGCTCATCCTTTTTCAAGAATATATGCATATATCATCAATAAACAAACGGTTACAAATATTATTTAAACACCTATCCATTAATTTTGATGAAGATGCACAAGCATTTGTTAGTCCAAAATACATAATTACAAATTCATAATTATCATACTGAGTACTAGAGGTTGTCTTCAGAATTTCACTATCTCTGACTCTAAACCAATGATAATCAGATCTAAGGTCTATCATAGAAAAACAACTATCACCCTGAAATTGGTCGAATAAGTCATCAATCCTAGGGATAATATACTTATCTTGATTGTGACATTTAACTAATGATAGTTAATGCAAATCTTGAGAGAACTATCTTTTTTTCACGAACAACATTGATTCACCCCACAGAGAGATACTCAGTCTAATTAAGCCCTAATCTAGTAGTTCTGTCAAAAGTTCTTTCATATCCTTAAGATCAGCTGGAGTCATTATGTAAGGAGGAACCTAAATGGGTTATGTATCTTAAAGAAGATCAATTCAAAAGTCAATTTCCCTTTTGGGAGGAACTCCGGGAACATCTTCTGGAAATACTTCAGGAAACTCATTTAATACTGGAATTAACTCAAGAGTTGGTGTTTCGAAGTATGAATCTTTGAACCAAACAAGATGATAAACATGCTCTTTGGAAATCATTTTAAGAGATGAATCGACCAATAGGAATTTAGATACTAACATTCCATTCTAAGACTGACTTATTTGGAAACTGAAATGAAACGATTTTGGTTCTCCAATAGTCTGAGTTACATTTGGATGTACCCAATCCATCGTAGAATTATACAAAAATCTGCCATTTCTAACTCTACAAGATAAGTTGAGGTGATTTTCAGAGAAACTATGATTGAGAAATTTATATATACCCGCATAGCTATAAATGGGTCACCAACTTGAGTAGAGGCAAAGGGTTCTGAAAGAATTTTTTGAATGACACCTAAGTTTACCGCTATATAGGGAGGTACAAAGGAAAGAGTAGCCCCTGGATCTAACAATGCATAAACATTTAGAAGAAAGACCCATAACGTACCAATGACCACATTAGGAGAATATTCTTGGTCTTGCCAAGCTTGGAGAGAATACAACCTATTATTTTGATGACCGTCACCTGTAATAAATGAAGCACCTTCTAGAGTTGGGTGACCTGATGTTGCTAGAGGAATTGCAGACTAAGACCTATTACTGTGACCTCCTTTTCCTTGCCTAGTAGAAGGACAATCCTTTAACTTATGGACATATTTACCTCACCCAAAAAACCCTTTGTTGCTTGTAAGACAGTCACATGGATTATTCTTATACCACTTTGGACAAGTCGGGAAAATCTAATTATATAAAGCACTCCCCTGAGACTTAGAGCCTGATGCCCTACCTTTGTGATCCTTTCAAACGTAGGAGATGGAGAATTAGTTGATGTATGTGCTGGAATGTATATATCTGATGAAAATTTTTGTGCGTCCCCTACCACTAGAGGAAGACTTGAACATTGCAAAGCAGGCTGCCAAATTAGCCTGCGAAAACCAAGATTTGAGAAGGCAGCCACACATTGCGCTTTCAACACTGAAGAGGCAAAAAGTGCCTCATGACGCGGGGACTTCACGAGGTTGACTGCCTTAAATTTGATTTCAGAAAAAAATAATTGGAATTACCTGTGCGGCGCACAGTTACTTACCATATTCGTTCTCATTATTTTAATTAATTTGACTTTACAAAAAGACCCAATTAAGTGAGGGGTACTTTGGGTAATTTAGGGGGTGAATATATATATATATTTATTAGGGTCAGATTAATTCATTGTTACCCATTCCAATACACACCCCAAAGCACTCTCACTTATCCCTAAATTCTCTTTCTAACTCAACTTCTATTGAAGAGCATTGGAAGCTTGAAGAAGGAGACCAGTTTCTCAAGTTTTTCAGTTCAATTTCGTGGGAAATCATCAATTAAGGTATGCAGATGTTGATTGATTGATTTGTTTCTCCATGAAGCCTTTCAAAACTTGTATTTTTGAATTCTATATTGTGACAAAAAAACTAGGGCTTTTGATCTAGCCATGGGTTCAATCCAAAATCATTTTCTTTATGTTACATGCCTTGAATTATGAATATATTTGGGTTAATTGATGATTTCTATTGTAAAAAAATTATAAGAACCTATGTGCACGCTATGACCTAATTTCTTTAATATTGATGGATGAATTTAGTACATATGAACAAGATACATTGTAATTGATGATTATCTAGTTATATAATTTTGTTTTCATACCTATTGTAAGGAAGATGGGAGTGTTAATGATACTTGATTCCTAACCTTTACCAAAGGTAAATTCTAGGGATTGTATATATGATGAAGATTATTGTGCATACACTTTGAATTTTCTTGCAAGGTACATAATTTATAAGGTAATTGGGATATTTTAACTCTCTTGAACCTTACCTATTATGTGGCATGAAATACATATAATGTATTTCATCTACTGTGTTGATTGAAAGTGTAGTCCTCATGAAAACACTATAATTGAGATTGTGAAAGTGCAACTCACATATGTATGTTGATTCTAGGATGAAAGTGTATTCTTACCTAATGAATTTAAGATCTTTATGTTAAATTGTATTGGACAAATATGGATTACTTTTCACATATGTATATACAATTAAACAAACCGAGAGTATATGGCCAATGAGGAAAAGACCCTTCCGTTAATGCAAGAGGTTAGGTCATCCTAGTGATACTCATGAGATGGGGACTCCTCCACTAATGTAGTTGAGTAGATTTCTCAGAAGAAATCTCCCTATCCATTAACAACGTACCCCCGTAGGACTTAGCTAGTGGATCACATAGTAACTACTAAGTAGGTTCTAACTTGGTAGGAAGAACACCTTTTTTCCGATATGGGGCTTTATGACACCAGATTCCACGCAAGCACTCAAAGTCTATGTAAAATATGGTAGATCTTCCCTAATGAATAAACTAATGAATAACGTATGAACTATCTTATCATATCCTAATAAGTGGACTAAGTTCAAGTGAAGTTATGAGACTTCACTTGTTCATTGCACTAGTAGGATTTGAGGGAAGTTATAAAAAGTTCTCCTTAGTCATGAAGTAATATGAGAACATATAATTTGTATGGGAAATAGTGAAGTAAACATATCCTTACATCCAAATATTTCTCATGATGTATGTATTTCACTTATGATTATTGGTATGTGATGAATGTAAATGTAATATATGTTGCCAAGGTGGTTATGGGAATGCTTCGTAGGGTTGGTAGTATGGGATGTTAACTCTAAATTGCACAAATGGACCCTAGTAAGTGCTAAGGTCATGCCTTCATTGTATTTTTGGACATTCTGGGGTATTGTCTTTTGTGTTGTCTTGATGATGTAAATGGCATTCAAAAACCTCATCAATGCATACTTTACATGCAAATTTCCCTTTCCTATGTTTTAATGTTTTTTATGCATTTCTCCAAAATTAGTGCATTAATTGTACTAACCCCTTTATTCCTTTTATATTATGAGTATATGTTCTGGCTAATTGGTTTGATTTTACATCCATGAAGAAAGCTTGGACTTCTATTCTCCAAGACATAATGGTAGGTCCTCAAAGATTCGAGGACATATGCACCAGTTGACACTTTATGATTTATCTATTTATGTTAATAGAATTAGTAATCTTCTCTTATGTACTTTTGTTCTAATAGACTATTGTTTCTAAAGGGATAAGGACCCTATTTTTAGACTTATGTTGAACTTTTATGAATAGATGGTGTTGTGAGACAATATTAGAATATGATCACGAATCACTTATATTGCTAAACGATGAGTCTAAGAAAACTTCACAATGAGAAGTCTACGTAAACTCCATATATGATATATGAGCAGTCTAAGTATACTTCACTATATAAAAGTATTAAATTTTCTGAATTATTTCAAGTACATTTTGCCACGACGATTATGCTAAGAGGCTTGTACGAAACTTGATCGAGGTGGAATATGCTGGTAATATCTAGGGGGTCGTTACATACTTTGTATTAGAGCATAAGGTTTTAGGATGCTAGTAGGGTTGATGTCACACATACCACGTAAAGTAGAGTCTTATTTATAATTGTGAAGCGCACCACCTTTATGAATAGGAGGCTGTGAGATGATTAGGAACCTTCCTTTCTTCATTATTCTATGATCGTTCATGAAGTCTTAACAATATGTACCTAACTCTTTCCTTCTAGTCATTTTTCTTGTGCTTATAAGCCATGAATAACAAGTAGGAATGATGCTAGGAGGGTCAAAGAGGAGAATGTGAATAAAGCAAATCCCCCTCCTACTCCTCAAAACCCTCAAGTTCCTATTGAAGAAGGGGCTATGTCTAATGTTGAGATAAGGGATGCCATTCATAGTTTGACTCAATTGTTGGCTACTCAAAGTTGTAGGGTTCAAGTGAATCCCAATTCTAGCACCACCATTTCAAGGATAAGGGATTTCGCAAGGATGAATCCCCCTACATTCTTTTTCTCTAAGATGGAAGAAGACCTACAAGGTTTCATAGATGAAGTATTCAAGGTGATATATGCCATGGGTTTGACTTTGAAGAAAAGACAGAACTAGTTGCCTATCTACTTAAAGATGTGGCTGAAGTTTGGTATGAACAATGGAAAGATGAGGGGCCAGTTGGAGAAGACTGGATTACTTGGGGGGGGACTTCAAAACGACTTTCCTTGATAGTTTTTTTCCTTTAGAACTAAGGAGAGAAAAATGCAAGAACTAATCATCTTCGTCAAATGAATATGAGTGTGAAAGAGTATATCCTCAAGTTCACTGAACTATCCAAGTATGCTCCTACCATTGTGGCGGACTCTAGGGCCAAGATCAATAAGTTTGTTATGGGGATATGCGATTTCTTGGTGAATAAATGTAGGTCGGCTATGCTAATTCCAAGCATGGATATTTCACGTCTTATGGTCCACGCCAAAAAAATTGATGGGGTTGAAGAGATCAAAGTCGAATGAGGGAAATTTCTCCAAACCTAGGTTTGATATACAAGAAAAACCAAGTTTCTAAAAGAGGTTTCTAATCCAAGTTCCTCCAATTCTACAAAGTCTAATCAAGAGAGGAGGACTAACCCTAACCTCAAGGGGAAGATAACAGTGGTCGTTTTGTGTAAAGAGCTACTTGTTCCAAGTGTGTAAAAGGCATGAAGGGAAGTGTCTTGCTGGTATGGGCATTTTCTATTGATGTGGGAAAAATGGCCACCAAGTGAAGTATTGTCCAATCCGTATGGCCAAAGGAAAGGAAAGTACCCAAGATCCAACTAATACTCCAAGCCCCAATGCTCCTAAGAAGAATCGCTTCTATGCTCTCCACTCTAGGGGTGATCAAGAGGACTCTCCCGATGTTGTAACTGGTATGTTACAAGTGTTATCCATTAATGTCTACGCTTTACTAGATCCTGCTGACACTTAATCTTTTGTAACCCCTTTAGTGGCCATGAAGTTTGACGTACTTCCCAATGTTTTCCATGAACCTTATTCGGTTTCTACCCTGGTGGGTTATTTCGTACTTTTTAAAAGATTTTATAGGGGTTGTCCCATTTCATTGCCTAATAGAGTCACATTGGTTGAATTGGTAGAACTAGATATATTGGACTTCGATGTTATTTTAAGAATGGATAGGCTACATTCTTGTTTTGCTTCCATTGATTTTAGAACTCTCGTAATAATGTTTCAGTTTCCACATGAACCCGTAGTAGAGTGGAAGGAGGGAAAACTATCTCCAAAGAGTCAAATCATTTATTTTCTTAAAGCTTATAAGTTGATATCTAAGGGATGTCTATATCATATTGTAAGAACCAAGGATATTTAGTTCGAGACTCCTCCTCTAGAGTCGGTGCCCATAGTGAAGGATATTCTAGAAGTCTTTCCCGATGACTTACCCAAAATTCCTCCTGAGCGGGAAATAAATTTAAGCATTGACTTATTGCCAGATATGAAACCCATTTCAATTTCTCCTTACCGGATGGATTCGATTAAGCTGAAGGAACTAAAGATTCAACTTAAAGATTTATTAGATAAAGGTTTCATACAACTAAGTATTTCTCTATGGGGTGCCCCAATTTTGTTTGTGAAAAAGAAGGATGGGTCCCTTAGGGTTGAATTGATTAATGACAACTAAATAAGGTCACCATAAAGAACAAGTACCCTCTCCCTAGGATGGACGATTTGTTTGACAAACTCCCACGGGCAGGCTACTTTTAAAAAATTTATGTAAGGTTGGGCTATCATTTTTTGGCCTAACAAATTCCCCGACGACTTTCATGGACCTTATTAATCGAGTTTTTAGAAACTATCTTGATTTGTTCATGATTGTCTTTATTGATAACATGTTGATATACTCTAAAAGTGAGGGTGACCATGTGAACCATTTGAAGATTGTTTTGCAAGTCCTCCAAGATGCCCAACTCTATGCTAAATATAGTAAGTGCGAGTTTTGGTTGATATCGGTTGCTTTTGTTGGTCACATTGTGTCTATTGAAGGGGTAAGAGTAGATCCAAGGAAAATGGAACCGATCAAGAGTTCACCTAGACCTTTGTGCCCTACCGACATTCTAAGATTATGGGTTTGGCCAGATATTATAGGAGGTTTGTTGAAGGATTTTCATCCACCACGTCTCCATTGACGGCCTTGACTCAAAAGAAGGCTAACTTTGTATGGTCAGAGAACTCTGAGAAGAACTTTTAATTTTTGAAATGTAAGCTGACCTTTGCTTTGGTATTCGCTTTATCGGAGGGTATGTAATGATTTGTGATATATTGTGATGCTTCTCGAGGTATGTTTGGGTTGTGTCCTTATGCAACATGGCCAGGTGATAGTATATGCCTCTAGATAACTCAAGTTTCATGAGAAGAACTAGTCGACTCATGATCTTGAATTAGCGGCCGTAGTGTTTGCCTTGAAAATATGGAGGCATTATCTATATGGTGTACATGTGGATGTATTCACCCACCACAAGAGACTTCAATATGTGTTCATTCAAAAGAAGTTGAACTTCCGAAAAAAATATTGTTGGAACTCTTAAAAGATTACGACATGAGTGTTCTCTACCACCCGACAAAGCCAATATTGTGGAGGATGATCTAAGTCGAATTCCAATGGGTAGTATGGCTCATGTAGAAGAGGGAACGATGTTCATAGATTGTCCTGGTTGGGTGTTCAGTTAGAAAATTCTCCAAAATAGGGTTTCATGGTTCATCATAACTCCGAGTCGTCTTTAGTTGTTGAGGTGAAGTATAAACAATATCCAGATCCTCTATTGATGGAGTTCAAAGAATCGCTTCTTAGTAAGCAGAATGATTCTTTTTCCCAGGGGGATGGTGTACTAAGTTACTAAGGTAGGTTGTGTGTATCGAATGTTGATGACTTGAGAAGACTAATTTGGAAGAAGCCCATGGTTCCCGATATTCTATTAATCGGGGTGCCACCAAAATGTATTGTGATCTTCAAGAGGTCTATTGGTGGGATGATTTTAAGAGGGATGTAGCGGAGTTTGTGGCTAGGTATCCATATTTTTAACAATTCAAGGCCAAGCATCAAAGGACGGAAGTTCAAACCTAAGTAATGGTTGTTCCTACTTGGAAGTGGGAAGAGGTTAATATGGACAATGTTGTTGGGTTGCCTCGAATTCAGAGGCAAAATAACTCAATTTGGGTTGGTGTGGATAGATTGACTAAATCCACTCACTTTATCCCCATCAAGTCTACTTATTAGGCGGAGGATTATACAAGAATTACATTAATGAGGTTGTGAGCTGAAATGGGATCCCTTTTTCCATCATATCAAATAGAGGTGCCTGATTCACTTCTATTTTTTGGAGGTCTTTTAAAAAAGGGTTGGTTACTCAAGTGAAGCTTAGCACCACTTTTCATCCTCAATGGATGGACAAGCGGAGAGTACCATTCAAATCCTAGAGGATATGTTAAAAGCTTGTGTGATAGATTTCAATGGTAATTGGGATGATCACCTAGAGTTTATTGAGTTCTCCTATAATGATGGCTACCATTTGAGTATTTCTATGACACCATTTAAAGAACTCTATGGTAGTACATGTAGGTCTCCGCTTGGGTGGTTTGAGGTAGGAGAGTCTTCACTCCTTGGTCCCAAAATGTTATATATAGCCTTAGAGAAGGTTTGGGTGATAAAAGATAGGTTCAAAACAGCCTATAATCGACAAAAATTTGATGCCAACGATAGAATAATAGATCTCGAATTTGAAGTAGGTGATATGGTGTATTTGTAGATTTCATCTATGAAAGGGGTGATGAGATTCGGCAAAAAGGGAAAGCTTAGTCCCCGATATGTGGGATCTTATGAGGTTTTGCAGCAGGTAGGAAAGGTTGCATATGATTTGAAATTACCTAGTGAACTAGCTTCGATTCATCCAGTATTTCATGTCTTTATGCTTAACAAATTTATTGGCAACCTCGTGTCCATTATCCTGATTATAGGGTTAGGTGTGGATGATAAGTTTTCCTATGAAGAGGTTTCGGTGGATATTCTAGATCGCAAAGTCAAGTATTTGAGGAATAAAGAGGTGGCCTCCGTAAAAGTCCTCTGGAAAAACTACCTAGTTGAGGAACTAACATGGGAGGCCGAGGCTGACATAATATCCCGTTATCTCATCTTTTTCCTCTAAATTCTAGCCAAAGTTGAGGTTAATAATCCTCTCAAAGTAAAATAATAAATAATTTTGAATTTGTCTTGATTTGCTACTATGTGCATATTATTGGTGAAGGTTTATGCTAAAATGAGTTTTCTTGTAAAAATTCTCTTTTCCTTAACTTGCACCTTATTGAGATGTGTAAAGTTGTCTTTGTGAATGATAGTGAGCATGTTAAAGTTCTTTTAAATAAAGTTGGCGTAAGTGACTCTTGATTTTCATTCTATTGAGCCGATGGTTATATTGAGAAGGTTGCTCCTCAAGTTGCAATGTTAGCTCTTATATGTGAAATATGATAAATTGAGTTGCTATGTGTAATTAAATGTTTATGTGTTGAATGGAGTTGTGAATTACTCCTTTGAGCTGTGAGTCATAATGATTTTATCCATGTCATTGTTGTTGGTTGGGCTGCTAGTATTGAGTCTCATTCCTTCTCTACAAAAAGATTTAGGTGTCATTCGGGGACAAATGTTCCTGGGGGGGGGGGGGGGGGAATGTAACACCTCAGAAATCCTATGAGTAGAATAGAGACTCATCTATTAAATAATGAATTAAATTATGTTTTAATACCTATACTAACATAATAAAGTTGATTTAGAAGTATTAGAGCCTAAACGTCAAAGAAGACCTTTACTTTCGAAAACTAGCGAAATCGAACTACTACTCATCCTTATGTTTTGTGAAAGTTTGGGAGTGACGCATCAAGTATAGAACATGTAAAAAGTCTTTAAATAGGTAAAATAATTTTTATAGGGTCAAAAAGTCCAGTTACCACTCTCCAAGGACCACTTGAGATGGAACCAAACATTGGCAAGAAGGTTGCCAAAGCAGCCTGCGACAGCCAAGATTTGAAGGCAGCACACATCGCGCCCTCTACACTGAAGAGGAAAAAATTTCCTCGTGACGTAAGGCCCTCACGAGTCTCACTGTCTCAAAACGGATTTCAGAAAAAATAATTGGAATTGCCCCCGCGACGCCCCACCACTTCCCAGATTTATTCACGTCATTTTAAATTCAATTTGACATCACAAAAAGACCTAATTAAGTGACTTTGGGTAATTTAAGGGGTGACTGTATATTTATTTAGGGTCAGTTTTAAGTCATTTTTACCCATTCATATTAATTCCCCAAAGCACTCTCACTTTTCCCTAAATTCTCTGTCTAACTCAATCTCCATTGAAGAGCATTCGAAGATTCAACAAGGAGACCAATTTCTCAAGTTTTTCACTTCAATTTCGCGGTAAATCATCAATTAAGGTATGTAAATGTTTATTTATGGATTAGTTTCTCCATGAAGCCCTTCAAAACTTGTTTTTTCGAATTGTATAATGTGAAAAAAAAACTAGGGCTTTTGATCTAGCCATGGGTTCAATCAAAAATTATTTTCTTTGTGTTATATTCCTTGAATTATGAATATATTAGGATTAATTGATGAATTATATTGTGAAAATCTTCTAAGAAACCATATTCACTCTATGCCCTAATTTTTTGAATGTTGATGGATAAATTGAGTACATATGAACATGATGCATTGTAATTGATGATTATCTAGTTATAGAATCTTGTTTTCATTCCTACTGTGAGGTAGATGGGGGTGATCAGCATACTTGATTTCTAACCTTGAACAAAGGGTAAATTTTAGGGTTTGTATATATGACGAAAATTATTATGCATATACTTTGAATTTGCTTGCAAGGTACATAGCTTATGAAAGGATGCAAGAAAGCTAATTGGGATGTTTTCATTCTTTTGAAACTTACCTATTGTGTGGCATGAATTATATATAATGCAGTTTATCTCTTGTGTTGATTGAAATTCTAGTCCTCATGAAAACATTATAATTGAGATTGTGGAAGTGCTACTCACATATATATGTTGATTCTAGGATGAAAGTGTATTCTCACCTAATGAATCTAAAAGCCTTATGTTTAATTGTATTGGACGAAGATGGATTACTCTTCACACATGTAGATACAATTAAACAATGGTAGTAATGTTGGGAAAGTAAACCAAGCACTGAGAGGATATGGAAATGAGGATAAGACCATTTCTTTAATGCAAGAGGTTGTGTCATCCTTGAGCCTTAACCTTTTCTTGGAAGAAACTTGATGAAAATATAACGTTTGTTGATACCCATAATCCTCATGATTTGTGGTTTGGTTGAATATCCAACTGAGGAAAAAAGCCTAAGTTGGGTATGTGGTAAAAAGAGAAGGCAAATCAAGAAGTGAAACAAAGTCCCCTTTGACCCACATTTTGAGAATAACAGAAAAGTTGTAGAATAAAATTGCAAAAGTGCAAAGAAAATGGGGGTTTCCAAACAATCCATGGAAGATGAATAATGGGGTGACTTTAAGCATAAATGATAATGATGAAGGAAAGGAAATGAAGTGTGGTTCACGTCACACTTCATGAGGATAGAAGTCACTGAGCCTAAATAGCCATACCTTTAAACTTAGCCCCATTACATGTCTTGAAAAAACCTTTTCATCTTTGTGAGAGTATGTGTTCATCTTTATTACAGGACTATAATTGATTGAACCATTGTGTGTAAATATGGGATCATTCCTTGTGTGAGGGAATTTGAACACTTTTATTGAGCTTGAACTTGCATTTGAAGCAAGTATTTTGAGATGGAGATTCTTTTGTAATGGTGAGTAACAACCTGAATCTTTGAGTGCACAGTTGATCCTTGCATAAGTAAGTTGAGTATTTTGTGTTCATTCATGATTGAGTCTTGTGTAGCACTGTCTGAGACATCCTTTTTTAACTGATGAACTTGAGGTTTACTTGAGGACAAATAATATTTTAAGTTTGGTGTGTTGATGATTCAACGATTTGGACTTATTAAGAACTTTATTCAGATATAATTAATGTCCTCAAATGTATTTTTGTACCAATAACTGATGTACATCCTTGAATTTAAGGTATTTGGATATAGGGACAAAACATTGTCACTATTGAGCAAAAAGGAAGAAAAGGCAACTGGAAGAACTAAGAAAAGAAGTCTTAAGGATCTCCTAAACCATTGGGTGCATCGCCAAATGACCATGGTCTTGCCTAATGTTCCAGTGTGCCAAACTCTGAAGGAGAAAATCAAGTTTTCAATGGAATAGAGCAGTCAATAAGTCACTGAGAGATTCCACGATGGAGTGCGAGATTGCCTAAACTTACTGAACTCGAAGATGCTGAAGGCTAAAGCATAAAGGCAATGGAATGAACCAAAGGACAAATCGCGAAGTGCATTGGTGATCCCGACTAAAAGTGCTGAATGGTCCTCCGCAACATAACTTTTGGCGACTTTAAATACTTTTTTGTATTTTAAGTGTAATAAAAAAATTTTGAATATCAAACTTTATTATTCTCTTTCTTAAGTTGACAAATTAGAACACAGTTTTTGGAGACACTTTCCCTTAGCTTTGAAGATTGTAAGATTTACATTTCTAAAAAAATTAGGAGTAGGTATTGAAGATTCTTCATCTTAGAATTTTGTAAAGAAGATATTAATTGCATCCAGTTGATCGAAAAACATTTCGATAATGATTTCTACATTTTTACTATGTCTAGCTAAAACCCCAATTCTTGGGGTGTGAATATGTGATTATGGTTTGATGTAACTGCTGGGTATTTCTAATTGATAGTTAAGATGTTGTTTAAAAGTGATTTCATTCAGTAATCGTGGTTGAATTTAATGGGTTGTAGTTGCAAACACAATCATAACTTTGTGTTTTGGGCTTTGTCGAGAGAGAGAGATATTTTAAAACTAAAATTACTAAATTGATGGTTTGTGGGTATTGGGTTGTCATGGGTCCATTCCGAGAGAGTGAATTCTAAAGCCTTTTCTATACGTTCAACTCGAGAGAGTGAATGGACTAAAGCGAAGGTTGTGCTTAATTGCTGCGTATTAGTGTTTGAGAGAAACCAATTTGATTCAGGGTAAATTGTTCGAGAGAAAGTTTACCCCTAATAAAGTCTAGCTTATTCAATGATTTACAAAAAATTACTATTAATTGGAATTAGTCGGTTGTCTACCTAAGCCCATAATCAAATCACATCCCATGAATCCCATATCCATATTTGCTATTTTTGTGTTATTTTCTGTTTTAGATGATAATCAACTGCAACCCCCATTGATATTAATACTTCTGTCACCCTCAAACTTGAATCATGCTTTTATTCGTGAATAATTTTAGCTACGTTTGACTTGAGAGTATTTTTACTTTCCTATTGATTCTTGATTAAAAATCACTACATGTGGGATTCAACCTCAACTTACTTACTTAGGTTATATAACTGACTAATTATCATTGGCACTTAGAATTGGATAAAGTTTCATGATACGTGAAATCACATACTTGGTGAGCTGGGTGAACTCACGTCCTTATTCTTTGACTAACATGATACCTAGCCTTAAATTAATGAAATCGTGATCTTTAGCCTCCCTCATCTCTCTCGGGAAGAACATGTCCAGAAAAGAACCAATAAAGAATTCCCAAGTCACAGAAGCTGCATCCGCACCCATGTTTTCTATTCGCTAAGTGAATTAGATGTGAGCTGCATCTTTAAGTTGGTAGGATAGAGACTATACCCTATAATTAATAGTCACTTACATCACTCAAAAGAATTTCTTAACCTCATCAATGAAGTATTATGGGTCTTACCAATCTCGAACCCTAGAACTCATGCAGATTCATTTGAAGAAAATCTCAAACTCTACCTGCCACTAATCAACCATTAGTATTCGTAAGAACAGGGACTTGTTGATTGTTCTGATTGGCTACACTATGAGCCAAAACATGGATCACATTTTTGAATTCTACATTTGTAACCTCACGGTACATGATTAGATTACGTACATAAGCTCTACGAGGAGGCATGATCTGAAACATATAATGATAAATTAAAAAGGAGAAGTTGGATCATACCCACGCACGAGAAGTATAACAAAAAAGGCGAAGTTTTTATTAAAACATTTCGTAGCCTCTGTCTCATAGAAGCGGTATACTTCACACCCATGAAAGAGACTTTACTTAGTGCGACTTTTAGACGTCCTAGGACTATTGAACCTGATTCTCTAATACTAAGTTTTTCACACCCTGAGGCTACCTTTTTGACGTAACACGGGTCCTAGGATCAGGAATGACCCCAAGATAACCATAAGTCTTGCATATCCTAAGAATACTAAAAAATACTGAATAAAGAATACTATGAGAAAGCTAAAACAACAGATAATTGAAAGACAGGGAATGGCAAATATTGATCTAAATATATATAAAACTATCAAGAGTTCAATGATATTAAACATTCACTCAAATCTAAAACTTAATCTAATATTATGTATGAAAATCCTATACTGATAGGAGTTGCTAGGACATGACAACAATAAAATCTAGCAAAACAGAAATCTGAAATAAAAGACTAAAATAAAAGACGTGTCTATTGTCCTCGAAATAGGAGGAATCACCGCCAAAGCTTTTAAATATGGATTGAGAACCGATCAATCGTGATCTGGAGGCTGAATACCTGAACCTACATCACGAAAGGATGTAGTGCAGAGTATGCATTAGTACTTAGAATGTATTAAGTATATAGGATATAGATAGTAGGTGAACAAAGTAAAAAAGCTGAACAAACATAACTGAGAAATGACATAATCTGAATAGAAACAGAAATATAACTAAAACCGAGCCAAATAGAATGACGAAGTACTTATCATGAATTTAACATGCTGAGATTGAATACTAAAGTATAATTGAAAACCTATTTAAATGCACTAGAGTCTTATTGTGGGAGCTACTATTAACCAACATAAAACCACGTGAGCTAAATGCTATGTTCGATGTGTACGCTCCATCTTGAGCCCCTAATATACCTTACTTGGGGTATAATGGCATGACTGGTGTGATCACTAAATCTAATGCCCAAGTGAGGGAAATTATAAACCTACAAGGTTACATAATTCATGGACTATGAGGGTACACTGAACCCTAATCCAACTCGGTAATAATTGTACTCCCAACTGGAAATGTGTCTGACACAACATAACTAAAATACTAGATAGCTCAATATTTTGACATGCAAATATGAGAATGCAACATATAGGCACTAATAATGAAACATTTGAAAATGAAGCATATATATCTGTTTAACTGAACTTGAAAGTGTAATTCATGAACTAAGAGAATCTACACAACTAGGGTTTTGAGTTTAATTCAAGGAACGAAGCAATGATTTCCCTAAAGAATGATAATCTTATTTAGAATACAATAACAACTAAATCATTACAAATATATAAGGTTTTAAATACGCTAAGTTTAAGAAAGATACATCGAACCAAGAATTTGACTGAATTCTAGGGGACTAAAGGCCGAAAGGAACACACTAGTTAAATCCATATACATGTTGGCGAAATCTGGAGAAATCCTTCAATTTTGGGGATGGAAATGAATAAAAACTTTTATATGTTCTTGAGGGGTTGGTCGACTCTTTCTCCTCTTTCCACTCTAAATTTTGTTGAATTTTTGTAAATAACTATTCTATTGTAAGTTATGAATAGTTTACTGGGCTTAAACTGAGTAAAACGATGTAGTTTTAATGTCCAACTCTTATGGAAAACACCAAATTGACCCCAACATAATATCTTATGAGGTCAAACGACCCTTAACTAATAGACCGTGGACTAGTTAGCGGTCATCTTGGAAAGACAACGTTTGGCATATGAGGCGGGTGTTAAGGGTCACGATCCATGGACTTTGACCAGAGACCGTGGTCTAACCTACAGTCTATAGGTCTTATTGTGGGTTGAAACTTTCTGGGTATTCTTAGCTTGCTTACCACAGACTCTACTAACGGTCAGTGTCCCTTACAATAGGTTGTGGTTTGGCCTACGTCGGTGGCATCAGTTGTTTTTAAAAATCTGAATTTTTGGTATTTCTTGAATTTCGAGTGTTACAAGACACATCACAATACATAAAAAACCTTGCATACCTTTTGGTTAGGGCAATACTAGGGCAGTAGTCAACCTACTTTTTAATTCCTGAAAGATTTTATCACAAGCATCAAACCATGGAAACTTCAATATATTCTGAGTTTACATGGTCAATGTGGATTAAATATATGATAACCTCTCGACAAACCTCCTATAATAAGCATCCAATCCAAAGAAACTATCAATATAAGTTGGAGATATGGGTCAAGAACAATTTTGCACTGCGTTAATCTTTTGAGTGTCAACTCAAATCCCATCACTAGAAACAATATGGCCTATGAAAGCCACAGACTGATAAAACAATTTGCACTTGGAAAATTTAACATCTAACTCTCTACCCTTTAGAGTTTGAAGAAGTACTCTAAGATGACTAGAACAATCTTCCTCATTCCTCAAATAGATTAGAATGTCATCAATGTATATGATAAGATATATATATATATATATATATATATATATATAAGGGTTAAACACTCTTTTGATAAGGTCCATGAATGCAACAGGAGCATTAGTCAAACTAAAATGCATGATTAGAAACTCATAATGACGATATCGGGTCTTTAAAGTCGTCTAATGAATGTCACTTTTTCTTACTCCCAAATGATGATATCTCGATATGAGGTATGTCTTAGAAAAACAAGTAGCACCATGAAATTGATTGGAAAGATCGTTAGTCCTCGAAAGATGATACTTATTCTTGATAGTAACCTTGTTCAATTGATGGTAATATATACACATTCTAAAAGAACCATCTTGCTTCTTTACAAATAATACCGGAGCACTCGAAGGTGAGACACTTGGTTGAATGATGCATTTGTCAAGATGGTCTTTCAAGTACTCTATTAACTTAGCTGGAGCCAATCTGTATGCTGAAATAGATATAGGACGAGTATTGGGAAAAATATCTATATTGAAGTCTATTTCTCTCCCAGGAGGAAATCCAGGAATATCATGTAGAAGGATCTCTAATTATTGACTCACAACTCGAACTGGCTGAATAGGTGGTGTCTCAATACTAGATTCATTAACTTTGACTAAGTGATAGATGCACCTGTTGGAAACTAACTTTCTCGCCTTAAGGTACGAAATAAAATGAATGTTAGGCACTGATGAACTACTCCTCCACTCTATAACTAGATTATTAGGAAATTGGAACTTAATTAGTCTAGTCCTAACTATCAACTGAGGCTTAACAAGCATGAGGCGAATCCATACCAAGAATAATATCAAAGTCTATCATGTATAACTCGACTAAGTCAGCCATGATGTCCTTGTGATTGAATGAAATGGTATAACCTTAAAAAATTCTCTCACTTAGATACCAATAAGTTTGGTAACACTAAAAGGCTCAAGAAAATGTTTGGTAATAATATTGAACGTCATAACTATATATGGAGTCACAACATATAGACTCATACTTGGTTCTAGCAATGCATATACATCAAAACAAAAGACTTTGATCATACTAGTGACAACATTAGATGAATTATCTTGCTCTTGGAAACTGGATATAGCATACATATGGTTTTCCCCTCGACTTGTCCCTAAAGTAGCTCCTCTAGGTATAGCTCTGTCTAGGGGAGTCATAGAAGAATATTGGGCTCTATTGCCCCCAATTTCAACCACCCTTCCTGTTCTTTGGGCAACCTTGCAATGGATCCATTATGAAACACTCATAAGTGATTTCTACAATACTTCACACATGAGGAAGTCTGATTACCTCCTTGTGCCACACTACTCTAAGACTATTCAGGTCTAGCTCTGAAATTCTGCAAATTTTGTACTTGAACTCACAAATATTGCTTGGTGCAAGTACACTAGTACATGATGTAGTAGGTCAATTTTTATTTTGTTGGAAAAATGACTTGTTCACATTACTATTCTAATATTTGGAATCATTCCTAATTGTCTTAGATTTCTTGTTTCTGTACTCGTCTCTATCTCTTAACTTATCTCCCTCAACCTGTTGCACATGGATGATAAGTCTTTCTCTGTCAATATCTCTTATCAACATAGCTGCATTACGCTCTTTTCTTGGTAGGCAAGACACTAGAGCAAAGCAGGAAAGTTGGGTGATCTTGAGGTTGTACCATGCTCAGTCATAGATTCCTTATTAAGAGTAGGGAATTCCCTTACCTTTTCCTCTCTCAGTTCATGGGTAAAGAAACGCCCCATGAATGCACCTTCAAACACAACCCATCTCACAAATGGTACACCCTCAACTCTACTCTTCTTTCATTCGTCGTACCACAGTCTAGAAACATCCTTCAGTTTGTTATGCACCTAGTTCCACTTGCTCAACATCAAATACATGCATAACCTCGAACACTTTTTGCAATTCCTCTATAATGTTTTCCGCATCTTATGTTTCACTTTAACCGGTGAAGTATGGAGGACTCATCTTTAAGAACTCACTAACTCTTGATGTATCAAACACATCTTGTGGACCCACTGTCTACGGCCTAGCTTGGTTTTCCACCACTTGACTCAATATCCGGATAGCATCTTGAAACTCAACATTTGTGACCTTTCCTTGGGGTTGGACTTTTTATGCATTAGTGATGAGTCCACTATTTGAGGGCTTTATTTTAATAGATTTAGTGTCATCAAATGCATATTTTATGACAATATCTGATTGAAATCCTTGAATTTCATGTATTTGGATTTAGGAACAAAACATGGACCCTATTGAGCACAAACTAAGAAGGAAGATTAAAGAACGAACAGAAGAAGGTCTGAGGATCGCCTAAACCATTGGGCGGGTCACTGAATGGACATGGTCTCGCCTAATGTTCCAGTGTACCAAGCCTTGAAGGAAAAAATCAAATGGTCAGTACAAAGGAGTAGTCAGCAAGTCACCAATGATTCTGTGATGCAGTTCTAGATCGCCAAATTTAAAGAACTCGAAGATGCTCAAGGACAAAGAAAAAAGGTGATGTAATTGACCAAAGAGCGGATCATCGAGTGGATCGACGATCCCGAATTCTTCCGTCGAGTAGTTCTTTAATGTAAATTTTTTGGGAACTATAATACATGTTTGAATTTTTGGCTACCAATCAAATTTTCATTATCATTCAGTTTTCAAGTTGAGGGCTTAAAATTGAGAATAGAGAGACAACTTTCCCTAAGCTTTGAAGATTTGAAAATTTCCATTTCTGCAAAATTGCAAGTTAATGTTGAAGATTTTTTATCTTAGACCTTTATAATGACGATATTAATAATACATAGTTGATGGAAACACAATTTTGTAATGATTTCTACCTTTTTATTATGTATGGCTAAAACTCGAATTCTTGGGGCGTGATTATCTTCTTATGGGATGAGTTGATTGTTGGGTATTACTAGACGATAATTTAAATGTCGTTTAAAAAGTGATTTCATTCATTAAACGTGGCTTAATCTAAAGGGTAGTAGTTGCAAATGCAACTCTACCTTCATGTTTTTGGCGTTCTCGTGAGAGAGGTTTTAAGACAAAGATTATTGAAATGATGGTTTGTCTGTATTGGGTTTTCATGGGTTCAACTCGAGTGAGAGAACCCTAAACCCTCTTCCACACATTCATCTCGAGAAAGTATGTATTAAAGCAAAGATTACTCTTAAATCCTGCTTAATGATGTTCAAGAGAAACCAATTTAATTTGGGGTAAATATTCCTAGAGAATTTTATCCCACTAAAGTCTAGCTTATTCACTACATTATAACTATTTACTATTAATTGCAATCACCCATTTGCTTTCCTTATCCCGTAATCAAATCACATCCCAAGAACCCATCTCTATATTTGTATTTTCGTGTAATTTGCTATTTTAGTTGACAAGTAAAATTAAACCCCTGATATTTGAAACTTGTGTCACCCCAAACATGAATCATGCTTTAAATCGTGATTTTTTTAATCTATGATTAACTTGAGAATATTTGTACTTGGCTATTAATTCTCAAATACGCATAACTCCATGTGAGATTTGACCCCAACTCACTTAGCTGGGTTATATTACTGATTAATAATAGTTGACACCTAGTAATGGGTGAAGTATCATGATACGTGAAATCAAAATGGCGCCACTGCCGGGGAATGGTGTTACTTGAGAATTTTTACTAAAGTTGAATCTTGTTGATTTTAGTTATAGTAGAACTTAATTAATTTTAGTTTTGTTTTGCTTTTTTTGTGTTGAAACATGAAGTATGAGTGTGAAGGAAAGCCATGGTAGCCAACTAGTCTACGAAGATGAGATCAGAAAACTCAAGGATGTCAATGAGAATAATGCTAATGACCCCCATCTTATGGGTGCTACTGGTGCCATTTTCTTGCCTTTGGCCAAAGGGAATGCGGTGTTCCACATCACTAATACTACGCTTCAGCTCTTTCAATCGGAAGGAACGTTTGGTGGTTTGGCTCATAAGGATCCCCATGAGCACATTAGAAAGTTTGGTTATGTTTGTGAATTTTTCTCCTTCAAGAATATCTCCCAAGAGTCGGTCCGGTTGAGGTTGTTCCTGTTATATTTGATGGGAGAAGCGTGTAAGTGGATGGCTGAATTTCCACGTGAATCAATGACTTTGTGGGAGGATTTGGACATCACATTTCATGTGGTCTTTCCCTTCTTCGAAGATAATGCCTTTTCGGGATGATATTTAGATCTTTAAGTGTCCAGAAGGCAAGCCAATACATGAGATTTGGTTGTGATTCAAGAAGTTTGTGCTTCGATGCCAAACCATAGCTTGCCTGACGACGTGTTAATGCAATATTTTTACTGGAGCCTTGACTAAATAAATAAGGGTGTCGCTGACCAACTTTCTTCTTGAGGTTTGATGCAACTACCTTATGTGATAGTGGCTCAACTTTTGGATGGCATGACTAAAATAAATTGGGGTTTCTACACCCGTGAAGATCAGGGCTCTCCTCTCACATTCAAATAGACCAAAGAGTGGATGGAGAAAGATAAAGAGAAGGACCAGACATGGCTAAGATCATGACACAACTTGACATTTTATCTAAAAATGTCATGGGGGCTAGTGCTCGAACTGTCAATGCAGTGTGTGTTGAGTGTGTTAATCTTGAGGAGGCAAAGTTTAAAGCTTTATATAACGAACAGGTGAATTTCCTTGACAACCAAGGCGATGGTCATCATTCAAACTATTCGAGGTAGGATGAAAAGATCATGATAGAGAATGGAGGTACCGAACACCTAATTGGAAGGACAAGAAGAAGGACAGATATGTTCTTTCCCATGAGCGTCAAAAGCAAAAGGATTCGGAAGGTGGATGGTCTGAGGATATGCTCTCTCGTATAGTGAACATAGTTGAGGGGTCGGATAAGATTTTGGAAGAAATGAAAGTAGATTTGTTGACCCTTAGCCCGACAGTTACCTCCCATTCAATATCGATCAAGCAGTTGGAGACCCAAATGAGTCATATCTCCGTCTCATTTGAACCTGAGGCAACAAGTTCTTTTTTTCCTAGTGATACTATGGTTAACCCCAAGAATGAGGTTTAAGTGTGGACTTGCGTCTTTCTACACCGTTAACTAACACAGTGCTTGGGAGGCAACCCAAGATTTTGTTTTCTTTATTTTTTATGTTTGGAAGAATGGTGTGTTGATTGTGCAGGTTGAAGTGTAGAAAGTGTTTGAAAAGTGTAGGTTGGCTACTAGCTAAAGTTCCAGTCGGTGCAATCGTGATTAGTGTTGTCATAAAAAGACACAACTTCTAATGCAAGTGTCTACAATCATACCATAGTATAGTAACCCAACCAAGGGTTGGGGTCATTTCCATAGGGAGTGGTTGTGAGAATTAGTAGGAAAGTAAAACAACATTCTAATTAGTCATAGCTAAAAACGTTATCAAATAACACATATTAAATCTAAAAGGGTGATGTAAGCATCAATTTGTCATGACTCGAGAGCACCCCCTAGTTGTAACATGGCGTATTCTACCCTTAAGAGGCCTTATACAAGCTCTTAGCATTCATTCATCACAAAGGCATAAAATAGTGCGGAATTTAAAATTTTTCTCAATAAAACAAACCAGTGGAACTCACTTATGAAACATTGAAAATACAAAGTCTCAAGTTATCTATCTTATACATGACATCACCTTTATAGGGACACGACCATTTACGATTCAAAGAAAAAATAATAGAAGTTTATTACATGAATTTAAAGAAAACTCCTAAGACATGTGTCCTCAGATTCGAGGACATACCAAACCTTGAGGATAGAAAATCCAAGCACTTCAATCTAGAAGGAACCCTTGAGTCACCTAAACCTACACTTTGTGTAAAAAGATGAAGAAGATGGTCTTAGTAAAATATGCACTAAGTATGATGACAATGTGAAAACATGGTAAAAAGGAAATTTTGTTGGAAACCATGCAATTATGTAATTTTAGTAAATTTCATTAAATACAAGTATAAGAGACACAATATTCAATCATAACCCACATATAAATCACATTAGAGAAATATTGAACACATATAGACCATTAGTTTTACTTCACTCTTCACCTCAAGTGTCCCTCAAACATCACTTTGTGCAATGTGTGTATAGTGCCCCATACCACCATCCACACCTACACAACACTCTAAGGTCACCTAAGATCGACTTACATGCTAGTTCTTTCAAATCAACTATATTCATTCATGAAGACAGACATAGTAAAAGTCATAATCATCACATAAGAACCATCACCTAAATAACTTTGAGTTAAACTAGTGCAATGTGCAAGTAGCATCGCACACTACTACTCACACTAAGTTCTCCTTTAGGATTACCTTATACAACTAGGCACATCACATTAATAAAGTTATAATACCCTCATTAACATTATACATAAAACAAACATGCTTCAATATCATTATATAAGATACCATTCATTAATTATAATCATAAGGACACACCAAGACTCCCTTAAAATGTCTACTTGTGCAATGTATAGATAGCCCATTTTACCACCTACCCTAAGTACTACACCTTTAAGAAGACCTATTTCATTATATTCTTTTGTGGGGGGTAAGCTTTAACCGACATAGAATGAGAGCTTAACGTGGCATCTAGTTATTAACCCCTACTTGATGAGGGATGCCCACTTGCCTAAGGTGGGGTCATTCATTTAGCCTTTACAAGGAAAACCACTAGCTAATACTATGTGGGCACATAGTTAAGGGATAGGGATATTGCTACTAGATACCAAGTCCTCTACTCATGGGAGAGTATCCATTTCAAGAGGTTGCTACTAGATACCCTCATCTACTCACAGATAAGTACCCACCCCATTTCATATCTTCTCAGTTGTTAACATTATTCCAACAGAGTATTGGACTTTCATTAGATTTATTCATTATAGGTTGAGGGATTGCTACTAAATGCTCTACCTCTACTCACGGGAGAGTATCCATCCCAACCCATCATTTATTCATTGGAAATCTCTTAGGAATATTGATATTAGTACTAGACACTCCACCTCTACTCATGGGGAAGCGTCCATCCCAAAAATCCTCATTGATTCATTAGGGTACAATTGAGAAAACCTTTCAATAGATTCAAATTCATTACTCCATTAGCTTCATTAATTCATTCATATGTGCGTACAAATGTGAGAATATCCTTTTGCATAAACACCATCATTCATAACATTATCTTCTAAGCAAAATAATACTTCATTCATAGTTATCCACATACAATATACTTAACATTCAAATTATACTCTATTACCCATTCTATATTCAAGAACCACATTCATAACTTCATAAAACACCTCCCTACAAATAAATCATAACATGAATTTTACTAAACCATCTAATGCCTTCAAGGCCATTATCACAACAGATATAACAATTAACCCTTAGTTAGACTAAAATATTAAGATCAAGCCCTTCAATTCTAAGGGATTGTATAAGACCTCTTCGAGGTCGAATACGCCATGTTTTGACTGGGGGCTGCTCTTAGGTCGTGACATTTTCAAATTAGGGTTTTGTCACTCATAAGTAAAAAATAGAAAAATTAACAAAAGAGTAATAATCAAGGAGAGGGGGATTTTTGGGATGTGATAGGAACACGGGATAAACAAGATTGTTGGGTACATGCTTTTGATAGAATATTCATAGAATAATGGTGACGAGTTGATGAGTCCTCAAATTAGACTCATCTAGGGCCTCATTTTAATGCAAATAGTGTCCTCGATTGTTTATTTTATCTTGATATTTGATAAAAACTCCTAAGTTTTAGGTAGTTAAAGATTTTGTAGGAGCATGGACACTTTGGCATAAAACAAAAGCAAAACAGAGAAAAGAGCTGAAGATACATTCACATCTCTAAGGACACTTGGGATTCACCATATAACTAAGTTTTGCCTTCTGTTTCAACAAGTGATCCCTGAAGGAAGTTGATCAAAAGGCGATGAAAATTGGAAGTCAGCTCTTTGCGGATTTATTATGCAAAGTAGAAGATTTTCTCCCATTGATATAGATCACATAGACAAGGAAGGCAACATGAAAACAACGATTAATTAAACAAAGGGTGATTCGCCAAATCACTCGTCTAACTGTTCCAAAAAGATTCGCCAACACAATTCTGAAGTCTTGAAATACTGAACTCTTTTATTATTTAGATATAGACATTTATAGAGTGAATCAATTACACTTGATATTTTGTTATTAAATTTCCTCTCAAGTTTTGAGAGGGTGTTTGTGGAAGCTTGAAGAAAGAAGCTATTCTTCCAATTTTGGAAGTGGGTCTTCTCTATTTATCTTCCTTTGATACTTTTAAGGTTTAATATCTTATAACTACTTGATTCCTTTATCATTTTAATTATACTTCATTATTACTTGATGTAGATAAGAACCCCATTTTTGGGGTGTTATAGCAATTATGAGTTGATTAATTTTTTGGGTCCTCCCTGCAACTTATATTGAATTTTAGTGGTGATTTCACTTAGTGGTTGTGATTTAATCTAATGGGTTAGTAGTTGCAAATACAAAACCTCCCATGTCTTTTCAGATTGATCGAGATAGGTCATGAAACTAAAACTACTAGAATAATATCCTAAGGAGTGGGTCAACATGAGGTTCAGCCTAAGAGGATTAGCCCTCGTCCCATATCCAAGTACTCCAATCAAAAGAGCGAGTGTAGATATGGCCTAGGCTGGATAGTTTAAACGAGTGGGTGTCCGAGAGAAATCCATTTGATATGGGCCATGTTTCCCGAGGGGTAAATTGCTTTAACCTAAACCTTAGCCTATTCATCATTGTCTTGTGAAATTAGCTAGTGAAAACAAGTACCCATCACTTTTATCTTCACATATAGCGATCACACCCCAAGAACGCTCAACCTTACTCGATTTTATCTTTAATTTTGCTATTTTACTACTCGTGACAAAACCTCTTTTTGATATTTGACACTTTGGTGTCAAAATTTTGTTTTAATATTCAAAAATGCCTTAAGCTATCGGTACTCAGAACGGAATTCTAAGTAACTACTATTTTCACTACCACTACCTTGGGACACGATCCCAACCCTTGGTTAGGTTACTAAACTAGCTTCAATTTGCAGACACTCAGACTGTCGGATAGTATCGTTGATCACGATGATTTCAATAGAAATTTAAAGAAAAATCAAGAGGCTTGTTTCTTATATTATTCCAAGTGGCCTAGCTAAGAAACCGTACGCAATAGTAGTACAACTCCTCGATGATGTAGCTAAGTTGAACCTAGAGATGGAACAAGACTTTATGTTGGCCACGGTGATAACCCAAATGGATGAGATAGCAAAAAGGATGACAAAGGTTGAAGATCAGTGCAAGAAAAAAATATAAGTACATCCCTCCTCATGAGCGAAAAAATCTTAAAGATAAAAAAGCACAATGAATTCAGGAATTGCTTTCAAAGATTCTCTTAAAATCCACTTAAAAGGATGAAGGACTAGAGGAATTGAAAAGAGACATCGAAGGGATGAAATGAGTGATTTGTTCTTATTCCAGAGCTGTCAAAGTGCTTGAAAATATTATGGGTCAAGTCGCTACTGCTCCAATATTAAGGAGCTAGAGAACCACATAGTGGTGGTGTGGTAAACTACCAAAACAGGGCGTAACAAAGCAACTTGCATCGTTCCATGACATTAACTAAGGATTTATTTAGGAAGCAACACAAAACCCTTTAATTACTTTATATTGTACTGATAAAATATTATTGTGTTGATTGTGAAGGCGAAGAAAATAAAGTAAGTGGAAAGTTTCATGGTGAACATATCATTTTAGTGAAGTGCTAACAAGTTCGGCGTTGCAAATCACTCCATCCATTTGATTTGATACCCCTTAAAGACAGATCCTCTAATATTTGGCAGAATGGAGAGATTATTAGCTATCGCCGATCTATTGGGAGAACTGATATTGACCACCAACATGACATGAGCAAGAGAGGGAACTCCTGTTTTAAGTGGTGGAGAACATAAACACTCGGCGCTTCACTGAAACAATTGTGTGAAATAAATTAACATCGCCGAATAGGAGGGAGTTGGACGGTCACAGGTAACAGGGTTAGAAGTTCTAGATCATGCCCTTTCTTTCAATTCATCCCTTTTACACAAAATCACACTGCATTTTAGTAGTAACATTTCTTATATTTTCAAGGATTTTAAGTGTCGGATTGTGCTCAAATTTGGATCGCATTGCTGCCTAGCACGTAAATATAATCTTATTAAACACCAAAGTTCAGTAATTGAAACGATCAGTCATTTCATTGTAATTGGTACTCATTTAGATAATGATTGATAGTCCCTAATATTTACTAAGTATCTGAGTTGATGGGATAACATATATTGTCAATCATTACTCAATATTTCGTGTGTAGTTGGCAAAATCCCTATCGATTTTGCTTTGAGATAAATTGTTGTGTGTTGGGATTATGGAAATGCTACGGGTCTTCATTAAAACTGATGTTGAAAAGGTTTGAATCGCATTATCAGGAGTTGTGATTTGAATTTTCAAGAATTGAGTTAAAATAGGCCCGTTGGGCTATTTCTAGCGAGCTAAGTGCAGCTCATCAAACTACTTGGCGGTTCGCCTTAACGCCACAATTTCTCTTAAGTGGATGCTTTATTTATTGAATGAATTGTAATTTCAATGGTCAGATTTAGTTACAAATTTCACTAGACAACTCGTCGAAAGATTCCTTGTTTACCCTTTTTTTCTGCACCTTATGTCATTTGTACATCTTTTTAATGAAGACCTAACAGAATCAATACATTACAAATTAGCTTGACGAAGTGAATCTACAGTTAGAACCTCCCTTAACCCTTATATAAATTACTGCCTAACTTGTCATCAAATTTTTTTGCAGAATTGGCTAGACCTAAAGTCACAAGGAGAAATGATCCATCCAGGCACATAAGAGCTCAAGAGTTTAAAAACGAGAAAAATAGTGCGATCTAGGCATACAGAGGAAATACGCTAAGGAATCCAGGACCAAAATACGAATTCCCATCGACCCTAATGTGCCTCCAAGGGCTCGAGGGTCCGTTAGTGCTATACGTGCCTTCAGGGCAGGTCATGAGATAGACTGAATGATTGCAGTTAATATCATTGCTGAGGATAGGAAAGTTGAAAACAGTGGTGAAACTCAGAGTAGTAACACTTTAGGAGCATTTTTCTTATTTTGGGAAGACACTTCAGGTGCTCATACTCTGACAGATAGAGAAGTTGCATAAACATGGTCTCTTTTTCAGTTTCCCCTTTTGGTTTATCTTTCTTAAAACTCTTGGATATTGTAGTTATTTACATTTGAGGAGAAATTCTTTTTAGTTGTAATGGGGTGAGGCTTACCTTTGTTTTGCACATCTTGAATGCTTTTTTAAATTGTGTTTTGAGATTTATTTGGGTTGTCAGTTTTAAAAGTTGTGTTTTTAAATTTACCTTTCGTGGATTGTTTGAGCTTATGGATCTCTTTTAGGGTCCTAATTTCATAATAATTTTTACCCTTCTGAAAAATTATCACTTCTGAAAATTTTGCAACCTTATATGTTGAAATTGGTTGCTCTTCTACAAATTTAAGTGTCAGTTTTGATAAATACCGATGACTTGAAAAATTCTCTCAATCGAACAAATATGAATGTGCGGCTACAACGAGAACAAATTAAGTTACATAGACAATGTGTAAACTCCTTGCATCCTATTGTGATTAGCCAATTATTGAATTAATTCTTTTGCGATGACCATTGCACACTAGCAAAAGTGTGTTGTCTTGTTTGACTTAAGTGTCAATGCTAGGTGTCATGAGCTTACTTTGAACCTTGCGTGAATAAATCTAGAATTTTTCTTGTTAGTCTGATTGATTTAGAAATATGTCCTCTTGAGATGATCTTAGGCAACACTCAAAGAGTACAAGCCAACTTTGACATATACCTCTTTATGCCCTACCCGTGAGCGTGTAAAATTCTCTTGAACACCCTTTGTGTCTTACCTATTCTTTGGAAAAAACTTGATTAAACTTATACCTTACATTATCCACCACCTATAATCCTCTTGAGATGTGATATAAGTGAATATCAAACATAGGCCAAAATCCTAAGTTGGGTGTGTGGAAGAAGGGAAATGAGAACTCAAGATGTGTAAGAAAAGTTTCGCAAACCCATGGTATTGCAGAGAAATAGAAACCCTCCATGTATTACAAAATAAGAAAAAGAAAAAATATAAAAGTTGAAAAATAAAAGTTGTGGAATAAAAGCACAAAAAGAAATCAGATTTACAATAAGTCCATGGAGGAGAAAAAAATGACTCAATGGCACTTGACTAAGGATTGATGAAGGAAGAAAGGGGATGTTTTGATAAAGTCACATCTCATTGGGGAAAACGCCACTGAGACTAAATGACTATACCTTTGCACACAACCCCCATTACCAGACTTAGAAAGACCCTTTTTGATCTTGACTAACCCGAATTGAAAGTCAATTGCATAACAAGGCAAACCTATGGGTGAAAACATGCATTGTGTTCTCTTTGGTAGTGTGTGCGTTGTATCAGATTCCTGATCTTAAGTTGATAAATCTACGTGTGGAAATGGAATCATTCTTTGTGTGAGGTCATGTAGATACTTTTGTTGATATTGAACTTTCATTAGTAGCAAGTATTGTGAGCTCGAGAATCCTTGGTAGTAGTGTGTCACAACTTGAATCTTTGAGTAAACAGTAGATCTATGCATGATTAATTTGAGCCTTGTCGTGCATATTCATTATTGAGTCTTGTGTATTACTATTTGAGACATCCTACTTGAACGGCTAAACTTGATTTTCACTTGAGGAAAAGAAAAAGTTTAAGTTGGGGTTGTTGATGAATCCTCAAATTAGACTCATCTAGGGCCTTATTGTAATGCAAATAGTGTCCTTGATAATTTATTTTATCTCAATATCTGATAAAGCTCCTAAGTTTCAGGTATTTGAGGAATTAGTAGGATCATGAACACTTAGTCACAAAACAGAAGAAAAATGGAGAAAAAGAGCCAAAGAGCCCGACATATTTAGCGATTTGCTGTATAGAGAAGTTATGCTTTCTGTTACAACAAATGAGCCATGAAGTAAGTTGATCAAAAGGCAACGTAAAGAAGCAAGTGGCGCTTTGTCAATCATTTCCGTTAAGCAGAAGATTTCTGCCTATTAATCCAGAACATATCGACAAGGAAGGCAGAGTGCAAGAAGCGATGAACTGAATGAAGGGAGATTCACCGACTCACACGGCAAATCACAACTAACTTCATTGAAAAGATTCACCCGCACAATTCTCAATTCTATTAGTACTGAACTATTTATTTTTTAGATATAGAAATTTAAAGAGTGAAAAAATTAAACTTGATATATTGTTCTTAAGTTTTCTCTGAAGTTTGGAGAGGGTTTTTGTTGAAGCTTGAAGAAAGTTCTTCTTCCAATTTTGGATGTAGATCTTCTCCATTTACCTTGATTTGCCACTTTAGGGTTTAATATCTTATACCCACTTGATTCCTTTATCCTTTTAAGTATATTTGGTTATTACTTGATCTATGGCTAAAAACCCCATTCTCAGAGTGTGAATTAACAATTTTGAGTTGATTAATTAGTTAGGTCTTGCTTGTTTGTAGCTTAGATTGAATTTTAATGATATTATCAACTAGTGATTGTGGTACATTCTAATGGGTTTGTAGTTTCATATACAAACCACCCATGTGTTTTCGACTTGCTTGAGAGAGAGGTCGTGAAACTAAGACCACTAGACCGATCTCCTAAGGAGTGGGTCGACATGAGGTTCAGCCCGAGAGGGTGAGACCTAGCCAATATCCAAGCACTCCCATTGAAAGATTAAGCGTGGAGGAGGCGTAGGTCGGATAGTTTAGACGACTTGGTGTATGAGAGGAACCCATTTGATATGGGGTAATTTTCCCGAGAGGGAACTTTCTATCACCTAAGGCTCAACCTAGTTATCATTTTTTGCGAAATTAGGCACCAAAAGAATGTAACCATCACTTTTGTCTTCACATATAGCGATCACACCTCAAGAACTCTCCCTTATACTTGATTTTCTCTTTAATTATTGCTATTTTACTACTCGTGACAAAATCCTTTTTTGATATTTGATATTTTGATGTCACAAATTGAATTTGTTTTGTTTAATTATTTGAAAATATCTTAAACTATCACTACTTAGTACGAAATTCAAAGTAACTATTTTTTTAACTACCACTTCCTTGAGACACGACCCCTACCCTTGGTTGGGTTACTAAACTAGCTTCGATTAATAGAGACTCAGACTCTAATCTATTTTAATTGATTATGAACTATAAAAAAGCATTAAATAATCAGTTGGCTAGATTTTATTAGGAATAAGGTTTCTCTCGAGCAACTTACCCCGTTTCAAATATGTTCCTCTCAGATACCCACTTTCTGCATGAAGAACAACCTCTGCCTTACCCACTCACTCTATCGAGTTGAGTGTGTCGTGTGAGACTAGGGTTCACTCTTTCGAGCTAAACATCATGTGGAACCACTCCCACCTACCATCAATTTGGTATTCTTTGTTTCACGACCTCTCTCTCACACAATCCAAAAATACACATATGAGATTATATTTACAACTACAATCTAATTAGATTTATCCACAACTACTAAACGAAATCACATCTAAACTATGAATAATCTACCATCAAGCAAGACCCAACAACTAATTTAACCTACATTAACAAAATCACACCTTAAGAATTAGGGTTTTAGATAGAAATGTACAAGAGATAGAAATTTGCAACAAAATGAGCTTGCAATCAAATGGGTGTGAGGATTTAAGTCTTGATACATTCCAAGAATTGAGAATACAAGAGACCTAAGTCCAAATTCTAGGAGAAGAAACCCTTTCAGTCTTCAAGTTCATCTTAAAACTCTCTTTAATCTTAGAGCTATAAAATAAACTGATAAAATTTAATACAAATCCCTAAATTTCGATAAAAGTATGATAATTCACTCCAATAAACCTAAAACTATCAACATAAATTGATAGTTTTCAAAGAATTTTGTTGCAACAGAATGACGAGGCGCAATATCTCCATCTTGCGCTTGATCCCAACATTTTCGTGTTTTAAATAAAGGGGCAATATAGTAATGGTTTGTGGAACTTCATCATGATGCACCGACTTCTACTCTTTTCCTTCCTATTGGCAATTCGCTAAGTGGACTCGGCGATCCTTAGACTTTCAATTCTTCGTTCTTTCTAGCCTTTTTTTTATCTTTTTGCCAAGTAGTATCCATGCTTTATCTAAAACTCAAAATACATGAAACATAAGGTTATTCATCAGTAATTAAGACATAATAGACATTCAACGACACTCTTTCTACCAAAATATAGCCTTAAATGAGTCCAATCTATGGACTCATATTCATCCCAAATTAAAATTTTGCTTGTCCTTAAGTATAACTTGACTTCAGCAGTATAAAAACTGGTGTCTCAATAGTGCTACACAACATTCAATCATGAATGCACACAACAAAGCTTAACTTATTCACGTAAGGATCAAATGTGCACTCAAACATTAAAGTTGTGACACACCATTATCAAAGATTTTCAAGCTCACAATAATTGATTCAAATGCAAGTTCAAGCTCAGCTAACGTGATAAAATGCCCTCAAAATAAAAAAAGATTCCACATTAACACAATAGTACACAATTTAAAGTTGTGGAACAAATTTTAGCGCTAACACTCACAAAGATAAACACATTTTATGAATGAACCCGTAGGTATGCCCTTATTTTCTAATGGACTTTCATTCCACTCACTCAAGATAAAAAAGATCTTTTTAGGCTAGTAATGGGGCTAAGTGCATAAGTATGGTCATTTTAGGATAAGTAACTTTTATCCTCAGTCTCATATAACTTCCTTTATCCTTCTTTTATTCTTGTCTCTTGTGCTCATAAGTCATCCTTTTTGTTCATTTTCTATGGATTGTTTAGGCAACCCCATTTCTTTTTAAACTTTATTCCCAGACTTTTTTTTCTGGTTCTTTATTTCTCTCTTTTTTAATATATGGAGGATCCCATTTTTATCAACACCATGGGTTTAAGAAGACTATTTTTGAACTCATTGACTTGCCTTCTCCTTTTCATCACACTCCCAACTTAAGACTTTGGCCTTTGTTTTTTATTCAATCAACAACAAATCAAGACAATTTTGGGTATAGGATTAAGGGAGGTCATGCTTTTTTAAGTTTCATCCAAATAAAGGTAAGGCTCAAGGGGTGTTCAGAAGAGGTTTACACACTTACAAGGTAAGCCACAAAAAGGTATATGTCAAATTGATTCACAGTCTTTCAACGGGTCCTAAAATCATATTATGAATTCGCATCACTTAATCTTCTAGACTAACAAGGTACATTAAAGGGATAAACATGCATGGTTCACAGTAACAAGACTATACACTTTTGAAAGTGTGCAATGTTCATTGCAAGAAACTCGATTTGACAATTCGCTTATCACAACGAGATGTGAAGAGTTCACATATTGTCTATGAAACTTCATTTGGCCTCATTGTATTCATACATTCATGTTTGTTTGATTGCAAGCACTATTCAATTCGTCAATTTTGATCAAACTGAGACTCAAATTTGCCTTAGCACAACCACATTTTAAGTACATACAAGAGGTGGCAAAAATTTATAAAAATTTTATTTTTGGAAGGGTCAAAATCATTTTGTCAATTATAACAAAAGGGAAGCGAGCCATGAGCTGAAATATTCGCCAAAATCTATATAAAACACAATTTAAGACAAAATAACCCACATAACAACACAAAACAAAAACATCAATAATCTACAAAAGTGGGCCTCAACCTACCACAGAATAATTTTGTTTTGTCCTTAAATGCAAATAAAAAAAATCAAAAGTGAATATAGAGAAAAACAGAGAGGGAGATAAAGAGCGGATCCTGCATACACGGTCACTCCATTTAGCTGGGCATCAGTGCCTGATGTGTTGGCTAGGTATAGGAAAATAGCTCCTAGAGCCACTTTAGCAGGTTCAGAGGCGGCTGACTTGCTGGAAATATCCATGCCATGAGCTGTCAAAAAGGAGTCTATTGCTTGGAAGAAGCAACATCTCCATGAGGGAAAAGTGGGGTCTTGGGGGTTTTTCCTCTTGCTGGAACATGACTTTTTGTCCTCGTTATCTGTTTTGGGAGGATTATTTGCTTTTTGAATCTTCCTGAATTTTTTTCGTTCGTATTTGTCGGGATCACATAATTCTCCTAGCTACTTTGGGTCTGGCCATATCTGCAAAAACTTTGAAAAAGAATTGGAACAAAAACATGGAAATTTAGATGCAGAAATTCATCCCAAAAACAATTGGCGAATCATGCAACTATTTGGTGATTCACCGAATATAGAGCCTAGAGGATATAAGGGTGCACAAAAATGTCAAAAAACAGTCCTTTTGGCGACCTTGGACCTCTCGCCAAAGGTTACAACATCTAATAATTCATTTGGCTTGTAACTAAAGGAGAGATGAGGACATAAAGAAAATCTTAAAGTAGTTCGGTGAACTTGATCCAGCTCCCCAAACATCCCAAACTCCTAAATTCAATCCTGCAACCATCGAAAGCAAAATTTAGACATGACCACTGAAATTAAGATCATACCAAACAATAACATTGCAAAACCCAAATTTTTTTATCTATTATAAAACACAATTTTTAGAAATCAACCTTTTAACTTAATACATGCAAGATTATTGAGCCCAAAATAAGTAAACAACAATTCTAATCCTTCCAAAGAGATCCAGCGCATATTAAAAAGATAATGATATTGTATTTGAGTTTAATTTTCAATCAAAGGAACATAATGTGCGAAAACCAACCTTTGGTGCCTATTAAGAAGTATTCAAGATGCTAGGCAGCAATGCAATCAAAATTTGAGATTAACTAAATAACCACAATACAAGGGATATAAAAAGTGGAGGTGCAGGTGTGAGTTTGAAAAATGAAAAGTGACGGAAATTTAAGCAGTTTAAGAAATTTAAATATTTGAATTTAAAGACCATCCAGTTCTCACCCATTCTTCGAGTTAGGTTTGGTCGCCCAATCATTTGGTGACTCGCCAAGTCATCACTTTCCTCGCTTGGTCTTGCGTAACTCCCAGTCAATGTTGGGGATCCAAATGACGGTGTATATTAGATCGTCGAACCGATTGGATGCACTCCACTATATTCTTAGGCTCATTGAGTTTTACAAATTCTAGCTTAATTTTTCTTGAGTCCTACGATGGATTGGGTTAGGTTTGACGACATTTTCGGCGATATACTGAATGGAATTTTTTGCTCACTAACTCCTCCTTTCATAAAACATTCCACACTTCATCCTGAACAACCAATAAACAATTTTTTTCTATAAAGAACAAACAAATAACATTAAAAATGGTTTTGGGTTGCCTCCCAAACAACGCCTTAATTAACATCGTGGCACGATGCAAGTTCTCCTTTGTAACACCTCTAAAATGACTTAGGTGAAACTAGATCCTAACACTTGTGTCATGAGGTTCCAAAGTCCAAAAATGGTTTATAGTGATGTTTATAGGCAGTGTCTAAAGTTTGGTGAATTTTGGAGGTTAAACATCCATGTCTAAAGATGTGCCTTGAAACGTGCTTGTGTTTGTTTGTATTTTTTTGAAATTTTTACGTGTTCATTTTGATTGAAATTCATATGAGAGGTACTTAACATGTGTATTAGTATATTTGGGTTGGAAATGTCTAGGAAAAACTGGCCAAGGACCAACCAAAGGGTCCTTGTGGAGGACCCAATTTGTGGCAAAATTTGTCCCAAGTTGGCAGCTCACTGCCTTTATGTTCACGGACCACTTCACGGCCAGTTGAGTGAACACGGTCCGTGAAGATGGTCGTAAACCTTCCTTGGCCACGCGGGGTCTTTGAAAGGCTAGGAAACCACTATCGCAAGGACCACATGCTGTCATAAGGGTCGTGAATCACCTTCACGGACCGTGAAGGTGGCTGTGGTCACTCGTCAGGCTGTCAAAATATAAATTTCCAAATTAATTTTATTTGACTTTTTAATAATTGGGGTTGATTTTAAAAAGGTTTATGTAATACCTTTAAAATGACTTAGGTGAATCAAGATCCTAACGTGGTTTTCATGAGTTTCTAAGGTCATAAAATGGTCTAAAATGTGGTAATGAGGCATTTTCTAATGTATTAGATCAATTGGAAGTCAAACATCAAGGGACGACTAAGACGTTCGACGACTAAGTCACCTTTGTGCCTCATGTGTGGTTATATTCCTATATGTGTGTTTCATGATCTTATTAGGTCTTTAAATGAGTTACTATATTGTATGTATTCAGTATGTCAAGTTTCGTGAAGTTTGGAGGTTAAACGTCCAAGAACGTCCATGATGTTCCAAAGGTTTGCCTTGAAATGACCTTGTGAGTCTAAGTATGTTTATTCGAGTTTTACGTGTTTGTTTTTTATGAAAGTAATGTGGGAGGTCCTAAACTCGTATACGAGCATATTTGAGTTCGAAATATCCAGGTGAAAGTCCCCAAGGACCAACCAAGGGTCATTGAGGAAGGACCCTTCACTAGTGCCCAAGCTGTCAGAACCAGCCAAACCTACGGATGGCAATCGACAACCAGTAGGTCATTCAAAACCCCGTAGGTGAGGTAAGTAGATTTAAATTTAGGCGTGGGAGGATTCCGGCCAAATACAAGCATCAGTCCCAAACCACGGGCCAGCAGGATGGTCTGTTGGTTGGGAAACGGGCAGTCGATGGCCAGTCATGGGTGGACTGTCGCACCTGCGCATTTCACTGTTAAGTTAAAGGTTGATTAGTAAATTCATCCAACGTCCAAATAATATAAAGGGAGGTTAATTAGTGGTATTTCATGCATTTTATGTTTGTTTATAAGTACTAAATACCTAGATGAATTCATTCTTCAAAATTAAAACCTCAAAATCTCTAAGAAAGTCACTAGAATTCCATTGAAGCCAAAACTCAAGGAAGAGATTGGATTGGAGATTTAAGTGGTGATTCTTCATAAAATTGGTGGATTAACATCAGTAATGTATGGTTTTTGATCCTTTAAACTCTATCCATCAAGGATCCCAAAATTCAAAGAGTTTTCTAAAGTTTTCAAAAACGAACTTGTCAAATTTTATGATCTATCTATGGGTTTTTGCATTAAAGGTTTTTTAATAATTATATATTGGTTATATTATTGTTAATTAGATTATTTTAACTTAATTAACCTATGAACCCATGTCATTGATGAACCCTAGTTTTTGACTACATTGTGGTTTACTTGATATTGACTTAATGCTTATGAATTCTAGTGTAGTTTTCTATGGGATATTGAATGATGTAATACTTGTATTCAATTGATGTATAGTTTGTCTTAGATTGATAATTCTATATTAAATTGACCTAGATTAATTGATTATTATGATTTTTGTATAGAATTGATGTTCATGGCCATGGGTAAGTGTCTTATGGTATTGAATTAAATGAGTTAGACATGAATTGAAGTGGAGTGAATTACGTGGCCAAAATTATATTTATTTTATGTAATTTAGCTCTTGAATTATGTTTTGATTGGTATGTTCCACTTATGGTGGCGGTGTTATGTTTTTTACTCGCAATTAATATGGCCTTGTCGGCGTTACTTTATATATTATGATGATCATGGCTTGTCGGCTGGAACGACATCATACCATCCTTAGGAAAGTCATAAAGAGATATACACGTCTCCATTGTAAGGAAGCCCTTGGGGAACTCTTTGGTAGGGTGGCTGTGATTAAGTTATGAACTAGATATGTAACCCCTTCGTATGATCCTTTAATGTAAATTAATCTACGAGAACAAAGGCTAGCACCAAGTGAATATGATTAACTCTAGTTAAATGATGAGGCTACAGCAAAGCACACCCTTCATTTCCTTAACCATGTGCCTATATGTGATGTGTCTAAGTTCTACTATTGGCAAGTATAACACCCTACACTGGAGTAGATTACAACTCTGGATTCCATGCTTTGCTACCACGGTCTATGTCTGTTATTTCCTATTCTCATCATATGTCATACCTACTAATATTAGAGAATTTATCTGAAGTTTATCTGGTGGTATGAGATGCTATCTAGACATTGCACAATAGGCTCTAAAGATGTTAGTGAGAGTCCCTAGGTCTTCTCCAAAACCATTACTTGAATGTCCTTTATGTGATGAATGTATCTTAATGAACTAATGAAGTAATGACTTAGGATATAAAGCATGTAAATGAATGGGTACCTAATCTAGACCAACTTTAAGAATTTCCTAGTTAAAGCATGAAGAGGGCATAAGGGATAATCTAATGTCTTACCTAGGAAAATCTTGAGAATGTCTCTAGTTAGGAAGGTTGGTTGACAAAGTGGTCATGATCTAATCTTAGGAATTATGAAGGATTATTTAGGTAATCTTGAAGAGGGTGTATGGTCATTCTCTTCAAAAAGTACTTAAATAAGTGTTTTGAGAACTTTAGTGAGGTGAATGTAATAACATATATGTTACATCGTGTTTGGTGTATTGTAAGTGCGTATATCTCATTATAGGTGGTCTTTAGGATCATTTAGGTGTGCCTATAGAGGGTGTATGGGTGGTCTCTCTTTGTCTTACTTAAGTAAGTCTTAGGATAACCTTTAGTGAGAAGATCTCATGCTAGAAAGTGTTATATGTGAAATTGATAGGTTTCACTGTAACTGTAAAGGAGTTCAGTGTAACAGTGAATTCATTCAATGTAAATTGTCTCCAAAAATGTGATAAATTGATGAAGTGATTATTTATGTGTTTCCATGGTATTAAATTTTTGTTCTTATGCTATTATTGTGATATTTAAATCAAAAGATGCATATTTCCATTAAATGTTCGTTTTCATGATTTTTGTATATTATGCCATACTTAGTACATGTGTTTGTACTAATTCCATGCTTTTATCTATATCTAAAGTGATTCATAGGTCAAGGTGGTTTTCAGAGCTAAGCTTGGATTAGTGGATCGTTCAAGCAAGTTGAAGTATGCCCTCCTTTGACTCAAGCGCATAGATGTGTTTTATTTCTCTTATTGAAGTATTGTAATAGACTTAGTAGTACTATATTTCTGTCGTATGGGTCGTGTCCCAAGTACTCTTTTGTCTAAGATTTAGTGTAATTAGACTTTGTATTTTCTTTTATTTTATATGAAAGATATTTTAAAAGACTATTAAAATATCTTGTGAAAAGTTTTAATTCCACACTACTTTTCATATATGTATATGTGATTAATGATGTGAAAGGGCTTGCATGAGACCTCCGATAGGACGAGTACGCCGGTTGCACTCAAGAGTGCCATATATTCTACGGTATGATCTTGGGATGTGACAGTTTATATTATTAATACAAATAGTTTCAAGTCTTAAAACCTTTCTTTTACTCATTATTTCAAGACCTAAAATCAAAACCCCAAAGTTCTCTCTCAATGAATTACTCCATTGTTGAAACCTCAATCTTCAAGGAAGATGATGAATTTTTCAAGTTCTTCAATTAAATTTCGTGGTTAACTTCGAATCAAGATATTGTTCTTCATCCTTGAATCTCTTTTCTTCAAGTATCAAAACTTCAAATTGATTTCCAAAGTCTTTCAAAGATGAACTTGTCATATTGTTAATATCGAGCGATGGGTGCTTGCATAAAACGTTTTGAATCATTTTATGTAGATTTAATTGATGTCAATTTGATGATTTTAACCTAAAAATTGAATGAACCCATGCAATTCATGAAACCCTATATTTGACTTTTTTTGTGGGTGACTTGAGTATGTCTTAATTCTATTGAATTCTTGTGTAGTTTGATTAGGGCTATTGAATTATGAAAGAATCATGTTAGAATTGTTAGTAAGCTTCCTTAAATTCATAAATTAAGGTTGAATTATCATTGATTCATGGTATATTGTAATTGTTTTGTTGAATTGCATAATATGGATATTTGTAAGAGCCTTGGTATATTGTGTTGGATGAATTGCCTACGGATTGAAGCTGTGAGATTGGATTAATAGTATGTTGACCTAACTTTCTCAATATCTTGTAGTATAGGCCTTAGATACTAATTGTTTTTGGTATGGTGAACTTATGGTGGCGGTGCTTATGTGCTATACTTGTGAATTATGTGGCCTTATCGGCGTTACTTTAGGAATTGTCAATCAATGTGGACTCATCGGCATTACTTTATGTATTATGGTTTTATCATGTTATAACTTATTTTTGTGGATACTATGAATGTCTTGATGACTTATGTGTTAGTGTGAGTCAAAGCATGAGTTCTTCTATTTGATGATATATGTCTCTAGTATACTATAGTGAAGTCATGATGTGGATTACTTGATATTAAAGTATGATGTTTTTTGATAGATTATATGATACTTGTGATACTTAGATTGATGTTTATTCAGTAGTGAATAGGGTGACCTATAGATGATAGTGGTTATACCTTTGTGCTTCTTAAATGATATGCTATATGTAGAGTATGGGTGTGTCTTGTTTTGGTAGAATTGTCTCCCTTACTTGATACATGTATAATGTGAATATGACTTCCTGATTGATTATGATAAATCTTCTTAGTCTTGTATGTGTGATTAAAATGTGACCTTGAACATTGTTAAGAATGTCCTTTATGTGGAACCTTCAACCTAGTTGTGAGGTTATGATTTCCTTGAAGTTGATAGAAATAATGGTACCCTTCTTATGTGAATGGTGGAATTAGGGTTGGTTGGTTAAAACGACAAGAAAAATCATCCTTAGCAAAGTCATTGAGCTCTCCTCTTGACCATTCTAGGTATCCTTGGTGGACCCACTTTAGTAAGGTGTAATGTGATTGGGTTGTGAACTAGATATGAAACCTCTTCATGTACTCCTTTAGTGAAATACTCTATGAGAGCAACAACTAGCACTGAGTGAGTATGCTTGAGGAGTTTCCCTAAATAAGATGACATTAGAGAACAAAGAAACCCTTCATATTCCTTAATCATGTGCCTACATGGGTTTTGTCCTAGTTCTACCATTGGCAAGTAGACACGCTTGATCAAAGTAGGATTTACTCCGTATTCCATGCTTAGAAACCATGGTCTATGTCGGTTATTGCCTATTCTCATCATATGGGATATCTACTAGTGTTGGATATGTTCTATGAAGTTTTGTTTGTGGTATGGGATACTAACTAGAAATTGACGATTTAGCTTTGAAGATGTTAGTGAGTGAGCCCCTAGGTCTTCTCCAAGACCATTTCTTGAATATCCTTATGTGTTTATTGTATCTTAAGTGAACTAAATAAGATAATGACTTAAGTTTAAAAGCATGTTAATGAATAAGTACTTACGTAGAGTAGTTTAAGGGTTGCCTAGATAAGGTGTGAATGGGGTAAAGGAACGGTATCTTCATGTCTTACCTAAGGATGTCTTAAGAATGACTCTAGATAGGAATGTAGATTGATAAAGTAGACATGATCTAAACTTAGGTAGTCTTAAAGATTATTTAGGTATGCTTGGAGAGGGTGTATGAGAGGTCTCTTCTTGAATTACTTAAGTAAGTCTTTCGATAAACTTTAGGAGGAGAATGTCATATTATATATATGTTATTGTGTGAAGTGAGAATGATCTTACCTTAGGTAATCTAAAAGGATCTCGTAGGTGCTTGAATAGATTGTATGGAATGTCGATTCATAACTTAGTCAAGTGAACATTTGAATCACCTTTGGTAGGAGGATCTCATGTTAATGTGTTTCGATATATTCTTAATGCTACATTGTGATGTGTGAGATTCATTTGAAGTTATAGTGAAGTCAGTGTAAGGCTAACTGTAATGTTACTGCAAATGCATATAATTCAATATAAATTTAACGTTATTTGGAATGTGTTCTAAATGTGATGATTGGTGTTTAAATGTGATTCTTATGCTTTTAATATGATATTTTAATTAAAAAGAACATGTTTACCATAAATGTTTGTTTCTCATGATTTTATGCATTATGCCATATTTAGTACATGCATTGTACTAATTCCTTACATTTTTTCTGTATCTAAAGATGTAGGTGGAAGGTTAGAGGCGTGTTGAAGCAAAGCTTGGAAACTAGGATTCTTTCAATCAAACTTAGGGTATGTCCTTATTTGATTCGAGGACATTGCTTTCTTTAGACTTCTTTTATTCAAAAGTATTGTAATAGACTAAGTTTCTATATTTTGTATTGTATGGGTTGTGTCCCAAGTAGTTTTGAGTCTAATATTGACATATTTTGATACTTAGTATATTCTATGATTTTAATATGGAAGATGTTTTAAGATATTTAGTGTGAAAATTTCTAAATCTGCCCTACGTTTCAAAAATGTATGCAATGAATGATGTCAAAAGGGCTTGTACAAGACCTCCGAGAGGTCAAGTACGCCATGTTGTACTCCGAGAGTGCAATATCTTCTAGGCTGTACTGTGGGATCGTGACAAACTTTGTATCAGAGCATAGGTGATGAAAGTGGTCTTAAGAATAAAAAATTCTCATAAAGCCACGTCTAGTAAAGTCTTGTTCGTCTGTGTGAGTCACGTCACATCTATTGGTGAGAGGCTATAGGACGATAGAGTTTCCCTTCTTTCTCTACTCTTGAGTCATGTCGTTGAGTTAAAGGTTATGAGTGTCCTTCTTAATATTTTTCCTTGTGTTTATAGAAGACACTACTAGAAGGATGACCTGTAGAATGTTTGAAGAGGGAAAAGTGAAAGAGAAAGTTCCCCAAGGTGGACTAGGTCCACAAGGACTTCAAGTTCCTCTAGATGCTTAAATTCCTCCACAAGGTGTTCAAGTCCCTATTTGAGGTGAAGGTACTGAAGTGCCGGTGGTTCGCCTGGACATGACTAATGGGGATATTAGAAAGGATCTCCTTGCACTCGCCCGAGTCATAACAACTCATGTGAGTAGAGATGTTGTGCCTAAAGTGAAGGCTTTAGACAGTACAATGAACTCTAGGTTGGGGTACTTTGTGAGGATAAATCCTCCTATCTTTCTTGGCTCTAAGGCGGGAGAGGATCCCCAAGAGTTTCTAGATGATGTGTACAAGATGTTGAGTGGTATGGAGATGACTCCTACGGAAAAGGCGGAGTTAGCTTCATACAAATTGAGGGATGTTGCTCAAGTGTTGTAGACTCAATGGAAAGATAATAGGTCGGTGGAGTTGGGTCCCATTGATTGGGAGGATTTTAAGGAGGCCTTCTTAAGAAAGTATTTTCCCCGTGTTAGAGGAAGGAAAATATTGGAGATTTTATTGACCTTAGAAAAGGTAATAAGGGTGTTGAAGAATCCAAACTTAGGAGAATCACAAGGATTTTGAAGAAGGGTAAAGCCAATAAGACGACCAACCTAAGTTTAAGAAAACACCCCCAAATCAAGATGGGACTACTGTTTCAAAGGGAAAGCTGGAGAGAGGTGGTGGTTCTCGAATTCTTAAGGCTACTTGTGTTACTCTTCAGAAGAATCATGTTGGGAAGTGTCTAGATGGTCCCAGAGATTTTTATGGTTGTTGTGAAGATTGTCATAAGGTGAGGGATTATCTTAGTAGTGCAGCTAGACGAAGGAAGGGAAAGCAAGTTTATCTTAATGTTTTGGATGGTGATGCTGGTAAGTTAGAATATTAACCTCTTGTGTAGTTATGGGTTCCTTATAAAATGGGGGGAATATGGTGAGTAGTAGAGTTATGATTGATTTTCTCTTCTATTCTATTCAATTCAAGCTTGAGGGTTAGAATGTCATAGTATCATGTTGCATGTTGTATGGTGTTTAGGAGTCTTTTTGGAATTAAATTTCATCGATTCCTTGAATTGTGCATTTAATGAAGTTATAGTTGTTGTAAATTTAGTTTATATGGTCAAATCTCTTATATTGTCACGCTTTCATCATAAAATACTTAAGAGTTGCATTTTTTAATAATTGAGCATAGTTCACTGTGTTGCCTGGCAGTTCACTGTAAAGATTTTCAAATTTTGACTAAATTGTGTTTTTGTTAAAAATTATTATATTGTGAATAAAATTGATGTATATGAGAATGATAATTAATATAGATGGAGTAATTTCTATTTGAAATGAAGCATGTGAGTCTTATTGCATAATGAGTCTAAGATTTGATCGTCCTCTTGTTGTGTTTTAAGTCTCCAAAAGCATGTGAAATTAGTGTTCCTCATAAATTGTATATTTTATATGGTGTGGTATGTTTATGTTATGATAGTCTTGAGTTTATTGTTCCTTGATATTGTTTATGATGAAGTAAGTGTCTTTCGAGGACGAATGTTGTCCAAGTGGGGGAGATTGTAACACTTCTTAAACGACTTAGGTGAAACTAGAGTCTTACACTTGTATCATAAGGTTACAAAGTCCTAAAATGTCTTATAATGATGTTTATAGTCAGTGTCTAAAGTTTGTTGAAGTTTCTAGGTCAAAAGTCCCAGAACGTCCATGACATTCGAAAGATGTGTCCTGAAACGTGCTTGTGTGTCTTAGTGTGTTTCGGAAAGTTTTACGTGTTCATTTTGCTTGAAAGTGATGTGAGAGGTCCTTAAAATGTGTATGTGTATATTTGAATTGGAAATGTCCAGACAAAACTCCCCAAGGACCAACCAAAGGGTCCTTGAGGAGGACCCAACTTGTGGCCAAAAGTTGTTCCAAGTTGGCAGCTCACCCCCTTCATGTTCACAGACCACTACACAGCAAGTGGAGTGGACCACGGTCCGTGAGGATGGTTTTGGACCTTCCTTATACACTTTTGGGCTCGGAAAGACAAGGAAGCCACTGCCCGAAGGACCACAGACTGTCATAAGGGTCATGAACCACCTTCACGAACCGTGAAGGTGGCTGTGGTCACTGGGCGGGCTATCCAAATGTGATTTTCCAAATTAATTTCATTAAAATTTTTATTACTTGGGGTTTATTTTTAAAGATAAATATCATTAGTATAAACATTTTTAAGTTTTAAAACCTTCATTTTACTCGTTATTTCAAGACTCCATATCAAAACCCAAAAGTAATCTCTCAATCAATTCCTCCATTGTTGAAACCTCAAGCTTCAACGAAAAGGACAAATTTCTCAAGGTCTTCAACAAAATTTCGTGGGTTATTTCTAATCAAGATATGGTTCTTCATCCTTGAATCTCTTTTCTTCAAGGATCCAAAATTCAAATTGATTTCCAAAGTCTTTCAAAGATGAACTTGCCCTATTTTTTTAATCAAGCCACAGGTTCTTGCATAAAATATTTTGGATTGTATATTGAATGAATTGATGTTTATTTGATTATTTTAACCTAAAATTTATATGAACCCATGCATTTCATGAAACGCTAGACTTGACTATTTTGTGGGTGACTTGATTATGTCTTAATGCTATTGAATTCTTGTGTAGTTTGATTAGGGATAATGAATTATGGAATAGTCATGTTAGAATTGTTAGTAAGCTTCCCTAAATTCGTAAATTCTGGTTGATGTATCTTTGATTCATTGTATATTGTTTTGTTTGGTTAAATTGTAAACTATGGCTATTGGTAAGAGCCTTGGTATATTGTGTTGGATGAATTGTCTATGGATTGAGTTGTGAGGTTGGATTAATGGTAAGTTGGCCTAAATTTCTCTATATTGTGTATTATAGGCCTTAGATAGTAATGATGTTAGGTATGGTCCACTTATGGTGGGGGTACTTATGTGTTATACTTGTGAATTATGTGGCCTTGTCGGAATTACTTTTTGAATTGAGAATCAATGTGGCCTCATCGGTACTACATTATATACAATGACTTTATAATGTTATAACTTTATTTTTGTGGATACTATGAATATCTTGATGACTTATGTGTTTGTGTGAGTCAAAGCATGAGTTCTTCTAGTTGATGATATGCATCTCTAGTAGAGTATAGTGAAGTCATTATATAGATTACTTTATGTTGAAGTATGATGTTTCTTGATAGATCATATGATACTTGTGATACTTGGATTGATGATTATGTAGTTGTGAATAGGGTGACCTATAGATGATATTGATTATACCTATGTGCTTCATGAATAATATGCTATCTGTGGAGTATGTGTGTGTCTTGTTTTGGTAGACTTGTCTCCCTTACTTGATACATGTATAACGTAAATATCACTTCTTGACTTAGTATTCTAAAGCTTCATTTTATTGTATGTGTCATTGACATGTGACCTTGAATATTGTTAAGAACGTCCTTTATGTGGAACCTTCGACCTAGTTGTTATGTTATTATATCCTTATAGTTGAAAGCCGTAAAATTCTTCTTATGTGAATGGTGGACTTAGGGTTGGTTGGATGAAACAACATGAAATCATCCTTAGGAAATTCATTGAGCTACCGTCTTGACAATTGTAGGTAGCCTTAGTGGACCCTCTTTGATAAGGTGTAATGTGATTGGATTGTGAAATATATATAGAACTTCTTTATGTACTCCTTTATTGAAATACTCTATGAGAACAAAGTCTAGCGTTGAGTGAATATACTTGGGGAGTTGCTCTAAATAAGATGACATTAGAGATCAAAGAAACCCTTCATATTCTTTAACCATGTGCCTACATGGGTTGTGTCCTAGTTCTACCATTGGCAAGTAGAACACCCTTTATCGATGTAGGGTTTATTCATGATTGCATGATCAAATACTATGCTCTATATCAGTTATTGCCTATTCTCATAATATGGGATACCTACTAGTGTTGTAGAAGTTTTATGAAGTTTAGGTGGTGGTTTAGGATGTTATCTAGATAGACATTGCACAATTACGCTTTGAAGAGGTTAGTGAGTGAGTCCCTAAGACTTCTCAAAGACCATTGTTTGAATGTACTTATATGTTGAATGTTTGTAATGTGAACTAAATAAGATAATGACTTAAGTTGAAAAGCATGTTAATGAATAAGTGCTTACCTAGAGTAGCTTAAGAGTTGCCTAGTTAAGGTGTGAATGAGGCATAGGAATGGTCTCTTCATGTGTTACCTAGGGAAGTCTTAATAATGAATCTAGATAGGAAAGTAGATTGTCAAAGTAAACCTAATCTATAAATAGGTTGTCTTATGGATTATTTAGGTAAATTTGGAGAGGGTGTAAGGGCGGTCTCTTTTTGAATTACTTAAGTAAGTCTTTTTTAATAACCTTTGGGTGGAGAATGTCATATATATATATATATATATATATATATATATATATGTTATTGTGTGAAGTGAGAATGATGTTATCTTAGGTACTCTAAAGGATCTCTTAGGTGTGTGTGAAAGGATTGTATGGGCGGTCACTTCATAGGTCACGGAAGTGAGATTTAGAATCACCTTTGGCAGGAGGATCTCATGTTTATGTGTTTCGATATATTCTTGATGCTATATTGGGATGTGTGAGTTCCGTTTTAAGTTACATTGAAGTCATTGTAAGGTTTATAGTAATGTTACTATAAATGCATATAATTTGATATAAATTGAATGTGATTTGGAATTTGTTCTAAATGTGATGATTGGTGTTTAATTGTGATTATTGAACTTTTAATATGATGTTTTAATAAAAAAGAGCATGTTTGTCATAAATGTATGTTTCTCATGATTTTATGTATTATGTCATAATTTAAACATGCATTGCACTAATTCCAGACATCTTTTCTAAATCTAAAGATGTAGGTTGAAGGTTAGAGGTGTATTAAAGCAAAGCTTCGAAACTAGAATTCTTTTAAGCAAAATTGGGGTATGTCCTCATTTGATTCGAGGACATTGCTATCTTTAGACTTGTTTTATTCAAAGTATTGTATTAGACTAAATTTCAATATTTCGTATTGTATGGGTCGTTCCCAAGTATTCTTGAGTCGAAGATTGACATATGTTGAGACTTAGTATTTTCTATGATTTTAATATGAAAGATGTTGTAAGATATCTCGTGTGAAAATTTTTAATTCCGCAGTACTTTTCATATTTGTATGCAATGAATGAGGTCAAAAGGGCTTGTACAAGACCTCCAAGGGGTCAAGTACACCATGTTGTACTCCGAGAGTGACATATCTTCTGGGGTGTACTCTCAGGTTATAACATCCTTATTCATGTTTCAGTTTTGAGGTCGACCTGGTATTACTAAGAGACCCTGCGTGCTTAGTTAAGTGGAGATGATACAAATCATGCCTTGGTGGTAGAGATTCTATAACTTTAGGTTCTTCGGATTTAATATTATTGAAGTTGACACTACGGTTATTTGACAACATTGATTCTGGTAGATTTTGTACCCTCAATGCATCTCCAAGTAGATTACCGCCACAATCCTTAATATTCTCATCATTCACTGTTCCAAATTCCTTTCTATAACTGGAATATTATTGAGCCCTTGGTTGCAAGGTTTCTAAAAGTTGTGCTTCAGTTCAAGGTTGATGGTGTCAATAGTTCGCTTGACTACGTGTAATTTGCATACACAAGAGTAAAGAACTACTGAAGACAAAAAATAATGACAACATAAAATTTATAAATAATTGACTTAAGTTCAATAATGTAGTTAAACTTCATCCAAAAAACTTATTACCCGGCAACGTCACTAAAATTTGATACACTCAAATTACACTTCCTTAAAAAAGTATAAGCGCCATCGTGAAAAAAAACCAACTTGGAGTTGGGGTCGATCCCATGAGGAATATAGGTTACATTTAAAATTAAGTCTCTATTATATTCGTTTAGTCAAACTTTTATCGAGACCGTAATCAAAGGGGGGATTATATACAAATAACAAATTGGTGTTAATTAAAAAATGAGCAAGATTTCAACTTTTGATTTGTTAGTGAGATGGAGAAAATAAGTTGTATGTGTTCCCCATAAGCTCTTAATTTGGTAATCCTAATAATAATAATAATAATAATAATAATTAGTATGATTTTTATTATTATTGTTGTTGTTGTTGTTGTTGATGTTATTGTTATTTAATAATAATAATAATAATAATAGTAATAATAATAATAACAATAATAATAATAATAACAATAATAATAATAATAATAATAATGACAATAATAATAATAATAACAACAACAACAACAATAATAATAATAATAATAATAATAATAATAATAATAATAATAATAATAATAATGACAATAATAATAATAACAACAACAACAACAACAACAACAACAACAATAATAATAATAATAACAACAACAACAACAACAACAACAACAACAACAATAATAATAATAATAATAACAATAATAATAATAATAATAATAATAATGACAATAATAATAATAACAACAACAACAACAATAATAATAATAATAATAATAACAATAATAATAATAGTAAGCTTAGAAGAATTATACTATGACCAAACAAGAGCTACTTGCGGTGGTATTTTCCTTCGAAAAATTCCGCTTCTCTTTGCTTGGAACGAAAGTTATAGTGCATACTAATCATTCTTCCTTGAGATATTTGATGGAAAAGAAGTATGTGAAACCGAGGTTGATTAGATGGGCATTATTGTTACAAGAGTTTTACTTTGAAGTGATAGATAGAAAAGGGACCGAAAATCAAGTTGCCGATCACTTGTCCAGATTTGAGGATAAAGATATGCGACAATTAGGTGAAAAGGCTGAAATTGATGACACTTTCCCTGATGAGCATATATTGGCCGCGTCGCAAGACTTGATTACATAATTTGCCAATCATGCGAATTATATGTCTAGTGATATCGTCCCATCGGACCTGTCCTTTCATCAAAGGAAAAAGTTCATGTATGATGTGAAAAAGTACTTTTGGGATGAGCCATATTTGTATATGAGTTGTGATGATGTTCTTATTCACCGGTGTGTGCCGGAAGATGAGATGTTGAGTGTTTTCGAGGCATGTCACTCCTCGTCTGTGGGTGGGCATCATAGTGGTATCCGGACTGCCCATAAAATCTTGCAATGTGGCTACTATTTTCCAACCATCCACCAAGATTCTCATGAGTTCTCCAAGGCATGTGATAGATGTCAAAGAAATGGAGGTATTTCTAAAAGGCAAATACTCCCTTTAAATTCCATTCTTCTAATTAAATTGTTTGATGTGTGGGGCATTGACTTTATCTTTTGTGCGTTCTCATGGGTTGAAGTATATTATTGTGGCGGTTTATTATGTGTCAAAATGGGTGGAGGCCGTAGCACTTTCAAATAATGAAGGAAGAGTGTCACTGCGTTCTTGAAAAAGAACATATTTTCCAGATTTGGCACCCCAAGGGCCGTTATTATTAATGGGGGATCCCACTTTTCCAACAGTTGTTAAAGGGTTAGTGGAGAAACATGGGGTTCGTCACAATGTGGCCACTCCTTAACATCCTCAGACTAGTGGGCAAGTTGAGGTGTCAAATAGAGAAATAAAATAGATTCTGGGGAAAACGGTGAATACTAGTAGAATAGATTGGTCAAGGAGTCTTGATGATGCTCTTTAGGCCTACCGGACTGCATACAAGACTCCAATAGGTATGTTCCCATACCAACTTGTATAGGGGAAGGCTTTTCACTTGCCGGTTGAGTTAGAGCATAAGGCCCTGTGGGCAATAAAGAAACTGAAGATGGATTGGAATTGTGCAGCGGAGCAGAGGTTGAAAGGGTTAAATGAGCTTAGTGATTTTCTCTTGAAGGCACATGACAATTTATCCCTCTACAAAGAGAAGATGAAGAAGTTCCATGACCAAAAGATTGAGAAGCGCGATTTTGTTATTGGGGATTTGGTGGTTTTATTCAACTCTAGGTTGCGCTTGTTTTCGGGCAAACTCAAGTCCAAATGGACTTGTCCATTCTTGATCATTTAAGTCTTTCCTCATGGTGCGGTTGAATTGGAGAACAAGGAGGGTGTAAGGTTCAAGGTGAACGGATAAAGAATCAAAATCTACCTAGGGAATTCGGAAAATGCGAATGAAGTGGTTGAGACATACCATCTTGATGAAGTCTGAGTAATCGAGAGTCATGAGTCATGCCGCGACGTTAAATGAGGCGCTGATTGGGAGGCAACGAAAGGTATCCTCTAGCCAACAATAGTTTTTTCTTCATTTTCTAGCAGTAGTGCATTTTTTCAGCTGTTACTCAATATCGTGTATGCATTTTCTTTAACATTCTTTTAGAAGTGTTGCTAGAGATTAGACTAGGGTCCATGTCTAAAAAGTGTCCAGAAAATTAAAAAAAAAGATTAGCTTATTGGATGTTCAATATGCAAGGACCAAATCACCAGAAATCTGCAGAATTTGATTTGGTGCACTGATCGACAGACCAACTGACGGACCGTTGTGCCATCGACGCACCGTTAATCGCATCCATCGATCCCAGGTATGGTTTCTAATTTTTCTTAAGTTAGGGAACAACCGACTTACCCAACGGTCCATCGACGGGGAATCTTTATTTCCCAAGACCCAATTACCTGAACCGACCCGACCGACTATATATTGAATTTTTAAACTATTCAGTTGGCCCACCCTTCCAATATCCCTTCCCAACTATTTACTTCCCCATTTTCCTTCAACTTCTCCACTCACTCACCCATTTAGTCCCCTTTAAACACTCTTATTTCCGTCTTGCCCAAATCCCCATCAATCCCAAAAGCTTTTCTCACCCAAATTCCTAGTTACAATCTTCCTTTCGATCGATGTTCAAAGTTTTGCTCGGTGTGGTTTCGTATAGAAATGCATCTCCCCATTCACTCCAATACAGTACACGAGTATGTCATTATGCTCTGCTAAATGAATCCTCGTTCATTTACATGCCATATTTATGTAATACGTATGTGGGTCATGACTTTGGGAGAAAATTGCATGCTTGAAATTTTTGAAACTGAGTTCCTAGTCCCTTCGAATAATGGAGAGTGCATGGGTTGAGGGTTCATTGTCAAAATGTACTGTGTTTTGAGTGTTTTTGTTTCCGACATAGGGTTTGAAAGTCCTTTATAATCTAGGTTTGAAATAACGATAATCCATGCTCTCGGAATGACGAAATGGTTTGTTAAATGCTAGATGAACTTAATGTATCTTTGTTTGCTTGAATATTGTTCTTTGGGGTACCAACCACGGTATACAATAAATCTGTCTGACCAACAATACGAGATCCCGTCTATGGACCTTCGGTCAGTCCACGGACCGTAGATACATCGTCAATAGCACTCCCCATATTTTCCTAACTCTAGAATGACGGATGTGGTCTACGGTCTATCGGTTGATCAACGGACCATACAACACGTCCGTCGTCTTTAACAGAACCCTGTTTGCTGAGGTTTCCTAGACTTTAGTCTAAGTGGTTACCCACGTGGGTGGACGAGGGTCTGTCGTCTCTAACAAAACCTTTAATCCTACAACATTCAAAATATTTTCTAAGTTTTCACTGACGCACCCCGCCGATAGACCGTCATTCCATCGATAGACCGTCTATAGTGCCCGTTGGTCAGTTCTGCAGTTCTGAGCTGGATTGTGTTTTGTGTTTCAAAGTTTAGTCTTGCTTCTGTTGGGTGTTTCATACATTTACACTTAAGCTAATAAATCTCTTTTGTAGGTACCAATGGCTCCCAAGAATGACTTAGTCTACTTTAGAGGACGTTCAAAGTCTATTGCACCTTTATGTCGGCAGGTGATTGGCTTGGACGATGATGATGATTCTGAATACATGTAACTAGGCACCCGGACACCGACACGTGATGCTAGGACCACTCGGGGCACGCCGTTTGGGTCTGCCGCTGGTTCTGAGGGATATTCTGGGTTTGAGGAGGCTTACGAGTCTGAGGAAATTTCAACTTCACATAGTCCCATTGTTACTAATACACCGGTTTCTGCCTTGTCTAATGAGGCTGACTTTGTGGATTTCACTCCTGCACCCTTAACCGACGTCCCTACACCGATTGCTGATCAGCACAATCGGTGGTATGTAGAAGGACAATACCACGTGTATAGGGATGCCAAGCTGCTCAACGATAAGGTAGTCATGACTCGTACTCTGACAGTCGAGTGATAAGTTCTTATAGGGAGTCTTTGTACTGTCCCTGATGTAAATGCTCTCTTCACTCGCCATCGGCTAGAGTGGATAGCAAGGAGCGTTGGACGCTACAACGAGGAGGTGGTGTGAGAATTCTACGCATCTTATGTAGCGACTCTATGGTCTTCCTGGATAGGCGGTCTAATCCCTTAAATAGCCACCATTTGACCATCTTTGAGTCCGTGGCCGTAGGGTAGACATCTGAATACCTACTATTCGCTAGTTCTTATACGGCACTGACACAGATGCTACCATGGAGCTCCTTACCCCCAAGTTTCACTATCGGTGGAAGCTAATTATGAAGGGCCATTTTTAGCATAACCTGGGGTTGAGAGAGACCACAAAAAGGTGGATAGCCCAACAAATTTCTTTGGATGGCGAGGGTGCAAAATGGGTGCTGGAACCCAGAAGGGTCATCAAGAAGACCAACCTTACATTCATGGCCAAACTTATCTGGATATTGGTCTGTCACTAACAATCCCCCACTGCTGCTGACAACATTGATACATGGATAGGGAAGTATTGGTAGCTACTTTTGTTGCAGGGTTCGACGTGGACATTCTGAGATGGTTTCAGACATTCATTCATGAGAGCACCTTTAAGTCCACCAGAATGTACCCATTCCTATGTTGTATTTTCAATTTGTGTAGGTCTACAGGAGTGCCCATATGGCATATTGACATTCCCAGGACTCCTACTGGGACGGATGACATAGGTCTCATCTGGGATGAAGTAAATGAGGTAGCACCCCACAGAAGGCTCAAAGTATACGTGCAGCCGCTAGGTGAGAACTTGGCGGACACGGTTAAGCAAGCCCGATGGGCTAATAAGAGTACATAAGAGACTACTGTCACCACCCCGGTCGAGTCTCTCGGGTACTAGCACAAATTCGAGTTCCTCCTACTCTAATCTATCAGCAGCACTAGTCCCGATTGTTAGGGTCCTAAAGTTAGAGGCCCAGATGTCCACACTACTGCACCATATCCAGCCTTGGCTGTAGAAGTCCATTGTTGAGGCGGAGGAGTGGATTGAGAAGAAGATTTCCCAGATGACTAAGAGGCAGAATCTGGCAGTCCATTAGTGCCTTGATGACTTCAAGTTGAAAGTTCTCACCGGGACAACCCCTACTATTGACTTTATGACTCTCCAGGTTGTTGTGGTGAGTCTAAGGATGACGTAGATGCCATTATTAATGCGCGGGTACCTAATTCTGAGTCCACACAATCAGAGCCAGCTTAGGATACGATGCTTGCTGCACTGTTCCAAACCACCACTGCGCCACCATCGCCACCACGTTAGAAGACCAAGAGGCATCATTCCAGAGAGGGTGATGAGACTCGTGCTAGGAAGAGAGAGTGTACTGAATTGGACGCTGCGAGGAGAGCCTCGTTAATTGATGAGGAGGCCCGGCAGATGAGGGCTCATGAGTTGGCTGCTGAGGCATCTAGCTTCAGGATTGTGATGTTTAGAGAAACATTTCTGAGGGTGCTGTTATTGGTGCGGACACTACTGATGGTGTCCCTACGTCTGAGGGAGAATGTTAAGAGAAACCGGACCCGCCATCTTGTAGATCATCGATGCTATGCACCTTAGGTTTGCTTCACCTACCACCCTGTTTTATATTTCTTATGCATTGGGGAAAATTGCATATGTTTTTATTAAGGGTGGGGTAAATGGAAAGTGAGTGATAGGTTCAATCCTGAGTATCCCAACTCATGATCCTCTATTGGGGTTTTCTTGCCTGTGTTCTTTCCCCATAAGAGACTGATTATTTTACTGTTGAGCCAACATGTTATTACCTTGTACAAAGTTTATGTGAAATCTGAATCATGATGGCCAAAGTACAATGATATCTCATCTACAATGAATGTTAATAAGATCAGGCATAGTGAATATTGAATGTGTCAGCTCTAAGCATGACATAGAGGTACACTGTTGCATGACCCTCGATCTAACGCTCGAACTAGGTGTTCGATAATTTGTAGGGTAATGAGGTGTTAAGTGAGTGTGAGGAATGTTGAATAGTCCACCGTTGGTACCTAGCTAGAACTTGCACGGTTCGTCACCCAAAAAGTAACCTGCGTTAGACAATCAGGAAACGATCATAGGCCTTTGTTCAACATAGTCAATCTTTAGACTAAATCAAAGAAAACCAAATTAAATTATTCATTTTTTATCCAAATAAATTGATCTTACACTAGACCTTCCTTTTCTACCCCAACTAATCTTTACTAGGTGCAAAGATCGTCCTGGCCCTGACCCAAACGTGGGTATTGTGTACTTTTACTCATGAAAAATTCATGAGTTGAGGGTGGCTATTATGAGTCATGTCCTGGAAAGCGTGGTTGAAAGAATTATTGAAAGAACAAAAGAAAAGTGGCTCAATCAAAGTTGAAATCAAGTGAAAAATTTGAAAATAAAAATGAAAGAAGGGTCATTTGCACAAGAGGAAAAAGAAAGGAGAAAACCAAGGCAAAAGATATTGGAAGATTAGAGTAGGGCATAATAAATGATATAAAGGTAGGACGCTTAGCAGTTATGTCAAGGAGGGCAACAAGTCACTAAAATGCATCCAAATGTACCTTACCTGACCCTGAGACTACGTTATAAGCCAAGAAAGTCCTATTGTGATCCTGAGTCTAATATGGTAAACGTAAAGCAGTGAAAATAAGGGCAAGCCTATTGCGACAAGTATCAACTAGGTGTGAATTGGTTCTGAGAGCGAGCGTTAAAAAGTAATCCTTATACTTAAATTGAAATAACTGTGTGAAAAAAGAAGGATGTATTTTTTAAAGTGAGGACACTAATTTCAATATTGGAAAGTTGTTACCTTGGTAAGAGATAAAAGAGGAGAGGTGTCGATGCATATTGAGTTTGTTTCATGGCATTATCCACATGAATGAGCCTAAGAGTGATATCATGCATAAAAACAATGAAGAAATCGGGATTGATATCCAGATGATTGTGAAAGCCTGAAAAGAAAATACTTTTTTACAAAGGTGTTATGGTGAGTCATAGTGCAACGCTTGAGGGAAAACAACGAATTTAAGTTAAGGGTGTTGATGTACAGTGGTTTACGGTACTTCTAATCCTTTTTCCTTAGGTTTCGTATGTCTAAGGCCTTTTTATAGTAGTTTTAATGTGTATTTCTCTGTGTTTGCGGGAAAACTATCCAGAATAAGAACGTTGAAGACTGTGCTAAAATTTGCAGAAGTGATGACATATGAAGCCACTGACGGTCTGCGACCTTAGGATGGTCCGTAGGTGATAATCGTCGACTGAAGGCCCAAGCAGCTGAAATAATATCAGGGAAATCTAACCAAGTGTGGGGCTATGGAAGGAGCAATGGTATGTCCATCTATTTTTGGACGGTTATGGCTAACCGTCGGTGGTAACAAAAAGTAGTCCAATACTTGGCTTGAAGGAACTGCTAAGTATGGAGGAACGGAGGCCATTGGCGGACTGTAGGTCCACTGATGGACCGTGTTGTTAGTCCGTCAATGGTAACAAAAAGTGTTGAAAAGTAGAAGTGGTAAAAGGTTTATACTTTGGACAACCGGAAGTTGTCGAAGGTCCATCATTCCATCGACGGACCGTCAATAGGGTCGTCGACACTAGATGCATTTTGGAAAGATTTTTTTCCTTAAATAGAACTCCTTTTTATTTTTGGAATTTTTTTATAAATAGGACTAAAAATATTATTTTTGGGGTTAGAGTCTTTACTATTTTTCAGATTTGTGTTATTGGAAGTTAAACTTTGATTTTTAAGAAAAACACTTTAATTTTCCAGAATCGTTTCTTTCAATATTTTAGTGAATTCAAGTGATACATTTGTTTTTTCTTCAAACTTATTAAAGTAAGCACATGATTTCTTGTTTAACAATTATGAATTGTGTAATTCTTAGCATGGGTAAGTAAATCCACCAATTGGGTTTTGGGAACCATGGGTAATTAACAAGGTAAAACTAATAAATGACAATTCTAGAATAGGGTATTGCATGTATTGATAATTCTTTCGTTTAGAAGTTCTTTAACGAAAACTTTCCCTATTTCAACTTGCCGGAACAAGGAGGTAGTTGATAGGAAAAGAAATATCAATAAAGATTTAGTATACACTATCTAATAGGTTTGTTTCAATTGGTCCAAAGTAGTAACTTAGCCATACATTGAATATGATGATTAATATGAGGTAAAGTTAAGGTTTAGTAAAGTAGACACACGTAGCCAGACCAAGGTACGGAGTGAAATTCTCTAGTTTCCGGACCAAGGAATTAGGGATATATAACACATCTCTTTGAATGCAAGATACTAGGAAAGGATTGTTATAGCTAGGATTGTCGCATTATGAATATTTGGGGAAAACTTACACCCTAGTTTCTCTCATCACTTGATACAACCCCCCTCATCTTCTAATTAATTGTTTTTGGAAAGAACTTGACTAAAAATACGTAATCGTAGATTGAAGTTAAGTCTAAACCATTTTCCTACTGGGATCGACCCCAACCTAACAATTGGGTTCTTTACTTGATATGACTGCTTATAATTATTTAGGGAAGTATATTATGAGCTTATCACTTACATTGGCAAGCAAGATACCTTTTTTAGTGTGAGGGGATAACACCAAATTCCACATTCGACTTACATGGTCTTATTGCCAGTTAAGACTAAGATTTCCCTAAAGTAAAATGAAAAATGGAATTAATGTAATGAACCCTAACTAGGATAGACTAAGGAAGTTTCTTAGTGTAGATGAGGGTATGGAACATTCCTTATGCATTTCATAGATATCTCTTGAAGGGAGATCTAGGAAGGTACTCTTTATGTATATGTATATGTATATGTATATGTTTCTTATGCACAACTCTATGGCATAAACTTACTTGCATTCTAATGTGCATAGTATGAGTTCTATTATGTCTATATGATGAGGTCTTACTTTAGATGCATAATGTTGCTCTTGTTGACTATTTGATGAAGGTTTTACTAGGTATACATGTATTTGATTATACTTGTCATGCTTATGTATGAAGTAAATGATGGTATGCTTCTCTTTATGAGTTTACTAAGTATGTGTAAGGTTATGATACTTCATATTTACATTGCACTACTAGACTTAGATTGGGGTTATGAGTAGTATCTTGTGATGTGTATATGAAATGAATTCCAAGTTAGTGTTGACTTGAATGTGGTCTTTAAGTGAGTCTTATACTAGTGGTTCATAGAACATGTTGGTTCATAGGTGAAGTAGGTATCTTAGGTTATGCTATGTTCCGATAAATTCATATTAAGTAAACGAAGGTTACGTTAATGTTCGCCTTGGTGACAGTAAGATAATTCTTGAGTGTGGATAGTAGAATGGGACACTATTCATATATTGCACCAAGTGTTACTAGAGGGTTACTTGGGGGTTAAAAACTTACGGTAAAAGTTAAGATAATGTGGCTTTATGTGATGTTATGAATATTTTCCATGCTTATGTGAAGTATATTAGCCATGTTATGCTTATTATATCAAAGTTTTTATGAATTTTAACTAAAAGTCATGACACATGGTTTTCTGAGAAAAATGTCCTTTTTAAATGCATGTTTTTGCATGGTCTCCATACTTAGTGCATTCTTGTACTGACACCATACGTCATCACCTTTTTATACAAAGTGTAGGTTATGGATGCTTAGAAGATGTCTCTAAGGTGAAGGTCTTGATATATACTTCCCAAGCTCAAGGAAAGGAATCCTTATATGTCAAGGATTTCCTCTTATATGTTTCATTCAAAATATATGTAATAGCTTAGATATTATGCTACGATGTTAAAGGGTCGTGTCCCTTATTATATTGATGTTGAGTCTAATATGGAAAAACAGACCTAGGTTCCAACTATGTATTGTTACTTATAATATCTATTTATATAAAAATATATGTGTGTGTGTGTGTCTCTCTCTCTGTGTGTGTGTGTGTGTGTGTGTGTGAAGTGATGATTCTAGCATATGATGTGCTATGAAAGTTTCAAATTTTTCTGCTAAATTTACTATGACAGTGTGATGAATGATCGCTACGGGCTCATACAAGACCTCCAAGAGGTCAAGTACGCCATGTTACTTCTAGGGGGTGCTCTCCATTCGTGACAAATGTGGTATCAGAGCATCAAATTTATGAAAGTTGTTTTAGGGTCCAAAAGTCTCATATTGCCACATTTAGTAGTCTTTTTTCATCAATGGTCATTCACAACACATCTATGAGACAGAGTCTATAGCAAGATAGAGTTTCCCTTTATCACTACTGTTGTATCATGCCATAGAATTAAAATCTATATGATCTTCCTTTCTTATATTTTCTTGTCCGGTGGTCTTAGAAGTTATTGCTTGGATGAGATTGTATCTCAATGCTTGATGGGGAAAAGGTGAGTCCATGCTTACTTTGTTTTTGTGTCTTGATAAGTATGTGTGAAGCTTAATTTTGAGTATATGTTGATGTGATGCCATTTATGATTATATATGTGGTTTAGGTGAAATTATATTTTATGTGAGAATTTGTTTTATGATATGGTTATAACTTCATACAATTTGTTCTAGTTTAAAGGAGTTCCCTTTGTAATGATAACTTGCTATATGATTTGGTATGACGATAATGTAATGATATGATTTAAGCTTGAAATGATCTAATAGAATGTGATAAATAGCTAAAGATGCATGTTGCGTTTATATATGTGCAATGGTTCAAATGTTTCATTGTTTCCTTGTTATTTGGAAAATGTTGTATGAATGCCTTGTGTGGATTGGATTCTTTGGTATAGGCTTGATCCTAGAAGCGAGGTAGTGTGCTAACATTTAAGGTGATTGTGCAGTATGCTAGTTAAAGGGGGAAACCCTTATGACTAGATGGATAGTGTCCTTATAAACCTATTCCAAGAGTGGGGAATAAAGAAATAAAGGGTTTTGTTCCATAGGTTTGAATTATTTTTTTCCTTAAATTTGACTTAGAAGGTAGAATATATCCCTTAAACCTTAAAGAGAAGGAGAGAATTGATGTTGACCTACTTTAAAGTTGTTAGTACCTGCTTAGGTGGATCTTAAGTATGACCAATTGAGGAAGTTCTTAGATGTAATTAGGTGTAGTTTGCTGTAAGTTTCTTCCCAAGGTGATGATGTGGGTTGAATGACCTAGAAATTACCTTGACTAGTGATGAAAGAAAAGAAAGAGCCCTTTATGGTCAAATTTCTTCTATTGATTCCCCTAAGGTTTTCATGACCCTTTGTATTCAAGGTTTAGTTAAGGTCGTATGTGGTTGGTAGCACGACCTAACTTGATTACTATGAGTTTCTTTTAGATGTTGGGCTTAGAGCAATGATGATGCTTGAGGTATTACCCCTTGATGATAGAGTTAGTAGGCTCCTTGATATGAGAATAGGAGTGAAAACCTTTAATGATGCCAAAATTTCTTGTATGAGGAGTATATAAATTGGTCTTGACTTGTCTTGACCTTGGTGTTTAAGGACATGTAGTGATAAGGCTTATCCCAAGTGGGGGATAATATGTCTAGATAGAAATATATTGATTACCCTTGAAGTTCCTATGTTGAGTTCCCTTGAACTTCCCTATGTTTAGATTCAGTTTTAGGTGATGGAAATAAAGGGTGCTCATTAGCTTAGATCCCAAGGGAGGGATGATGTTGTTTAGTTGCTAAGGTTGGTAAGACAAGTTTCATTTGAGGATGAGTTCAGTTGCTCTTAAATTGGTTTACCCTAAGTGAAGGATTATGATTTGAGTAGTAAGGTTGTCGATATCCCTATCTTTCCCTTCTATCCTCACTTGAGCTTGAAACAAAAGAGTTTGTAGTAACTTGTCCATGATGGGAGTCTTTCATATAAGTATAAGTTGCACATTCTCCATATGTTGTGCATGTCCAAATTGACCCTATGTTGTGCATGTGTTGAAGACTCTTATTGCATGCATAGGGATTCTGATCAAATTCATGTTTCTCATGTTTCTTGTGCATCTTAATATGATAATTGTGCATTTGTTTTCATGATGATGTACGAAGCATGATTGATGTCGCTTTTGAGATGTGGTTCTTAGACCACAATGAGAATTTGAGTCTGTTTTGAATGAAAGATAATGAGTCTCTTAAAAATATGTGACTTTTATGACCAGGGAAGTATTAGTGTAGGCTCACTCTTAAGGGGTTCTAGTATGTTTAGCTAGTGCTCTTGATGTGTACCTATAAATTGCAAGAATTTCCCTAATTCATGCATTCTTATGAAGACTAGTGTCATGCTAGGACTTGAAACAATGTGTAAGTGACTTCCTACTGTTGTCATGATCAATGTGTTATGAATTACCAAGTTAACTTCATTAGGAAGAAAGTATGAGGATGCTTCGGTTAGAAGTATAGGATTTCTCTTAAAAGTGAATTAACCTTTGTGCATTCCTTGTATATGAATTTATGATAACATGTGATTATGTTAAGGTGAAGGAGATTCCTCCTTAGACATAACAAAACGTGGTAATGTTAGGAACGAACTAAATGGTATTGTGACTAAATGATAAATATCCTTGTTGATCTACAATACTCATAATCTAGGTGCATTGAGTGTGAATTACTCGTTTTCCTCTTGAGTGATGTTGAACTTACCTATGTGTAACTTAAAGGTTGTTGCATGATGAGCACTTAACAAAATGAAATGTAAAAAAAAACATGTCATGATTAAGAGAAGGATGTTACTCCTATGAACATGAAAAGTACCTATGTATTTGATGCCTAAAGGGTGAGTGAGTGAAGGTTTTACTTGTTTGTCTTGCATGGAGTCAAAATGGTTTGAAGTTGGTTTTAAATGTATGTTTGGTGCATTGACTTTTATGTGCTGAATGTTCTTAGCTGCTCTATAGTTCATTGAGTCCTTGAAAGTGTTTTAAAATGTTCCAAATGTCATTCGAGGACGAATGATCCCATGTAGGTGATATTGTAAGATCTATCAAAATTAACTAAGTTGTCTAGAGCCTCACATGTACCTAAAAAGGATAATAATATGTTGATTAAGTTTATAACAGTATGCATGACTGATTTGAAGTTGTTTGGAGGTCAAATATTCAAGAATGTCCTATAACGTTTGAAAGTTAGCCTTGAGATGTGCAAGTGAGTTCTAGTGTGCCTTGGTAATTTTTATGTGTTGCTTGGTTCTTAAATTGAAAGTATTAGACCCTAACATGTATACTTTTTTATATACGGTTGAAACAAGACACGACCCCCAAAGGACCACCCTAGGGGTCCTTGAGGAGGACCAAACCTTGGGACGACAAGCTGCCCAAGGCAAAAAAAAGTTTCTTGCATGAAATAGGTCCACGTTGTGGACTAGGGTCTCCTTAGGACAAAATTTTGCTCTGCGTATCGGACACAACGTGAAATCTACGGTCCCAAGAATTTATTCTAAAAATCAAGTTGGACTTGTTCCCCAACGAAGATTTCGAAAATGAAAGTTAAGTTTTACATCTGTTAAAGTCCAAATAAGTGTGGGGTATTTGCGTAATCTGGAGTAACCTATAAATAGTTTATAGGATTTATTAACCCCTTTCCTAAGCCAAACGCCAACACCCTATAAGAAATCTAAATCTCAAAAGCTCTCTTCCCTTCCAAATTCTATGAAAACTCCATTGGAGGGAAAACTCAAGGTTTAAGCTAGCGGATGAATTTTCATGGTTTCTTCTCAATTTTTCATCGGTATTCAATAAATATTGTATGCTTATTCTTAATCCTTAGTTATCCTTTCATCTAAGGAGTTCAATCAAAGAATTTCAGAAGTGATTCAAAGACCGAAATTCCTGATTTTCAATTTAGCATGGGTTCTTTCTCAAATTTATTACAAAAGCATGTTTACAATAAATTGATGAATATCTTCCATTTTAAATATTAATTTCAATCCAATTCCATGATAAACCATAATCCTCCAAATTCCCTAATTATTATATAATGTGGGTCTTTTGATCTTGATTATATGGTGATTGAATTATGTTTAGATTGTAATGAATTGCTTAATTATATATTCCTTTATGTCAATTAATGATGAATTGTTGGGTAATTCATCATTGACGATCAAATTTTGAAGGTTCGATAAGTTCAACCTATATTTCTCCACCTTCTATAGACTTGATTATGTAGTGTACATAATGTGATCTTGATCCTATGATGGTTGAATCATGATTTTGTTTATGTTATTTTAATTTTTGATACGGCCTTATATATTAATTATTGATGAATAATGAGTATTAATCAATAATGATCAAAGTTTGGAGAATTGGTGAGTTTTCCCTACTTCATCAACTTTTCTATAGAATTGATAATTGAATTTGTCTTGTATGGCATTGTTTGGTACGCACCAGTTATAGTGGAAGTGTTTACATTCTTATCTATGTACCTATGTGTTATGCTCATGTCCTTCAAGGCAAATTGATTCTTGGTGAAGTGTGGTTATGATGATCACACAAGAGGTTGTATGCTTAGTCTTCTAATCTAGTATCATGTTCTAGGTGTAATAATAGTGCAATATATATGTGAACAAGGTTGTTAGGGTTAGTTGGTATACATGTTTATCATTGATTAAGTCTATTGATGAAAGTCCCCTGGTTATGCACCCCTATATGAGTGTATGATCTTTGTCAATCTTAGGAGTTTTGGATGCAATGTTGAAGATGTCTTGTCTCCTATACTATAATGTGGTGTGTGGTGTATGATTGAATGTGTATTGTGTTCTTAAGAGGGTGGCTGCCTCAATAGGATGTTGATGGCCATTATATGATAATGTTTCATATGTACACACACATATTATGCATGGCTATAATTAGTATAGTTTCATGGTGCCTAATGAAAGGATAATTTTCATATGGACTAATATGTACTACTATGCATGAAAATTTTATATGTCCATAAAGCATTAAATGCATTTTAACTAGGACGACTTGATAGGTGTACTAGTGTAGGCAATGATATGACACTTTGCCTATAGATTGCACATGTGAATCTTTATAGGATAGTTCCTTGAGTGATTACTCTATGTACATGAATGTGAATGCATGATTAAGCAATCAAAATGAAAGTGTATGATATAATGAAGTATGCATATGTGTATTAATTAAATGTATGTATGTGAAAGGTCTTCTCATGTAAATACACATACACATACGTGAATGCATATAATGAAGCATGAATGATAATCTAGTAAAGAAAGAGTCTCTTGAAAGGTATTCCCAATTGTACTCTAAACTAGATATTCCTTGAATATGCTATGTCCATGTGAATGGTTTTCTCACATGATTTAGCTTGTGGAAAGGACATTCTCATTTATAACCTATGAACTAAGAATATGAGGAGCTAAGCCTCCTAAAGCCATTTTTATGAAGTAAAGTAAATAAAGGCTTTTCAATAAAGGGAAGTTAGCTTAGCAGCGAGTGAACTTTATGATGAGGGGTGCCCTTTCGAAACGTGGGAAAACATGTTCACCATAGTCCTCATGAGGTGGATAACTAAAATGCCTAATAGGCATAAAGAGGGTTAAATGCCCAATAGGCATAAATAGGGTTTCATAGATACCTAAAAGTTTCCATAGCAATTTTTCCCCATAGGACCTATATATTGGATCCATCTCAAATGATAGAATGATAGAATGGTATTCATGTTTTACCTTAGCAAGTAAGATACCCTCTTTTGGTGTGAGGGGATAACACCGAATTCCATGTTTGTCTTACATGGTCTTATTGTCTGTTAAGGCTAGGATTTCCCTAACGTAAAATGGACAATGTAAGTAATGTAATGAACCGTAACTAGGATAGCCTAAGGGAATTTGCTTAGTGTAGGTGAGAGTATGGGACTTTACCTGTGCATTGCACAATTAGATCTGAAAAGGAGTTCTAGGAAGTGGTTCTATATGTATATGTGTATGTTTCTTATGTACAACTCTATGGAATTAACTTACTTGCATGATAATATGCATAGTAGGAGTCCTATTATGTCTATATGATGAGGTCTTACTTTAGATTCATAATGTTGATCTTGTTGACTATATGATGAATATTTTACTTGATATGCATGTAGTTGACGCTACTTGTTATGATTATATATGAAGTAGATGATGATATGCTTGTGGTCTCTTAAGTTGGAGTGTCTAGGGGTAAAATGGTCTTTTTTCAGGCTAATGGTGGTATCGAAATTATCCTAAATATATAATTAATTATTTATTTAATAAGGTGGAGGGGCGATTTGGGGAAAGAGGGCCGAAAACTAGCTTTTTGAGTGGAGTCTTGCTCCACCCGTGTTTGAACCTAAGTGGAAGCAATGATTTAAATTGTTTTTTATTTAAATTGGTAAATTGAGTGAATTAATTAATATTTCTTAGCTGTTTCAATAAAAAGGAAAAATCGGATTTTTTTAGTTAAGGAGAGTCCCCGTTTGACTAAGTCCTTACCAAAGCCTAAACTACGTTTCACTCTCTCACGTCTATCTCACTTCAACATCATTCTCTCATCTCCCATTCACGTTCTCTTTGCCAAAATAAATTCAAAAACAGAAAAATTGACAAAATTTCTTCACACTTGAAGAACTCACAACGAAAAATGAAAACAAACAACTAATCAATCACGTTAGGCAAAGAGAGGGTTGTCCGTCAAATTGAGGTTGAGGTTTTTGGTGTTGGACTTTAATTTGGAGGAGAAACTTTGGGAACCAGGTCAAGGTTTTAACGTCAAAAAGGTATGGTTCTATTCTCTTTTGGTCCCTTTCCCAAGAGACCCCTTAAAGTTCAGTATATTAACATATGAAAACTAGGGTTGCTCCCTGTTCCATGTCCCTGTCACTAGCTCGCAATGATTCGCAGGTTGGGTATGTTTGCTGGTACATATTAGGCATGTGTTGTGTTTAAGTGATGAATATATTCATGAATGTGTGTTTGAAATCGTATGAATGACAACCTATGTGATCCAAAACTATGTGTATGTGTGTGCAATATGAACCGTGATTATGTGCTCTCGGGTTTAAGGCTCTAAAATGTAATGTTATGGTTGTATTCCTACGTGTACAAACTTATGTAAATCATGATGTTCATGTGAAATGTAATGTGGCTGAATTGAGTGAGAAAGTCTTGGCTAAATGAATCCATGAACATGCACATAAAACGTTCTAAATGTACTATGAAATTTCCCTAAGAACTAACGTGTAATGTGATGAAAAAGATGCTGAAAAACTAGAAATTTTCAAGCTACAACTTAAATGGATTTAGGTCACATTGAAGTAGTTAAAAATTTTGGTAAAAAATGAATTAAAATAAGTGATGCCAGGGAGGATTGAACCCGTGACCTCACCATGTCAAAAACCATGAAAATAAGTGAGTTAAATATAATGTGGTGAGAGGGATTAGAACCCTGATCTTGGCTGGAAAATGGAATTATGAAAATAAGAAATGAGAGTAGAGGGATTCGAACCACAACCTCTCGGTCAGAGTAAAAAATAAAAAGAAAGGAAATGTTGAGGCATGTGGGAATTGAACCCAGACCTCTAGGCGGAAAAATGGAATTTTAAAAAGAAAAATAAAGTGAGGTTTTAGGGATTCCATCCCACAACTTCTTGGTCCCAACACAAGCGAATGAGAAAGAAAGAAAAATATGAAAAAAAAGATGAAGACATTGGGGCTCGATCTCGGTTTCCAAGTTGTGTGGACCGAAAATAAAATAAAAAGAAAAATGTAAGTGTTGTCCAAGGGATTCGAAATTGGATTCCCTTGACCAAATTATGTATTTATACATAAGTCATATGTTAATAAATGTTCAAAAATAATGCTGCCTACATAGATCGAAACCGAGATCTTGGCATACATAAAAGATACATAAGAGTTGTATCACATAATCTTAGGAAGATATGAATCACTTAAACAAACTATGAATGGAGCATTATGGCTTGTATGTATAGACCCATAAGCCTAGCATACGCTTAGAAGTAAGTGAACCTAAGATGTATGTAATGAAATGATGAAATGAACAATGAATTATGAAACACGAGAAGGGTTAAGTAAGACTGTGAAACACAGTAAATGGCCAAGTGCATTGGCATATGATGAAATGAACAATGAAATGATGAAACCTTAGAAGGGTTAAGTAAGAGTGTGAAACACACTAAATGGCCAAGTGCATCGGCATATGATGAAATGAACATTCACGTAATAAGGGGTGGGTAACAATGAAGAACAAATATGCTAAAGTTAATGAATGTGGTGACAATATGATAAGAGGCTCATGTAAACGATGAGATCAATCTCAAATGAGCCTAAGTGAATGTTACCAAAACCTATTCACCTATGAGAGTGTAAAGTTAATGAAGAGACCAGTCTCTATGAACACTCTAATGAATGTATTGATAATATTATACTTAATACTAATGATGAGATGAGAAATCATCTATAGAGCTATGATGTCCTCATACTAGAAGCCAACTTCCCTAACGTGTGAGTTTAATGTAATGGAACTTTATATTGAGCACTAATAGACTAGCTATGAGCGGTGATGCCTTCTTTCGATAAGGGCGGAGGTTCACGTAACTCTCATGAGAAGAGACTGTTCGGCATGCTGGGTATGGGTCTTCTTATATCTCCTAGTCTTCGAATCGATACCGGTACTATAGGGATCTGGCTGGGTTCAATTCCCATGTACGCTAGCATGTTTGGTTTATTTTGGCCGGTTATTCCACCTCTTTTCGGTGTGGGGGAGACACTAGATTTCATGATGCTCACATGATCTATATCAGTTAAAGTTTAAGTTCCCAGTGAATGAATGAGGTCAGGCTCAAATGATGCACATAATGAAATGAATAATACCAAAGGTGTTAGGATAGGATGATCAAGAGGTGAGCTAGACTTAAGTAGTGACACTAGGTCATTCATAATCATTGCACAACGAACCCGATAAAAGTTGTAAACTACATCCTAGGTATTGCTGGTGTTCACACTAGCCTATGAACGAAATGAAATGAGGTATGTATGAATGAATGAAGCAGACTCTGTGTTTGCTAATTAAGGCTCCCTAGTTGAGGTCCCATATGTTGAGCTCTCATTATGGGAAGTCTTAATGTCAAGTCCATGATTCCAAGGTCACATGGTATATGGATGAATGGTATTAAAGATGTTATGTGCTATATGCAAAAATGATATATGCTATGTGTAAGATGATATGTGTTGTGTGCTATATGATAAGCATGATGATGCATGCTACTCTCATGGCATTACTTTCCTAATCCAAATTTGGAAAGCTCACTAACTTTCCTAATCCCATCTTGGCAAGTCCATTGACTTGACTTTCCATAATCAGGTTGTTAGGAAAGAGCTGTTCTTACTCATGCATGTCCTTGGTGTGGGCTTGCATATACCCATGCTTAGTACAACTGTGTACTAATCCCATAGAATTCAACAATTTTAGGTGCAGACACAAGTGGAGCAAGAGCTTACAGGTTGACGTTGCCCCTATTCAGATGTGGAGCTTTCATCCAAAATTGGTAGGTCTTCATGCTTTCGAGGATGTATACCGTTATTATCTATCCTAGATGTAGGCCATAGCTAGTGGAGTATGTTCCACTAGTGTTTTTTTCCACTTTTTTTTCAGACTTTGTATTAGTCCCTTTTGGCAAAAATACGTTTAATAAAATTATGAACTTATTCTTTCATTTGATTATCTCTTTATTCGATGGTTGATTTGTGAACGCCTATGATGTTAAGTAGTATGTATACATGTATGTTAAAAAGCAAAAAGTTTCAAATTTTCCGCTAAAATTAACTTAGATGAATTAAGGATGACGTATGCAGTCTTGTCTGCGACCTCTCAGAGGTCAATGACGCATGTCTCGTATGGGGTCTATATTCTGATCGTGACACTATGAAAGTTTTAAATTTCTGCTAAATCTACTATGAAAATGCGATGAATGATTACTATTAGCTAGTATAAGACCTTCGAGAGGTCAAGTACGCTATGTTTCTTTTAAAGGGAGCTCACCGATCGTGACACTTGGTCCAATTTGAATCTTATTGCTTCAATACATTCACTCTCACTAACAGTTTTGAATAGTATGTAGTGCCTCATGGGAGTAGTTCATGTGTCTTGTACGATTTTGATTTTAGACCTAGTGCTAAAGTGGAAGTGGTAGACATATAGAAAGTATGCATTATCCAACAAAATCACTTCTTCTAGTATGTTTAATTTGAGCATTAAATTATGCACTGATAATGTGTAATTGCACATAAGTGAAACAAAGAATGAACCATCATGATATTAGCACACAAGTTAAAATTCTCATAGTTTATACAATGTTACATAGTTATTTGAAAAAATACCAAAGGAATGATGAAATATTCATGGTCTATGACCATGAAAATGTAGTTGAGAATTTTAGTGACAAAAAAAGGACTCAATGTAACAATGTTGGCCCGTCTTCTCAGTCTTATGATTGAGAAATGCAAGTTTAACATGAGCAGATTGTTTGTACTATGTAGAAGGATTATATTAAAAAGAATTACTCTACAATTTATGTTCAAAATTTTATAAAATTAAAGTTTGATAAATCACCTGCTTGTCCTTAACCTCTGCTAGCAATGAAGATCCTAACCCATTCTGAACTATCACACCACCATTTGATATGTCCATGAGGAGAACTCCTAAGCGATCAAGACGGTAAGTATCTTTGGCCAATTCTTTCTTCTCATCCCTAACATGTGTTAAACTATCGATGTATAGTTTGCTCAGGGCGTCAGCCACTTCATTGGCCTTACCTATATGAAAGATTACATCCATGTCATAGTCTTTGAGGAATTCAAGCCATTTCCTCTGTCTAAGATTCAAATGCTTCTGGAGAGCATATATTGGAGGATCTTATGATTTGTGAACAACATATAAGTATTGTCTCTAATCTTTAGAGAAAACACTATGACTGCAAGCTCGAGATTATGAGTTAGGTATTTATCCTCGGGACCTTAAGTTACCTAGAAGCATAAGCTATGACCTTACCTTTCTGTATCAATACACAACCTAGGACGACCCTAGATGCATCAGAATAAACTATATAACCGTCTAACTGAACTGGTAGAGTCAAGAATAGAGGTGTAGTCAAACTGAAGCTTTTCTCACACTCATCTGAACACTAAAACTTGACCTTCATTTGAGTCAACTTGGTTAATGGGGAAGCTATGGATGAAAATCCTTCAAGAAACCTCCAGTAGTAACCGACATATTGAAGAAAAATCTTATATTGTTCGGATAGGTTGACTATACGTATCAAAGCACTACTTCCTATTCAAGTTCTACAATAATGAGTAGTAATATCACCCATAAAAGGATTGGGATCATTACCACATAGACTGGTATCAATAATTACTAGTCAAGTACAAATAAGTTCAAGTTACTCATAGTTAGATTACGTTTAAAAACAAAAACATATTAAATGAGGATTGACACACATGTAAAATATAGAAGGGGGGATTAATAGTTAATTAAGAACTAAAATAGTAAATACACTAAAATAAAATATGGAGACAAGATTCTTGGGATGTAGTAGGATTTTGGGATAACATAAAAATTAAACTAGGTAATTGTAATTAATAGTAAATAGTTTTGTATTAGTAATTAGGCTAGACATTAGTCACGTAAACTCTCTCTCGATCAATTTACCAAAAATAAAATTTGGTTTCTCTCAAATACTATTAAGTGGAAATTAAATGAAACATTTACCTTTGTCCATTCACTCTATTGAGATTAATATCTGGAGAGGGTTCAGGATTCGCTCTCTCGAGTTGAACCCATGCCAACCCACTACCCACAAACCATCGATTCAGTAGTTTTGGTTTCAAATCCTCTCTCTTCACAAAGACAAAAACACTAAGTTATAATAGCATTTGCAACTACAACTCATGAAATTCAACCACAACCACTGAATGAAATAACTTTTAAACATCAAATAAACTATTAGTTAGCAATACCCAACAGTTATATCAACTCATATTCAAAAAATCACATCCCAAGAATCGGGATTTTAGGTAGACATAGTAAAAAACAAGGAATAGATACCAACTGGTTTTTTTATAGAATGGGAACGACTGATATTGTCTTTACACAGGTCTATAATGAATAATTCTATATTTTATTACCCAATGACTAGATCTTAAACTGAGAATTTGAAAACATATTTATAGTTCTCAAAAATAGTGCTGCAAAGTGTCTGTTGATGCACTAAGTTGGGATCAAAAATCCAATCGGTGATCCTCCTTTCGTCATTTGTATTGTGGTTTTTTTTTGCCTTCAACATTCTTAACGTCTGATAAGTTTGGTCAATATATCACTGTATTGATAAACTATTCGGTGACATATAGACTGTTTCATTCAATCTGCGACTTGATTTTCTCCTCCAGGGCTTAGCAAACTGGAACATAGAGTTAGATTAAGGACATTCGGACACGCCTAATGGGTTAGGCGATCCTTAATTCTTCCTTTCTACTTTATTTCAGCAACCTTGTTCCACTTTGCTCCTTAGTGTACGTGCTTTGTTTGTCACTCCAAATCTTTGAAACTCAAGGATTTATATTAGTTATAGGGGAAAATATATATTTAATGATACTAAATCTATTAAAATAAATCCCAAAATGAGTTTGAATTATTGACTCATCAACACCTCCAACTTAAAAAATTTCTTGCTTCAAGCAAAACTCATGTTCAGAATTTCAAAAATGATATCTCAAATAGTGCTACACAAGATTCAATCATCAATGTACACAAAAAGACTCATCTTACTCATGCAAGGATAAATTATGTACTTAAACATTCAGGTTACGACTTACCATTACCTCAGAATCTCTATCTCACTAAACTTTTTTCAAATGCAATTTTAAGTTCAACAAATGTATTCAAATGCCCTCACACAAATAATGGTTCTATATTCACACGCAATGGTTCATAAATTAAAGCTCCAGAGTCATATGCAACACTCACACTCACAAAGATAAATACAATGTGTGAATTCAACCCATAGGTTTGCCCTTATTTTCTAGACAACCATTTTTCCAAATCACTCAAGATAAAAAGTGTCTTTCCAAATCTTTTAACGGTCTGAGTGGAAAGGTATGATTAATTAGGCTTAGTGACTTCTATTTTCATGAAATATGGTACGAACAACACTTCCTTTTCTTTTCTTCATCACTTTTTAACTTTGTTCCACAATTTTTTAATTTTTCATTTTCATTCTGTTCTTCTTTTCTTTATGGAGGGACTCAATTTTTCTCAAAACTATGGGTGAAAGATTACTTTCTTGTACTCCTTGATTTACCTTATCTTTAAACATGCCCCAACGTAGGATTTTTGCCGAAGTTGTCTATTCAAATAAATCACAACATCCTGAAGATTATGTGTAATGGATGAAGAAAGTTCATACTTTCATCATGTTTCTTTCAATTAAAGGTCAAGGATCAAGGAGTGTTCAAGAAAAGATAACACGCACTAACAAAGTTGACCTCAAAAGAGGTAAATGTCAAATTGCCTCACAATATTCAAAGTTCCCTAAGATCTTATCATGAGTTTGCACCACTTAGTCAACTGGACTAATGGGGAAAATTCTAGGGGTCATAATGCAGGGTTCACGGAAAACTCATCACACAAGTCATTAACACCATAGTCAAACAAGATTGACACCATAGTCAGGAAGATTCCACACTATCGCTAGTGTGAAATGTTCACCACAAGAGACTCAATTCTATACTTGGCTAGTCATAACGAGATGCAAAGAGTTCACATATTTTCTATTCGACTTCATTTGGCCTCATCATAGACAAATGTTCACGGTAGTTTGAGTCTGAGCAATATTCAAGTCATATTAAATTTTTCATTACCTGGACTCAAATTTGACCACATTCAACACAAAAATGAGATTGCAATGTTTTTTAAGGGTAAAAAATCATTCACAATTTCAATGCGGAGCCCCAAGCTCAAATACCCCGAATATACAATTCAAACACAAGTGAATCTCACAAACCCAATATACAAACAAAATATGAAACATCAATATTCACACAAAATATAGGCCTTACCCACCACAAATAAAGATCATTTTTCCTCAAATGCAAATGAAATAAATATAAAAAAAAGTGAACTAAAGCAAGCGGAGAAAGATAAATAGGGGATCATGTCTAGTCATTTGATCCATCTATCATAACTTGGGAATCAATGTCTAGGGATTCCTCCTAAGGGACAATAATTGTATTAGAGTCTGCAAAGGGTCTATCTACTAAAATGGTCTCCACAACTGCATAAAATCCCAATCCTGAAGGAATAGAAGGGTCATAGAGAGTAGTTTTCTTGTAAGAACTGGACCTCCTGCTTTTACCTTTATCTCTAGGTAGAAGGTCCTGTCTTCCCTTCGTGGAAGGATGTGACGTCTGCTCATTTATTTTGAAATTTTATGCACATAATTCCTCTAGCTATTGTCGATCTAGCCATTTTTGCAAAGCATCAAAAAAGAGTTAGAACATGTTCGAACCAACACATTGAAAATAAGTTGTAGAAAGGTTTCCAAAACAGTCGGCAAGTTGTCAAATTACTTTTGTAATCAAGGACTACTCTACCAAACATACCAATGTAAAAAGGATAAAGCAGATCATATAAAGGGCGATGAATAAGATCTTTGGTGAGTCGTCGAGTGCCTTCGGTGACTTCAAACTTCTCGCCAAAAGTAATAGAGTATGGTAACAAATATAGAAAAAAACTAAAAGTGAGATGGGGAACTTCAGCGAATAGCTAAGTGATTTAGTGAGCTCGACCTTGCTCCCCAAATGACCCAATGTGTCTACTTTAAACCCATCTTCTTCAATTAAATCCCTCAACCCCACAACACAATCAAAGCATGCACAACTCATGTTAATCCTACACCCAACAATATGCACACACAATATCATAAATTTCATCCATTTTAATTATAAAATATGGGAATCCAACATTAAAGGCATGATAGGCAAGATTATCAAACTAACAGGCAATCAAACAACAACAATTTAGTTTAGAGAGGCCCAACACACATCAGTAAAATAAGATCATTGCACATTAGTACAAAAGTTGTCAAGATAAACTAGGGGTTCAGAAAACAAACATTTAATGCCAATTAATAAAGATTGTAATGCTAGGCGACAAAGTCTTCGAACCCCGAGCATAGATCAATGACAAAAATACTAGAGAAATTATAAAATATTGAACCCAAAGTTGGGTGTGTGTTTGTGAAGATTAAAAGTAACGGAAAGTGAAGGAGAATGATTCTTTTAAAACATTGGCCTTTGAAAAACCACTCGGTTTGCACCCATCCGGTGACATTAGTCGTGCTTCCCGATCCATTTCAGAAAACGTCGAGTGATCACATACCTCGTCGAGTTTTGCAGTTCCTCCTGTTTATGTAAGGATCTAGATGAACGACAAAATTAGGATTGCTTATCAGATGAAAATCCTCCTATAATTCACAAAATTACCGAGTTTCATAGAACCCAAATCAAGATTGGGTTAAATCAACGGCGGTTTGATCGGGCCTCGTAAGAACATCAACAATTCGCCTAATGCGCAAGATCTCCTACCGAAAATTCCAGAACATTGAAATCATTTTATTTTTTCTCGATTCAATCGGCGAACTACATTGTGATCATTTATTAGCTTCAATGATATGCCAAAAATTTCTTTAACATTATCCATCACCTGCAACATTAACTCACACATTATTTAAAATACTAACACTTAAATTACATCCCAAGAAAAACCTTATTTAACACGGTAGCATGAACGGAAATTTTCCTCAAGACTCTTCAAGGACACCACCTCGATCAATGATATCTCTTGGCACTTGAAAAAGTATGCTTTCAAGCGTTTCCCATTAACCTTAAAAGAAGGTCCTTCTTGTCCCTCCTGTTCGATGGCCCCATTATTGAACACTCATATCACTCTAAATGTTCATGACCATTTTCATTTGAGCTTTCAGGGGGGAAATTCTAAGGCAAGAATTACATAGGAACACCCAATGTACGACTTTGAACTCTCTCTTAAGTACTTTAAAATCATTAAATCTCTTTATCGTTTCCTTGTAGAGAGTTGAACTTTAATAAGATTTAAATCTTAATTCATCCAACTCATTTAGCATCTCCATTCTATCTTTGGAGTTTTTTTGTCTAGTCCATATTCAGGACTTTCAATGCCCATATATCTCTATGTTCCAATTCGATTGTTAAATGGAAGGACATTCCAAAGACTAGTTGATATGGAGATACACTGATTGGAGTTTTGTATGTGGTACGATATGCCTACAGGGAATCATCAAGATTTTGAGACCAATTTGTCTTATTGGCATTCACTACCTTGGCAAAGATGCTTTTTATATCCCGGTTGGACCGTTCAAGTTGACTTCTAGTTTGGATTGTGATATAGGGTTTCCAATTTGTGTTTTAGCCCATACTTACTTAATGAAGCTGAGAACAATTTATTGCAAAAATGGGATCCACCATCATTAATGATACCAAGTGTACCGAATCTAGAAAAAATGTAGCATTTCAGGAATTGAACTACACTCTTCCATTCATTGTATCCAGTGAGACAACTTAGACACATAATATACAACCACCAAGATGTACTTATTTCTATACAAACTCACAAATTGGCCCATAAAATCTATACCCCAAACATCAAATAGTTCAACTTCTAAAATGGTGGTGAGAGGTAATTCGTGTCCTTTAGACACCCAACCTTGCATTTGATACTGAGAGCATATCTTCATAAATTCGTGTGAATCCTTGTAAAGGGATGGCCCATAATATCCACTTTGGAGAACTTAAGTTGTGGTGCGCACACCGCTATGATAAGCCCCCACCGATGAAGGATGAAAAGTGTGGAGAGTATCTATCGCTTCTTCTTCTAGAACATAACGTCTAATAATGTTGTCAGCACAATCCCGAAGAAAATATGGTACATCCCAAAGGTATATTTTTACATAAAAAAGAACCTCTTTTGTTGGTGAAAGTTCAGTTCCTCTGGTATTAACCAAACACTACATAATTTTCAAAACCATCATACTAAAGATATTGTTTGAGAGTTACCATGAAGACCTGTTCATCAGGAAAAACATCATTGATATCTATTTCAGGTTCATCATTCTCCTTGACTTCTAATCTTGATAGATTGTCTGCTACTTGATTTTTAGAACCTCTTTTAGCTTTTACCTCATGTCAAATTCTTTCACTAACATCACCCATCTTATTAATCGTAGTTTGATATCCTTCATTTCCATTAGGTTGCTTAGGATAGCATGATCGATGTGGACAATCACTTCAATATGAAGCAAGTATGCCCAAAATATTTGGAAAACATATACTACCATAAGTAACTCTTGTTCGGTAATTGTATTGTTACGTTGAGCATTTTTCAAAATTTGCTTGCATAGTATATGGGATGGAAGAGCTTGTTGCATCCCCCCCCCCCCAAAACAAAACCCAATGGCATGGAACTTGCATCACACATCACTTCAAAAGATTTATATCAATCAAGGATGATGATGATCAAGGTAGACACAAATTTATCTTTCAGACACTTGAAAGTATCATCGAAGTGTCATCAAAGTTGATCCTCACCTCCTTCTCTATGAGTTTGCACAAGGGATGTTCAATCTTGCTAAAGTCTTTGATGAACCTCTGGTCGAAAAAAGCATGCCCCAAGAAACTACATACTCCTTTCACTGAAATTGGAGGTGGAAATTTTTGAATTTCTTCAATCTATGCTTTGTCAACCACCAGACCTTTTTGTGAGAATTTATTACAAAGCATTATACCTTATTTAACCATAACTTTACATTCTTCCCAAGTGACGACCAAAATCATACGTCTTTTGAACCCACAATTGAGAAATCATCGGTAAATACTTCCATTTAATCCTCTACCATGTCAGCAAAGATGCACAACATGAAGCTTTTAAATATGGCAAAGATATTATATAACCCAAAGGACAATCACTTAAACACAAAAGTACTATATCGGCATGTAATGTCATTTACTCTTGATCTTTCGAGGCAATAGTGATTTGGTTATAGCCTGAAGACCAATCTAAGAAACAATACCACTCTCTCTCAGAAAGTTGATCAAGCATTTGATCCATAAATTGCATGGAAGTGATATTTTTAAGTCCATGAATTTAGCTTCCAATCATCCATGCAAACTCTCCACCAGGTCACTGGTATCATGTGTACAAGCTCTCATTTTTAATTATCCGCGACCGTAATTCCTCCTTTTTGGGTACACATTATATCGGTCTTAGCCACTTGCTATCCGAGAAAAGGTATATCACATATGATCTAACCACTTGATGATTTCCTTCTTAACCAACTTCTATATTGGTGGGTTTAATTTCCATTGGTGTCCAACAATTGGCTAGCAATCACTATCTAAATGAATTTTATAAGTGCAAATTGGGGGAGGGATACGAACTATGTCAGCGATGGTCCACACTATAGCTTTGATATACCTTTGCAACACTTTAGGGAGAAATTTTACCTGCCAATAAATAAAATAAGGTGCAATAATCACATGTAAGGTGTTATTTACCTCCAAGAAGGCATAATGAAGATGGTAAGAAGAACTTTTCGCTCCAGTTTTGTGGTTCCAAATGTGGGCTTTGTGGGGGCATTTTCTCAGTTTTTAAAATATATATCCGGCTTCAATGTTTTTTTGGAATACCCCCCTAAACGTGATAGAGCTACCACTACCTCTTCATAACCTTGAGTGTCAGTTTGATCACAATTACCAAGTACGACTTCAAGTGGCTCACTCACACACATCAAGTGGTTCACACTAGCTACCGCCTCATCAATAATAACATTGGTGGAGATCACATAAATATCACTAAGGTGTTTCATAGATTTAGACACCTTGAAGGTCACTTCATCTTCATTTACTCAAAATGTCAATTCTTTGCTCTCAACATCTAACAAAGCTCTTCCACTTACCAAGACCGGTCTTCCCTAAATAACAGTAATTTCGGCATCTATTTCACAATCTAAAATTTCAAAGTCAAAAGGGAAGATAAATCGATCAACCTTTACAAAGATATCTTACAATATCCCCAGATAATATTTGATTGATTAGTCAGCCATCAAAAGTCTCATTTTTGTGGTTTTTGCCTCCCAAACAATAAATGTTTTTAAATTCCAAATGACATGAAGTTGGTACATGCTCCTATGTCGCATAGGGATTTAGAGAATTAAAGAAATGTTGATGGTGCAAGGAATGGTGAACACTTCAAGACCATCTCTCTTCTTGATTATCTCATTTGTCATGATTGCACTACAATTATGAGAAACCTCAATAGTCTTGAAATCCAAGATTCTTTTCTCAGTGACCAACTCCTTCATGAACATGGAAAAACGCAACATTTCCAACAATGCTTCAATGAGAGGCCAGTTGATTAGTAGAGACTTGAACACCAATAGAAGTTTCTTGAACTTATCATCATCAATATTTTTCATGAGAAGTTGAGGGAACGGAGGCGATATTTTGGGCAAAGGATGTATAACCTTTGGGGTGGAAATCTGTCTCTCAATTTCATTTTGTGTTGCCTCTTCCTCTATACTTCTTTCTTCTTCATACTCTTGATTTTCTTCATTTCCTGACACATTCCTTATTGTTATTTTCCGCTATGAGTAACAACAAATAATTGTCTACCATCATCTTTTGTTGCCATTCTAGGTTCAAATTGTGCTACAAGTAAACTCAGTTGTCTTCAAGTGTTCTGGTTACATATGGATGAGTGTTTACTTTATTCTTCAATGATGAGAAATCCGTTTTCATTCCCTTTAACGGGTCGTCCGACCCCTGTACCTTATCAAGGATGCCTTAGAGCAGATAATTCACTCGAGGGCTACTTTTACTTCCGCTCCATCTTGGGCTTCCAGTAGAATGAATGTGATTCCGCTCATAGTCTTCCTCTCTTCACCAATATGCATTTTATTCTTCTGTTTTTTTTTGTTGCTCCAAACTTCATTTCCACCCTTCTGTGAATAGCATGTGTGGAAATCCTCCTCATATCTCCTGGAGTTCCTACCTTATCTTTCTCTCAATTTTGAGTCACTGGAATAAGAATCCTCCTTAATTCTAAATACTCCACATGTATCCTTCATACGCTTTTGTAATGGATCAATTTGAGTTAGCATCCTCTTAATGTCTTCATCTCTCTGTCTTTCTTTGTCAATTTTCTCTTGTGTCATTATAAAGCAAAATGGAGAGACTTGGTCCTCTTGGGTGTACTATACTTGTTTTTTTTGTCATGTTATCAAGAATATATGGATCCACCTTAAATGATTACAAAATTATTCCCCCTTGTATTAATTGATTGGTCACTTCTTTATTAGCCGAATCAAGACTCCGATAGAAGTATTCGATTAATAAATCACTTGGAAACCCATGAGTCAGGTATTTTTGTAAGAGCTTCTTAAAGCATATCCATGTTTCGTTAATTGGTCCGCCTTACTTCACTTAAAACCTTAAATTTAATCTCTCAGCTTCATCATCTTTGATGGGAGAAACAATCTTGTGTGAAAGGCTAGTAACCTCAAAATTGCATTTCCATCAGATTGTGGCATACTAATTGCACCCATGTTACCAATTAGATCAAGGTTATAAACACTATTAATATCATCAATACCATCCTGAAGAAGACCAAAATCCATTAGATGGCCTACTTGACAGTCATTGATGTCGTCACACTCATATTTTCTATACATAAACATGCAAAACAAAACTAACTATTAAGATAGTTCAATTATAACTAACAAGATAAAAAAATTGACTTAACTAAAAATTCTCAAATGACACAAATCCCCGACAGCGATGCCAACATTGACTTCATGTATCAGGATACTACTTTCAGTTTAAGTGCCAACAAGTGCAGGTATTAATATAACCCAAACAAGGGTTGGGATCGTTCCCACAGGGTGTGATTTTAAGAATTAATAGTAAAGTACAAAATAGTTGAAATTGCTCATAGTTACAAGACATTTATGAAGAAAAACATATTAAATTAGGATTGCCATAACTCTCTAATTTCTACGGTGGGGGGATTTACTTTTAATTACCAACTAAAACATGTCAATTACCAACTAAAATAGTAAATACACAAAAATAAGATTATTGATACTGGACTCTTGGGATATGATATGATTATCAGCTAGCATAAACAACCAGGTAATTACAATTAATAGTAATTAGTTGCATATTAGTTAAAAGGATAAACTTTATTGGGGTAAACTCTATTTCGAGCAACTTACCCCAAATCAAATTGGTTTTTCTAGAACACCCATAAGCAGAAATTAAACACAGCCTTTTCCATAGTCCATTCACTTTCTCAAAATGAATGTATGGAAGAGGTTTTAGGATTCACTCTCTCGAGTTGAATCCATGACAAACCAATACCCACAGACCATCAATTTAGTAGTTTCCAAGACCTTTTTCTCGACCAAAACAAAAACAGTAAGCTAAGTTTGACTTTGAAACTACAACCCATAATTATAGCACTACCACTAAACAAAATCACTTTTAAACATAAAATAATCTATCAAATAGCAATACCCTAAAGTTATATCAACCCATATTCACATAATCACACCCCAAGAATTGGGGTTTTAGATAGTTATAGTAAAAATCAAGAAGTTGACACAAAAAAGTTGTAACAACCCTAAAAATGGATATGCTAAGTAATGCTTAACGTGTCTAGAACGCCTACGATTAGATCGGGTTCACACGGGTTGATGCGCGTAGAACCATACCTCTGAACACTTACAACAGACAAGTGAACTAACTTGGGGAGTTATTTGATCTACGAAAGGTTGGGTCCAGCCAAGTAGGGCTCCCGAATATGAAGATTAACCCAGATAAGTCTTACCGAACATAAAAAGGGGAAATTTTAAGTTTTGAGGATCTAGGGGTAAAATGGTCTTTTTCCAGGATAAGGGTAGTATCGTAATTACCCTAAACATATAATTAATTATTAAATTAATAAGGTGGAGGGGTATTTTAGAGAGATGGGGACAAAAATTGGCTCTTAGAGTGAAGTCTTGCTCCACCTGTTTCGAAACTAGGTGGATGAAATGAATTAAATTTGTTTTAAATTAATTTGGTAAATTTATTTAATTAATTAATATTTATTATTTATTTTCTTATTTAATATAGAAATGAAATCAGATTTTTTATCATTTAATAAAAACCTTATTTCACTAAGTCCTAAGCTAGACTTCTAAGCGTAATAACTCTCACTCTTTCCCGTCTATCTCCTCAACGTTCATGATCATTCTCTCTTCCCATTCACATTTCTCTCTTCCAAATAACAATAAAGAACAGATAATTTACCAAAGTTCTTTAGACTTGAACAACTCACACAAAAATATAAAAAAACAAACGTTAATCAATCACGTAGTCAAAGAAAAGGTTTTTCGTCGAGTGGGGTGTTGAACTTTTTGTGTTGTACATGTGTTTGGAGATATTTTCTGGCATCAAGTCGAGGTTTGAACATCAAAAAGGTATGGGATATCTTCTCTATTTTTCTCTTTCCCAAGAGACCCCTAAGGTTCAATATATTCAATCTGAAAACTAGGGTTATGCCCCGTTGCATGTCCCTGTCACTAGATCCCAATTATTCATAGGTTGGATATGTTTGCTGGTTTATATTAAACGTGTGTTGTGTTTTCGTGATGAATATGTTCATGTATGTGTGTTTGAAATTGTATGAAGGATCACCTATGTGATCCTAAACTAAGCATACGTGTGTTCAATGTGAACCATGATTATGTGCCTCGGATTTAAGGCTCTAAAATGTGATGTTAGTTCTTTGTATTTCATGTACACATGTTTTTTTGTAAATCGTGATGTTCATAAGTGATGTAAAGATGCTGATTTGAGTGGAATTCTTTATTGAATGAAATCTTTAAAATTCACCTAAAAACTCACTAAAAACTACTTAAAACGTCTAAACATTTAATGTCAAAGAAGTGAGAAAATAGGCAGCAAAAATTTCCAGCATCTTGTTAATGAGTTTCGAACAAACTAAGGGATTTCATCCTATGAAAAAATGAATTGAAATATGTGAGATCACTTGGGATTGAATCCATGACCTCCCCATTTTAAAAATCAATGAAATAAGATGAGTAAAAGGGAATGTTACATGTGGGATTCGAACCCATGACCTTTGTTGGAAAATGAATTAGGAAAATAACAAATGAGAGGAGTGGGATTTGAACCCACCACCTCTCAGTCAACTTAAGAAAATTAAAAGAAAAATAAAGGGTGAGCTGCGTTGGAATTGAAGCCACGACCTCTTGAAGAACCAAGGGAAATTAAGGAGAAGAAATTAAAGTGGGGTTGTGGGGGTTTGAACCCACACCCCCCGACCAAAGAAGAGAAATTAAAAGAATTGGAAACTAAAAATAACTGAGGTTGTGGGATTTCAATCCCACATCCTCTCAGTCCCATTGAGCAAAAGACGAAGAGAAAAATTGAGGGAAAAATAAAGTGAAGTCGTAGGGGCACAATCTTGGGTCCCCAAGATGTATGGATCAAATAAAAATTATTAATAAAATGTGAGTGTTGTACAAGGAATTTGAAACCGGGTTCCCTTGTCCAAATCCCGTATTGTTAGTTAAGTCATACGTTAATTAAATATTCAAGAATAATGTTGCCTACTTAGATTGAAATCGAGATCTTAAAATATATACAAGATGCATAAGTCTTGTACCACATAATATTAGGAAGATATTAATCACTTAAACAAACTATGATGAAGCTTTATGGCTTGTATCTATAGACCCATAAGTCTAGCATACGTTTAAAAAATAAGTGAAACTAAGATGTATGTAATGAAATGATGAAATGAATGATGAAATGATGAAATGAACAATGATATGATGAAATGAACGACAAAAGGAAGAAATGAATAATGAAATGATGAAACCCTAGAAGGGTTAAGTAAGAGTGTGAAACAGACTAAATGGCCAAGTTCATTTGCATATGATGAAATCAACATTTACTTAAAAAAGGGTGAGTAATTATGAAGAGCAAATGTGCTAATGTTAATGAATGTGGTGACAATATGATATGAGACTAATGTAATAGATGAGAGCAATCTCAAATAAGCCTAAGTAAATGTTACCAAAACGTACTCACCAATGAGAGTGTAAAGTTATTAAAATGACCAGTCTCTATAAACACTCTAATGAAAGTATTGAGATTAAAACACTTAATACTAATGATGAAATGAGAAATCATATATTGATTTATGATGTCCTCATACTAAAATCCAGCTTCCATGATGTATGAGTTGAATGTATTGGAACTTTATACTGAGCATCGATAAACTAGCTATGAGCGGTCATGCCTTCTTTCAGGAAAGGAGGAGGTCACGTAACTCTAATCAGATGAGACTGTCCGGCATGCCGGGTATGGTTCTCCTTATATCTCCTAGTCTTCGAACCTATACTGCTAATATAGGGTTCTGGCGGGGTTCAATTCCCATGTACGCTAGCATATTTTGGGTAACTCTGGACGGTGATTCCACTTCTTTTTGGTGTGGGGGATACACTGGATTTCATGATGCTAACATGATCTATGTTGGTTAAAGTTAAAGTTCACCATGAATGAATGAGACCAGCCTCAAATGATGCACATAATGAAATATATGATATCAAAGGTGTTAGGATAGGATAGTTAAGAGGTGAGCTGGACTTAAGTAAAGACACTATGTCATTGTTGTTCATTGCACAACGCACCCGATTAAAGTCTTAAACTACATCATAGGTATAGTTGGTGTTTACACTAGTTTATGAATGAATGAAATGAAGTACGTATGAGTGAATGAAGCAGACTCTGTGTTTACTAATGAAGTCTCCCTAGTTGAGGTACCATATGTTGAGCTCTTATTTTTGTGAAGTCTTAATGTTAAGTCCATAATTCCAAGGTCTTATGGCATATGAATGAATAATATAAAAGATGTTATGTGCTATACGCAATATGTTATGTGTTATATACAATATGTTTTGTGCTATGAGTAAGATGTTATGTACTGTGTGCAATATGATACGTATGATTATGCATGTTACCCTCATGGCATGACTTTCCTTATCCAAATTTGGAAAGATAACTAACTTTCCTAATCCAAAGTTGGCAAGTCCACTAACTTGACTTTCCATAATCATGTTGTTAGGAAAGAGCTGTTCTTAATCATGTCTGTCCTTGGTGTGCAATTGCATATACCCATAGTTAGTACAAGTGTGTACTAATACCATACAATTCTACAATTTTAGGTGCAGGCACAGGTGGACGCTAGAGCTTACAGATTGATGTTGCAGCTATCCGGACGTGGAGCTTTCATCCGAACTTGGTAGGCCCTCATGCTTTCGAGGATGTCTACCGTTATTATCTAGATTAGATGTTGGATATAGCTAGTGGATCATGTTGCACTAGTGTTTCTTTCCACTTTTGTTCAGACTTTATATCGGTGTTGTTTTGAGAAAAATACATTTAATAAAATTATGATCTAATTCTTTTATTTGATTATCTCTTTATTAGATGTTTGATTTGTGAACGCCTAAGTATTATGTATACATGTATGTTAAGAAACAAAAAGTTTCAAATTTTCCACTAAAATTAACCTAGATTAAGTCAGGATGACGTATGCAGGATTGTTTGCGACCTCTGAGAGATCAACGACGCCGGTCTCGTCTGGGGTCTAGATTCAGCTCGTGACATGTTATGGTCTAACGACTTAGGGGTAATTTCATATTTACCCTAGGTAACTTAATTAAATAAATTAGAAACTTAATTAATTAAAATATTCATGGTTAAACCCGAAATTGGCTAAGTCAAAATACTCTCCTAATTGTAGTCAATTTAGGAGGGGCATTTTGGGTGTTTAACTTATTAAAAAGACCTATTTAAGTTGAGGATCTTTTGGCACGGCTATATATGTATTTTAGGTCAGTTTTACACCTCCCAAATCAGAGCACACGAAAATTCTCTCATCTCTCAAGAAAAACACTCTTTTCAAAAAAACCCATTAAAGAACAAGAAAGCATAAGGAAGAAAGCGAAGGTTTCGGAGTTTCCAATCAGATTTTTGTGGTTTACTCATCTATAAGGTTGTATTTTCATCCTTGAAACTCTTTTCTTCAACGAGCCAAGCTTCAAAAAGATTTTACAAGACTTTCTCAAAAGATGGATTTCTAACTTATAATCTAGCCATGGTTCTTGCATAAAAGTTTTTAAATCAACATTTTAGAATTTAATTGATGCTAATGCAATGTTTTAAAGCTATAATTCTTATGAACCCATGCAAGACATGCAAATTCCTGTTGTTACTAATTTATGGGTTGAGTGATCATGTCTCTATATTTATGAATTAATGAGTAGTTTCTTATGGGCTTTCTAATAATGTAAGAATTATATTCAATTGATGTCTAATTGGTCTTAGATTGTTAAATATATACTTAATTGACATATATTTATCTAGTAATATGATTTATACGTTGAACTAATATTCATGGCCATGGGTAAGTGCCTTATGGTATTGAATTAGATGATTTAGACATGGATCCAAGTGGTGAGAATGGATTGGTGGTACGCTGCCCTAATTGTCTTTATTTTATGTTAATTAGACTTCAATATTTGATTAAATACTTATGTGATATCTTGTATGTTTCTAAGGTGTTAAATGTTGTTCTTATACTTATACTATGATAAGTGCATTGGCATATGATGAAATGAACATTCATGTAAAAAGGGGTGAGTAATTATGAAGAGAAAATGTGCTAATGCTAATAATTGTGGTGACAACATGATAAGAGTCTAATGTAAAAGATGAGAGCAATCTTAAATGAGCCTAAGTAAATGTTACCAAAAAGTACTCACCTGTGAGAGTGTAAAGTTAATGATAATTCCATTCTCTATGAACACTATAATGAAAGTATTGAGATTTACACACTTAATACTAACGATGAAATGAGAAATCATCTATTGATCTACAATTTCCTCATACTATAAGCTAGCTTCCATGATGTATGAGTTGAATGTATTTGAACTTTATACTGAGCATCGATAGACTAGTTATAAGCGGTGATGCCTTCTTTCAGGAAGGGTGAAGGTTCACGTAACTCTCATGAGATGAGAGTGTCTCGCATGCGGGTATGGGTCTCCTTACATCTCCTAGTCTTTGAACCTATGCTGCCAAAATAGGGATCTGACGGGGTTCAATTCCCATGTATGCTAGCATGTTTTGGGGTCATTTTGGCAGGTGATTCCACCTCTTTTCGGTGTAGGGGAGACACTGGATTTCAGGATGCTCACATGATCTATGTCAGTTAAAGTTAAAGTTCCCAATGAATGAATGAGGTCAGCCTCAAATGATGCAAATAATGAAATGAATGATACCGAAGGTGTTAGGATAGGATAATCAAGAGGTGATCCAGACTCAAGTAATGACACTAGGTCATTCTTTATCATTACAACGCGAACCCGATGAAAGCCTTAAACTACATCTTAGGTATAGCTTGTGTTCTCACTAGCCTATGAATGAAATGAAATGAAGTACGTATGAATGAATGAAGCAGACTCTGTGTATTCTAAGAAAGTCTCCCTAATTGAGGTCCCATATGATGAGCTCTTATTTTGGGAAGTCTTGATTTCAAGTCCATGATTCTAAGGTCTCTTGGCATATGATCGAATGATATGAAAAATGTTATGTGCTATATGCAATATGTTATGTGATATGTGCAAGATATTATGTATTCTGTGCAATATGATAAGTATGATGATGCATGTTACACTCATGGAATTACTTTTCAAATCAAAATTTGGAAAATCTCACTCACTTTCCTAATCCAAATTTGGAAAGCTCAGTAACTCTTCTAATCCTTATTTGGCAAGTCCACTGACTTGACTTTCCACAATCATGTTCTTAAGAAAGAGGTATTCTTACTCATACATGTCCTTGGTGTGTCCTTGCATATACCTATACTTAGTACAAGTTTGTACTAATCCCATACAACTCTATATTTTTTGGGCAGGCACAAGTGGACGCTAGAGCTTACAGGTTGACGTTGCAGCTATCCGGACGTGGAGCATTCATCTAGATTTGGTAAGATCTATTGCTTTAGAGGATGTATAGCGTTATTATATAGCTTATATGTAGGATTTAGCTAGTGGAGAATGTTATACTAGTGTTTTTTTTCACTTTCACTTCAGACTTTGTATAGGTGACGTTTTGGCAATAATATTTTTAATGCAATTATGAAGTGTTTCTTTCATTTGCTTATCTCTATATTAGATGGTTGATTTGTGAACGTTTATGATATTAAGTTTAAAATGTTTAGCATGAAAACAGAACACAAAAAATTGTAATTTTCTGCTAATTTTAACATAGATGAAGTAATAATGATGTACGTAGGATTTTCTGTGATTTCTGCTAAAATTAACATAGATGAAAAAAGAATGACGTATGTAGGCTTGTCTGCGACCTCTGAGAGGTCAACAACACCGGTCTCGTATGGGATTTAGATTTCGTTCATGGCAAAGTCTGTATCAGAGCACTAGGTTAAATTCCGAGGATAATAAGCTCACATCAACCACATCGAGTAGTTTCTAAGTCATGGTAGTGAAGTGCACCACTATCTTGAATTAGAGACTGCATGATGCATAGGAACAATTCCCTTCATCTTATATTATCGTGCCTTTCCTAATGTCTAACTTTCTTGATGTTATGAGCGTGTCTAACATCCGTTCTTGTTGTTTTCAGAGAATGAATACTAGGAGAACCCTTGTCCAGAGAAGAGGAGGAGAACATTCTAGGGACAATCAGGTTCCACCCTAGGCTTTAGTTGAAGGAGTTGCTATGCCGCTTAACCTTGTTGGGTTGACTTATGTTGTGGTGAGGGCATCTCTCTCCCAGATGGCACAAGCCTTCACTATGCAGGACTAGGCCATGATTGACCAAGTCAACCAACAGAATGTTCAGAGGGAGAACCTGCCGGTTTGTAGTATGGCTGACCGATTGAGAGACTTTACGGGGATGAATCCTCCTATTTTCACAGGGTCTAAGACATCAGAGGATCCTCAAGAGTTTGTGGATGAGGTGCATAAGATCTTGTTGGCTATGGGGGGCAAAAATACTGAGAAAGGAGAGTTGGCTTCCTATCAACTCAAGGATGTTGCAAAGACTTGGTGAAAAATATGGCCAAAAACCCGAGTTTTGAGCGGAGTTCCGATCACTAGGGAGCTATTTAAGATAGCCTTTCTGGAGAGATTCTTTTCCAGAGAGATGAGGTAGGCCAACGTGAAGGAGTTTATCAACCTTAATCAGGGATCCATGACAGTCAGGGAGTATTGCCTGAAGTTTTTTAAACTGTCTTGGTATGCTACTTCCCTTGTATCTAACTGCATGGATCAGATGAGCAAGTTCCTCAAAGTAATCAATGGAGATTTGGAGGAGTGTAGGTCTGTGATGCTCCACGAAAAGATGGACCTCCTCAGGTTGATGGTGCATATCCATAAGGTAGAGGACAGCCACAAGAAGAGAGGCATTCGTGATGCTAGGAGGCATAACCCTCAAGATCAGGAAGGTCCCGGCCATGGAGAATTCAGGGAACTCTAACTCTCATAGGAGTACAACACCTATAGGAGGCAGACCCAAGCCTGGGAAGGGAAATGGAGGTGATATGCAGCATCCCAGAAAGGATTGTGCTAAGTGTGGTCGTGCTCACAGTGGAGAATGCAGACAGGGCACTAATGCATGGTTCAGTTGTGGTAAGAGAGGGAACATGGTTAAGGACTACCCACAGAAACCAGGTCAGGCTGGAGGTAATGCTCAACCTAGGACTTATCCACAGATGCAGCATCAGCCGAGCCTCCTAAGAGGAACAGGTTCTACGCCCTTAAGGGAAGGGAGGAGCAGGAGAAGTCCACTGATGTGGTCACAGGTATGCTGCACGTAATCTCAACATCTATTATGCTTTTCTTGATCCAAGGTCTACGCTTTAATTTGTAACTCCTTTGTTTGCTCTCACTTTTGAGATATTGCCTGAAGTTATGCACGAACCTATAATCGTTAGTAAACCTTTAAGAGAAAATGTAAGAACTTATAGAGTATACAAGGATTGCCCAATAGTTGTATGTTGTAAGACTATGTGTGAAGACTTGGTTGAGTTACCCATGCATGATTTTGATGTTATTCTTGGCATGGATTGGCTTCATAACTTTTATGCTTGTATGGATTGTCTTAGTATGGTTTTGAGATTTTGTTTCCTTAATGAAGAAGAGCTAGTCTTGGAGGGGTACAACTCGAGTCATCCTAATCCCTTGATTTCAAACCTTAAACCCAATAAAATGATGTACAAGGGGTTATTGTTACATCTTGTGAGTGTTAATGATTTAGATCATGACAGTTTGTTCCAAAGACTCAGATTCTGTAGTGAATGAGTTCCAAGATGTGTTTCCTGATGATTTTCCTGGAGTTCCTCCCCCTCGAGAGATTGACTTTGGTATCGACTTACAACCCGATAATAAACAAATTTCAATTCCTCCTTACAGAATGGCTCCATCTGAACTGAAAGAGTTAAAGCAGCAATTAGAAAATCTGACTGATAAGGATTTCATTCAGCCAAGCATACCCCTTGGGGTGCTCCAGTGTTATTTGTGAAAAAGAAATATGGAACCCTTAGAATGTTGTTTTATTATCAGCAGCTCAACAAAGTGATTATCAAGAATAAGTATCCACTTCCTAGAATATATGACTTTGTCGACCAACTCCATGGGTCTAGTTTATTCTCGAAGATCGATATTTGCCCAGGGTACCATCATCTTAGGGTTAGGGATGAAGATATTCCAAAGACAGCCTTCCGTACCCGTTATGGTCATTATGAGTTTCTAGTTATGTCATTTGGTCTCACTAATGCACCTGTTGCATTTATGGATCTCATGAACAGAGTCTTCTGTGTATACCTTGACTTTTTTGTCATAGTATTCATTGACGACATTCTCATCTACTCTAAGACCAAGGAAGAGCATGAACAACATTTTAGACTAAACTTCAGGTACTTAGACAACATCTATATGTATGCCAAATTCAGCAAGTGTGAATTCCTCCTTAGATCACTGACCTTCGTAGGTCATGTGTGTCCGACAAAGGTGTGGAGGTAGATCCCAGGAAGACTAAGGTTGTTAAATATTGGCCAAAACGTCCTACTCCCACAGATATTCGTAGCTTCTTGGGATTGACTGGTTATTATCGCAGGGTCATGGAGGTTTTTTCTTCCATTGCTTCCTCACTGACAGCTTTGATTAAGAAGAAGGCTAAGTTTTAATGGACGGAGGCTTGTGAGAAGATTTTCCTTGAGCTCAAGGATGGACTACTTTCAGACCCGGTGCTTACTTTGCCTAAGTGTGGTGAGAATTACAGTGTGTATTGTGATGCATCTGGGGTTGGTTTGGGTTGTGTTCTTATGCAGGGTGGTAAGGTTATAGCTTATACATCTAGACAGATCAAGGTTCATGAGAAAAATTATCCCACTCATGACATAGAGTTGGTAGCTGTGGTGTTTTCACTGAAGCTGTGGAGGCACTACTTGTATGGGGTGCATGTGTATGTGTTCACAAACCACAAAAGTCTCCATTACGTGTTCACGTAGAGAGAGTTGAATCAATATCAGCAGAGATGGTTGGATCTATTGAAGCATTATGACATGAATGATCACTACCATCCAGGTAAAGCTAATGTTGTAGTTGATGCTTTGAGTAGGATTAATCATGGGAAGTACAGCCCACATTCAGGTTGGGAAGAAGGAGTTAGTGAAAAATATACATAGACTGGCCAAACTGGGTGTGCGGTTAGTTGACTTTACTAATAGAGTTGTTTAAGTTCATCCTAGTTCTGGATCATCCTTAGGTGGTTAAAGTCAAGAAGGGTCAGCATCTTGATCTTGTGTTGATGGAGATGAAGGACTCAGTGTTTATTAAGATGAATGAGTCTTTTGCTTTGGGAGATGACGGCATACTTAGGTACCAGGACGGACAGTGTGTACCAGATGTGGATGATTTGCGGACCAAGATCATAGTAGAGGCCCATGGTTCCAGATATTACATACATCGAGGTTCCACCAAGATGTATCATAATCTTAAGTAGATCTATGGGTGGGATGTCATGAAGAAGGACATTGCAGAATAGGTGGCCAAATGTCCTAATTGTATACAGCTTATGGAAGAACATCTTAAGCTTGGTGGTGTGGGAGGCAATTAACATAGACTTCTTGGTTGGTCTTTCAAATAGTAGGAGATAGAATGACTCCATATTTGTTATTGCGGACAGGATGACTAAGTCTGCCCACTTTATCCCTGTGAATTCTACCTACAGAGTCGATGATTATGCGAAACACTACATTGATAATATTGTGAGATGGCATGGAATTCCTGATATACCGTGGTTTCACGATATTATTAATACTTTTTCGTTAAGTTTAGTGTGTCCAAAAGCCTCTTTGTACTAATTTGTATATAAGTTTCTCTTTGTTTTGCAGGAAATCTGTCCAAAGCTGAATGCAGAGATTTTGAGCAAAGAAATGTAGAAGAGTTCACGTACAGAGCTTATGACGGTCCGTCGTGCTTGTGACGGTCCGTAGGTGGCAGCGTAGTGCAGCTGCTGAAGGAAGATGGGGAAGTCTGACCAAGTGTGGGATTTTGAAGCCTGTGACGGTCCGTCGTGGCTATGACGGTCCGTCCTGCAGGTTCGTCGTGAAGTTCAGAGAAGTGATCCCAGTACCCAGATTCGAAGAGTTGAAGTGTTTTGGAACGAAGACCCTCGACGGACCGTTGTGCCTATGACGGTCCGTCATACTTGCCGTCGAAGGGAATGAAGAGAGCAGCAGAAGAAATTGCACAAGTATGGGACGACGGAGTCCATGACGGTCCGTTGTGACCACAACGGTCCGTCGCGAGGTCTGTCGACCCAGCCGTGTTTTGGCAGATTTCCAGCAATTAGAATCATTTTTTAATTACGTTTTTGTTTTTTTTTAAAAAAGTTCAAAAAACCTCATTTTTGGGGTTAGACTCCATATTGTTAGACTCTTAGATTGTTAAACTCCGTATTGGTAAACGTTGTATTGTGAGATTCTTGATAATCATTAGACTTTTTGTGAGATTATTGATTACTTTGAGATTCTTGCAAGTGATTATTGGTGATTAATCAAGCAAACTTTTGGATTTTACTCTTTCTCATTGAAGTAAGTACATGAATTCTTATCTACTATATAAGAATATTGTGTTTATGGCTATGAGTAACTAAACTCCATAACTAGGGTTGTGGGAACCATAGGCAAATAATGAGATAAATCCTAACTAAAATAACAATTCTAGAATAGTGTCTTGCATGTATTAATAATTCTTTCGCTTAGAAGTCCTTTTAACGGATGATCAACGTTAGAACTCGCCTTAATGCTACTTGTCGGACCAAGGAGGTAGATAATAGGAAAAGAATTATTAACATAGATTTAGTGTATACTATCTAATAGGCTAGTATTGATTGGTACGAGGTAATAACTTAGTCAAATATCGAATACGATGCTTAATATGAGGTAAGGATAAGGGTTAGGATAGCAACACATGTAGCCTGACCAAGGTGCGGAGTGAGATTTTCTAGATGTCGAACCAAGGATTTTGTAATACATAACTTATCACTTTGCATGCAAGATACTAGGAAAGAATTGTTATAGTTAGAATTATCAAGTTATGAACCTGTGGGGAACACGTAAACCCTAGTTACTTTGATTAATTTATTAAAATCAAACTGTCAAAGCTGTTAGGTGTCTCTTTGAAGTTCGTTTTTTATTTTCACTCGTTTAGAAATAGAAACCCCCCTTTATTGTTTTTACTTTCCAAGGAAGTCATTGACCAAACAATAGTAATAACAGGTTGAAGTTAAGTCTAGACTATTTTCCTCGTGGAAATGATCCCAACCTCACTAGTTGGGTTATTTACTTGACACGACCTCTTTACTTCTTATTTGAGAAGTAAGTTTGAGCGTGTCAAATTTTGGCGCCGCTACCGGGGAATCTAGCTTTTAGATTAACTTGAACTTATTACTATAGTTTAGTTGATATTTTCTTGATTTTACTTTGTTTTATTGTTTTTGATTTCTTTTCAGAACTATCCTCCTTGTATGCCAAATACACGGAGAGGAAGAGAACCCTTGTTTCCCTACTATCACGAGTTAGAGCATACACTGCGCAATATGAATCGAAACTTGGAAATAAATGATGAGGATCCGAACCAGAACATCCCAGCTGCGGTTGATGTTCATGGTCAGATGTTACCCGATGCTCTGGGTGAACATCAACAGAGGGGACAAAATCCCGTTCCACGGCCCCTAGCATACTACAGAGGATATGATAACATAGAAAACTCGTATGGGCCATTTGTCTTGCCCCCTTTACTGAAAGGTCACACTTTTGTGGTAACTAGTAGCCTGATGCAAATGCTCACTGCCAGAGGTTGGTTTTCAGGGCTACGTTATGAGGATCCACATGTCCATATAGCTAAGGTAAGGGCAGTGTGTAAAAGTTGTGTAGGGAGGCCTGATTTGGATTTAGATGTAATAGGTCTCAGAGTGTTTCCTCTCTCAATGACGGGAGAGGCTGCTATATGGTTCACTGATCTTCCATACAACTCAATCTTCACTTCGAACCAATTAAGAGATGTCTTCTTAGCATGCTACTATCTGGTCTCCAAGAAACTAAACCACAAAGACAGAGTGAACAACTTTGTGGCACTACCAGGAGAGTCAGTTAGTAGTTCTTGGGATATATTCACCTCATTCTTGAGAAGTGTTCCAAATCACCGTATAGAGGATGAGTCCCTGAAGGAATACTTCTATCTAGGATAGGATGATAACAATAAAGCGGTGTTGGACAGTATAGCAGGTGGATCTTATGGGGAGTGTCCTTATGCTGAGATCGCTGAAAAATTAGAGAAAATATCCCAGAATAACATAGCTTGGAGTTTTAGGAAGTCTGATACGGGGAGAAACACCTTCGCAGTGCAGTTCACTCACAACCCTGCCCCAAATGAGATTCGGGAAGAAATGGCTCAGATGAGAACTGAGCTTGGGTTGGTACTAAAACATGTCATTGGGGTGCAGAAAAGATAAATGCAGTCAACTACTTGGCTAAACCACCACCTCCTAATGATGAGTGCTATTATGCGGAGGACACTTATGCAGTAAATGAGTAGACGGGGGGTTTCCGACTAAGCGCCCAAGGCTCAAATCAGGATAATTGGCGCCAAGTTCGAGGGAACCAAGGTCGGAACTATGGTAACTACAACCGTGAGGGTCATTATGTCCAAGATAGAAACTACAACCGCGACAACAACTTTAACAGGGGTAACTATGCTAATAGAAACGACAGGAATGGGACCTATGTCCCTCCTCAACATCGTGAAGTTACTCCTAGGGATGGTGGACATAGTATGGCGCGAGTTGAGGATATGTTGCACAAAATGATAAAGAGGTTCGACACTAGTGATGAACACATTAAAGAGTTGAGGTGTGATTTAGCTAGTATTGGGCAAAAAGTTGATACACATGCAATTTTGATTAAACAGATCGAATTGCAAGTGGCCCAATTATCTGCGACAGGGAATACACGGCAATCGGGCACTCTTCCTAGCAACACTGTCCAAAATCCAAAGAATGATGGGCACTGTATGGCAATCACTACTCAGGGTGGTAGGCAAACTATTGACCCACCTATGCCATCTACTGAGGAAAATGTGAGAAAGGATAACGATAATGTGCTAAAAGGGTAGTGGTGAAGCAGAGGAAAGTAATGTAAAAGATGCAGAAGTGCCTATCAAGGTAATTCCCATGCCTAGGCCACCACCACCCTTCCCTCAGAGATTTGTGAAAAAGACTGAGGATGGTAAATACCGGCGTTTCATAACAATGTTGAAGCAGCTTTCTATCAATGTCCCTTTGGTAGAAGCTCTAAAACAAATGCCCGGTAATGCCAAATTTATGAAAGACCTGGTCACCAAGAAAAGATTAGTCACCTTCGAGGATGATGATAGACTGCAGCATTGTAATGCTATTGCTACAAGATCCCTCGTACAAAAGAAAGAAGATCCTGGTGCGTTTACTATTTCTTATACAGTTGGGTCATTACATTTTGCGAAAGCATTGTGTGATCTGGGGGCAAGCATAAATCTCATGCCCCTCTCGATTTACAAGAAATTGGGTTTGGGGGATCCAAAACCCACTGCGATGCGGCTACTGATGGCTGATCGGACAGTGAAACGGCCCATAGGGATACTCTATGATGTGCTAGTAAAAGTGGAGTCATTCATCTTTCCGGCTGATTTTGTTATTCTTTAATGCGAGGTCGATTTTGAAGTGCCTATTATTCTTTGGAAGCCATTCCTTGCTATAGGTAGAGCATTAGTTGATATGGAGAAGGGACAGATGACATTTCAATTGAATAATGAAGAAGTGACCTTCATCATTTGTAGGACCAGGAGGCAGAGTGGTGAGTTCCAATCGGTATCTGCCATATCCCACAAAGAAAAGATGAAGAAGGAGACTGAATAGAAAAATGCAAACAAGAGTTTATGGTTGGGGATTTGGTGCTTGTAGACAGTTCTGGGGTTCCTTGTCTTCCGCGCAAGCTCAAGTCCAAATGGACTGGCTCTTACCTGATTACCCAAGTATTCACTCATGGAGAAGTTGAGTTAAAAGCCAAGGAGGGAGTGCGGTTTAAGAGGAATAGAGATAGAATAAAACTCTATTTTAAGCATAAAGCATCGGGGAATGAAGTGATCTACATACCATCTTGATGAAGTCTGAGTAATCAAGTGTCCCCAGTCATGCTGCGACATTAAATCACGCGCTTGTTGGGAGACAACCCAATACTTATTGTCTTTTTAATATTGGTAGCATTTTTCTACTAATGGGTTTTTAAATTTGCAGGCACATCACCAGGAAATTCTGTAGAAAATTACTCTGCAGCAGTCACTGACGGACACATAGACGGACCGTTGCGCCTGCGACAGACCGTCGTATGCATCCGTCGTATCAGGTACGTTTTTCTGTTATTTTGAAACTAGGGAACACACGACAGAACCAACGACGGGTCATCATAACTGCAACGGACCGTCGTCAGGTAACCATCGCGTGATTAATGAGTTATACCCGTCCCGACCCGACTGGACCCTTTTTCAAAATCAGACCGTTTGAACCCCCCCAACCACTCATTTCACCCCATTCCTTCATTATTCCTCTCATCTCCCCTCTCTTTTCAACTTCCACATTCCCTCCCACCTATCATTGCCCCCTAAAATTATCTAACGCCCTAGAGTTATCATCTACTAGTCGGAATTGTTGTTGTGGGTGTCTACTTTGCCAACTGAGTAATTGTCCATTTGCTTTTTCTCCATTTCTAAGGTATGCATCTTTAAATTTATACTCATTTATCTTGCCTTTTTGTTTACTAGTTAGTATTAAGCTTAGTTCCTCGTCGTATGTTGTTTACTTTAGACGATTCTTTCTAACCTAGGTTACAAATGTTTGAAATTGCCATGTTTACCACTAGATATAGGTGCTTTTGCATTGCTAGTTTCCTAGGTAGTTGGGTTAGACACATGCTGGTCCAAAACACTACAAGGTTGATGTGGGTTCATCGGGGATGCTTAGGGTACCCTCAGTTCTATCATTGTTATTTAGAACGAGACCCCGATGACGGACCGTCGTACCCACGACGGACAGTCGAAGGGTCCGTTGCAAAAGCCCTAGCACCCTGTCCCAACGGACACATGTGATGGATCGTCGTACTCACGACGGTCCGTCCTGCACAACCATTTTAGTTGTCAGAGACCCTTTTTCTACGGGTCTCTCATTTTTTCCCAAGTGTTCCCCAACGGACACATGTGACGGGCCATCGTCTTCACGACGGTCCGTCTTGCACAACCGTTCTGGTTGTCAGAGACCCTGTTTCTAAGGGTCTCTCATTTTTTTTCTAAGTGTCCTTCAACGGACACATGTGACGGACCGTGGTATCCATGACGAGCCGTCCTGCATGACCGTCATGATGGTCAGAGACCCCTCTAATAAGGATCTCTATATTTTTTATCAAGTGTCCCACGACGGACATCTTCGACGGACCGTCGTACCTATGACGGTGCGTCCTGAACATACCATCATGCTAGTCAGAGACTCTCCTTCAGAATTTCCTATATATACATAGTCTAAGTAAAATACGACGAACCTCACGATGTGTGTCACTATTTCTACAACAATGACATACTATTTTCAATGTTTTATTTATTATGGTTTTGCTTGTCTTGTTTGCCACTACTCGTACTAATATTGATCCTTTGCATGTACTATCTACTATGGCACCCAAGCAAGACTGAATCTACGCACGAGGGTGATCAAAGTCTATCACCCCGTCTTCCCACATGATCATCGGCTCTGATGATGACTGTGACCGTGAGTATGTGCCCCCAGACACTTCCACACCTTCCTGTGCTGCACGTGCTCCCAGAGCCACACCCAAAAAGGTGGCATCCAGCATAGTCACTGCCTCCCATTCTAATGAGGAACGCACACTGACTGGCACACCATCTGGGTCAACCACAAATGAGGAAGGAGCGTCTGGCTCCTTAGGAGTATCATGGTCCGGGGAAGCCTCTGGCTCTACTGAGGTTCCCGCACCCGCCACCGCTGCAGCGTCGGCCTTGTGAGATGAGGCTGACAGTTCAGACTCTACATCCAGCTCACCAACTCAGGTCCCCAACCCAGCCACTGACCAGCCCAACCGGTGGTGTGTCGACGGGCTGTTTCAAGTCTACTCCGACGCCAAGTTCCGGACTAATAAAGGAGTAATGACTCGAACACTCACTTTGGAGCGGCGGGTACTTACAGGGAGTCTCCCGACGATTCTTGAGATCCACAACCTCTTCACCAGGCATCACTTGGTGTGGATAGCACGTCCGTTGGGACGATACAACGAAGAAATGGTCCGAGAGTTCTACGCATCCTACGTAGCGACTCTCCGATCACAGATCGATAGGCGGGCTTCCCCCGCTAAAAAGGCCCCACTGGAGCAGGTCTGAGTCCGGGGCGTATAGGTTGACATTTCCCTGCCAGCCATCCGCCAGTTTCTATACGGAGAGAGTGTTGATGCTACTCGGACCCCCCTCACTGCCGAGTTTGACTACCGCTGGCAGATAGTTAAGGATGTCCAGTTCTTGCGCAATCCATCACTTAGAGAGACCACCAAGAGGTTGATGGCCCTGCACCTGTTAGTAGATGGAGAGGGTGCCGATTGGGTGACTGAGCCGAAGGGGGCCATCAAGAAGGCCAACCTCACGTTCACAGCAAAGTTCTTGTGGCTGCTTGTCCATCACTGCCTTTCCCCTATAGCTGCTGATAATATCGTTACCTGGGATCGAGCAGTGTTGACGGCGGCGATGATAGCCGGATTCGAGGTGGACTTCGCATGGCTTCTCCAAGCAGTCATGTACAAGAGTGCATTCAAGGTCACTACTACCTACCCTTTCCCGTGCATGATCTTTGCCCTTTGCAGGTCCGCAGGTGTGCCCATATGGCACGTAGATCAGCTTAAGACCCCGAAGGGCACTGTTGACGTCGGCCTCATTAGAAATGAGGCCAATGAGTTGGCTCCACGCAGAGGGCCCCGTCCAGAGCTGCCCCCACTTGCTGATGATCTTGCTGATACGGTAGCCCAAGCCCGCACAGCTAAACAGGCGTCCACTGACACTACCCCGGTCGAGTCTATCCCGGGTAGTAGCACAGCCCCGAGCTCCTCTCGCGCAGCCCCTCTACCAGCACTGGTCCCGCTTGCAAGGATCCAAAAACTAGAGGCACAAATGGCCACTCTTCTTCATCATACCCAGCCGTGGATGTAGAAGTCGATTACTGAGTCTCAAGAGCGCCTAGAGAGGAAAATGGTGCAGTTTACAGAGCGGAAGATCGCTGAGGTTAACCAGCGCCTGGACGCCTTTGAGTTGAGAGTGCTAGCCCGACCAGCCCCTCTGGTGGACGTGTCGACTCTTGAGGCTGCAGTCGACAGTCTTCGTGCAGAAAATGACACGATCTTAGAGGCTAGGGTGCCAGAGTTTGAGGCCCCTTCTGTCGAGCCTGCTAACGACACCGTGTAAGCGGCCCTTTTTGCTACTTTAGAAATTCCACCACCTCCCCCTCGAGAGAGTGCCAAGAGGCGTAGGGATCGAGTAGAGGACAAGGCACGAGCAAGGAAGAACGTGCGCCGAGAGATGGAGGCTGCGCGGAGAGCCTCACTTGCTGAGGAGGAGGCGGACCAAATGAGAGCATCAGAGTTAGCGGCTAGGGCGTCCATCTCCCGCATTGTAGATATAGCAGGAGGCACTACTGATGGTGCGGTTGTTGCTGAAGACACCAGTGAGGGTGTACAGATTGCAGAGGACGTGGGTTCTGGGGAACCGGACCCACCAGCTTGCTGATCGACGGCACTTTGCGCCACAGGTTTGCTTCACCTACCACTCTAGTATTTCGATTTTTTATGCATTGGGGACAATTGCATGTTTTTTTGTTGGCGGTGGGGTAAATGGAAAGTGAGTGTTAGGGTGAAGTCTGAGTAGCCCAACTCACTATCCTCTTTTGGGGTTTTCTTGCCTGTGTTCTTTCTCCCCAAAAGACTAATTACTTTTTCTGTTGAACCAGCATGTTTATATTTTTTGTACATAGTTTAATTCTGGAGCCTGATGGCTAAAATGATATCATGATAAACTGAAAAATAATGCAATACTAGGCATAGTAACTGATAATTGTGAGGCTCTAAGCATGAAATAGAGTTACACCATTGCATTACCCTGAGTCTTAAATTCGAACTAGGTGTCTGATAATCTGGTATAGTGATGACATGTCAAGTGAGTGTGAGGAAATTTGAATAGTCCACTTGGTACTGAGCTAGAACTTGTCTGGTTAGTCCTGCTAAAAGTAAGTTGTAATAGACAATTAGGAAAGGATCATAGGCCCTTATTCAATATAGCCCATTTCTAGCCTAATTAAAAGAAACCAAATGATATTTATCCTTCTTTGATCCAAATAATTTGAGCTGAAAATAAGACCTTTCTCTTTTCACCCCAACTGATCTTTTCTGGGAACAATGTGTTGGCCCTGGTCCCTCCTTGGACATGTGCACCTCATCTTATGCCAAAAGCATAAGTTGAGGGTGGCTAATGCATAAACATTCTTCGTTATGTCCCTAACCCAACTTTGGGTATTGTGTACCTTGACTCATGGCAAAGCCATGAGTTGAGGGTGGATACTATGAGGAATGCTCTGGAAAGTGGGGTTGAAAGAACAAAGAGAGAGAAAGAACAAAAGTAAAGTTACTCAAGAATTAGTTGAAAAGAAAAGTAAAGAAAAAGAAAAATACACAAGAAATACTAGCAAGAAAAGAAGAGAGTCACTTACACAAATGAAGAAAGAAGAGAAAATAGCAAGGTGAAAGAATATGAGAAACTGGGCGAGATAAAATGATAGAAAGTGGAAGGTTTAGCCGATATGTCAAGGAGGGCAAAAAGTCACTAAAGTATACCTAAATATACCTTACCTGACCCCGATTTTATGTTGCTAGCTAAAAAAAAGTCCTATCGTGATCCTAAGGGTTGTATAGCGAACTTAAGGCAGTGAAAATAAGTGCAAGCTTATGGCAATAGGTATGAATGAGAGTGACTTTGTTCTGAGAGCGAGTGTTGAAAAGTAATCCTTATACTCAAACTGAAATCATTGTGTGAAAAAGAATGATTTTTTTTGAAAGTGAGGACACTAGTTGCAATACCAAAATTGTTAGCACCTCGGTGAGAAATTGAAGAGGATAGGTGTTAGTGCATGGTGAGTCTGTGTCATGTTCAGATCCCACATAATTCAAGACTAATAGTGATAGCATGCATAGATTTGATGAGATTAGTCGGGATTGATAGCTAAATGATTGCAAAGGATAAAATATGGATACTATTGTACAAAGATTGTGTAGCGAGTCATAGTGCGTCGCTTGAAGACAAACAACGAACTTAAGTGGAGGGTGTTGATATACCGTGGTTTCACGGTATTATTAATACTTTTCCCTTAAGTTTAGTGTGTCCAAAAGCCTTTTTGTGCTTATTTTTATATAAGTTTCTCTTTGTTTTGCAGGAAATCTGTCCAAAGCTGAATGCGGAGATTTTGAGCAACGAAATGCATAAGATACCACCTACGGAGCTTATGACGGTCCGTCATGCTTGTGACGGTCCTTAGGTAGTAGCGTAATGCAGCTGCTAAAGGAAGATGGGGAAGTCTGACCAAGTGTGGGATTACGAAGCTTGTGACGGTCCGTCGTGGCTATGACGGTCCATCCTGCAGGTTCATCGTGAAGTTCAGAGAAGTGATCCCAGTACCCAGATTCCAAGAGTTGAAGTGTTTTGGAACGAAGACCCTCGACGGACCGTTGTGCCTATGACATTCCGTCATACTTGCCCTCAAGGGGAATGAAGAGAGCAGCAGAAGAAATTGCACAAGTATGGGACGACAGAGTCCATGACGGTCCGTTGTGACCACAACGGTCCGTCACGTGGTCCGACGACCCAGCCGCGTTTTGGCAGATTTCCAGCAATTAGAATCCTTGTTTAATTAGGTTTTTGTTTTTTATAAATAGTTCAAAAAACCTCATTTTTGGGGTTAGACTTCGTATTGTTAGACTCTTAGATTGTTAAACTCCGTATTGGTAAACATTGTATGGTGAGATTCTTGATAATCATTAGACTTTTTGTGAGATTATTGATTACTTTGAGATTCTTGCAAGTGATTATTGGTGATTAATCAAGCAAACTTTGGGATTTTACTCTTTCTCATTGAAGTAAGTACATGAATTCTTATCTACTATATTTGAATATTGTGTTTATGGCTATGAGTAACTAAACTCCATAACTAGGGTTGTGGGAACCATAGGCAAATAATAAAAAATCCTAACTAAAATAACAATTCTAGAATATTGTCTTGCATGTATTAATAATTCTTTCACTTAGAAGTCCTTTTAACGGATGGCCAATGTTAGAACTCGCCTTAATGCTACTTGTTGGACCAAGGAGGTAGATAATAGGAAAAGAATTATTAACATAGATTTAGTGTGTACTATCTAATAGGCTAGTATTGATTGGTACGAGGTAATAACTTAGTCAAATATCAAATACGATGCTTAATATGAGGTACGGATAAGGGTTAGGATAGCAACACACTTAGCCGGACCAAGGTGCGGAGTGAGATTTTCTAGATGCCAGACCAAGGATTTAGAAATACATAACTTATCACTTTGCATGCAAGATACTTGGAAAGAATTGTTATAGTTAGAATTATCAAGTTATGAACCTGTGGATAACTCGTAAACCCTAGTTACTTTGATTAATTGATTAAAATCCAATTGTCAAAGCTGTTAAGTGTCTCTTTCAAGTTCGTTATTTATTTTCACTCATTTAGACATAGAAACCCCCCTTTATTGTTTTTACTTTCCAAGGAAGCCATTGACCAAACAATAGTAATAACAGGTTGAAGTTAAGTCTAGACTATTTTCCTCGTGGGAACGATCGCAACCTCACTAGTTGGGTTATTTACTTGACACGACCGCTTTACTTCTTATTTGAGAAGTAAGTTTGAGCGTATCAATTCCTTTGTGTATCATTTTATATAGAGGAGCTCATTTCACTTCAGATTTCTGGAGATCCTTCGAGAAGAGTGTAGGCACGCAGGTGAAGCTTAGTACTGCCTTTTATCCTTTGTGCGATTGACTTCAAGGGTAGTTGGGATTACCATATTCCTTTGATAGAGATCTTGTATAATAATAGTTATCACTCCAGCATTGGGATGTCACTGTTTGAGGCATTGTATCGTAGAGCGTGTAGGTCTCCAGTTGGGTGGTTCGAGCTTAGAGACTCATCAATTTTGGGTTTCTAGATTATTCATGAGGTCTTAAAGAAGGTCTGGGTGATTAGGGACACGTTGGCTACTGCTTACAGTCGGCAAAAGTCTTATCCAGACAACAGAAAATGACCCTTAGAGTTTGATGTTGGTGACTATGTCTATTTGAAGATATCACCTATGAAGGGGGTGATGAGGTTTGGCAGGAAGGGGATGCTGATTCCGAGGTATGTTGGGTCGTATGAGATACTACAGCGTGTGGGAGAGGTGGCCTATGAGTTGGCATTGCCTGCAGAACTAGCTTCTGTTCATCTAGTCTTTCATGTCTCTATGTTAAAGAAGTTCGTAAGTGATCCGCCATCGATTCTACCTGTTGAAGGTTTGGAGGTTGATGAAATTTTGTCCAATGAGGAGGTACCTGTTGAGATTTTAGACAGACATGTCAAGCGGCTGAGGAACAAGGAGATTGCCACAGTGAAGGTATTATGGAGGAATCATCTTGTTGAGGGTTCTACATGGGAGGCCGAGGCCGATATAAGATCCCGCTACCCCAATCTTTTCAGCTCTTGAGGTTAGACTTTCTACTCTTAAGTCTAAGTTTCCTTATCTCTCCATTGTTTGCTGATATTGCTTGATTGTGTAAAGTGACTATATTATGATTTGACTGGAATTACGCTAGATAGTTAGTTGTGTCATTCGGGGATGAATGTTCCTAAGGGGGGGATGATGTAACAACCCTCAAAATGGATATGCTAAGTAATTCTTAATGTGTGTAGAATGCCTACGATTAAGACGGGTTCACACGAGGTTTTATGGGCGTAGAACCAGACCTCTGAACCCTTACAACAGCCAAGCTAAATAACTTGGGGAGTAAGTTGAGCTAGGAAAGGTTGGGTCCAGCCATGTAGGGCTCCTAAAGATGAATATTTACCCAGATGAGTCTTTACCGGAGTTAAAAAAGGGAAAACTTAAGTTTGGATGGTCTAGTAGTAAAATAATCTTTTTCTAGGATAAGGATAGTATCATAATTACCCTATATACATAATTAATTATTTAATTAATAAGGTAGAGTGGTATTTTTTAGAGAGAGGGCCGAAAATTGGCTCTAAGAGTGAATTCTTGCTCCACCTAGGTTCGAACCTAGGTGGAAGCAATGAATTAAATTTGTTTTAATTTAATTTGGTAAGTTAATATGATTAATTAAGATTATTATTTATTAGCTGATTAAAATAAAGGGGAAATTAGATTTTTTATCATTTAATAAGAACCTTATTTCACTATGTTTTAAACAAGAGTTCTAAGCCTAAGAAAGCTCTCACTCTCTCACGTCTATATCCTCAACGTTCACGATCATTCTCTCTTCCCATTAACATTTTTGTCTGCCAAATAACATTCAACAACAAATAATTTATCAAGAATCTTCACACTTGAAGAACTCACACAAATATAAGAAAAACAAACGTTAATCAATCACGTAGGCAAAGAGAAAGTGTTCCGTCGAGTGGGGTGTTGAACTTTTTGTGTTGGACGTGTGTTTGGAGAAGATTTTGGGCAGCAATTCAAGGTTTGGACGTCAAAAAGGTATGGGTTCTCTTATATCTTGGTCCCTTTCCCAAGAGACCCTTAAGGTTCAGTATATTCAATCCGAAAACTAGGGTTGTTCCCCGTTGCATGTCCCTATCACTAGATCCCAATGTTTCGTAGGTTGAATATGTTTGCTGGTATATATTTGGCGTGTGTTGTATTTTTGTGATGAATATGTTCATGTATGTGTGTTTGAAATCGTATAAAGGATCACCTTTGTGATCCGAAACTATGTGTACGTGTGTGCAATGTGAACCATGATTATGTGTCTCGGGTTTAAGTCTCTAAAATGCGATGTTAGTTCTTTGTATTTCACTTACACATGTTTATGTAAATCTTGATTTCCATAAGTGATGTAAAGATCCTGATTTTAGTGCATTTCTTTATCGAATGAAATCTTTAAAATGCACCTAAAGAACTCACTAAAAACTACTTAACACGTCTAAACATTTAATGTTAAAGAATTGAGAAAATAGGCTGCAAAATTTCCAGCATCTTGTTAATGAGTTTCGGCCAAACTAAGAGGATTTTCATTCTATGAAAAAATGAATTAAAATATGTGGTATCACTGGGGATTGAACCCATGACCTCCCCATGTTAAAAATCAATGAAATAAGATGACAAAAAAGGAATGTGACATGTGAGATTCGAACCAATGACTTGGCTGGAAAATGAATTATGAAACTAAGAAATGAGAGGAGTGGGATTCAAACCCACCACCTCTCAGTCAACTTAAGAAAAATAAAAGAAAAATAAAGGATGAGGCGCGAGGGAATTGAACCCATGACCTCTAGGCAGACTCAAGGGAAATTAAGGAGAAGAAATTAAATTGGGGTTGTGGGGGTTTGAACCCATACCCCCTCGGCCAAAGGAGAGAAATTAAAAGAATTGGAAACTAAAAGTAAATGAGGTTATGGGGGTTCAATCCACATCCTCTCAGTCCCATTGAGCAAAAATTAAGAGAAAAATTAAGCGAAAAAAAAATGAAGGCGTTGGGGCTCGATCTTGGCTCCCCAAGCCGCATGGATCAAATCAAAATGAATAATAACATTTTAGTGTTTCCCATGGGATTCGAAACCGAGTTCCCTTGTCCAAATCACGAATTGATACGTAAGTCATACATGAACTAAATATTCAAGAGTAATATCGCCTACTTGTAACGCATAATCTTAGAAAGATATGAATCACTTAAACGAACTATGAATGAAGCCTCATGGCTTGCATGTATAGACCCATAAGTGTATCATACATTTAAAAATAAGTGAACTTAAGATGTATGTAATGAAATGATGAAATGAATAATGAAATGATGATATTAACGATGAAAAGATGAAATGGACAATGAAATTATGAAACCCTAGAAGGGTAAAGTAACAGTGTGAAACACACTAAATGGCCAAGTGCACTGTCATATGATGAAATGAACATTCACGTAAAAAGCGGTGAGTAATTATGAAGAGCAAATGTTCTAATGTTAATGAATGTGGTTACAACATGATATGAGGCTAATGTAAAAGATGAGAGCAATCTTAAATGAGCCTAAGTAATGTTACCAAAACGTACTCGACCATGAGAGTGTAAAGTTAATGAAGAGACAAGACTCTATGAACACTCTACTAAAAGTATTGAGATTAATATACACTTAATACTAATGATGAGATGAGTAATCATCTATTGATATATGATGTCCTCATGCTAGAAGCCAACTTCCATGACGTGTGAGTTGAATGTAAGGAAACTTTATAGTGAGAACCGATAGACTAGCTACGAGCGGTGATGCCTTATTTCACGAAGGGTGGAGGGTCACGTAACTCTCATGAGATGATATTGTCTGGCATGCCGGGTATGGTCTCCTTATATCTCCTAGTCTTTCAACTTATACTTCCAATATAGGGATCTGGCGGGGTTCAATTCCCATGTCCGCTAGAATGTTTTGAGGTCAATTTGGCCGGTGATTCCACCTCTTTTTGGTGTGGGGGAAACACTGTATTTCATGATTCTCACATGATCAATGTCGGTTAAAGTTAAAGTTCCCAATAAATGAATGAGGTCAGCCTCAAATAATGCACATAATCAAATGAATGATACCAAAGGTGTGAGGATATGATAATCAAAATGGTGAGCTAGACACAAGTAATGACACTAGGTCATTCTTGATCATTGCAATGCGAACCCGATGAAAGTCTTAAACTACATCCTAGGTATAGCTGGTGTTCACACTAGCCTATGAATGAAATGGAATGAAGTATGTATGATTGAATGAAGCAGACTATGGGTTTTGATAAAGAAGGATATCTAGTTGAGGTCCCATATGTTGAGCCCTAATTTTGGGAAGTCTTGATGTCAAGTCCATGATTCCAACGTCTCATGACATATGAACAAATGATATGAAAAATATTATGTGCTATATGCAATATGTTATGTGATATGTGCAAGATGTTATGTGTTGTGTGCAATATGATATGTATGATGATGCATGCTACTCTCATGGCATTACTTTCCTAATTCAAATTTGGAAAGCTCACTCACTTTCCTAATCCAAATTTGGAAATCTCACTAACTTTCTTAATCCCAATTTGGCAAGTCCACTAACTTGACTTTCTATAATCATGTTGTTAAAGAGTTAATTTTTCTCATGCATGTCCTTGGTGTGTGCTTGCATATACCCATACTTATTACAAGTGTGTACTAATCCTATAAAACTCAATATTTTTAGGTGCATGCATAGGTGGACGCTATAGCTTACAGGTTGACGTTGCATCTATCCAGACTTGGAGCTGTCATTCGGACATGGTAGGCCCTCATGCTTTCGAGGATGTCTACCGTTATTATCTAGCTTAGATGTAGGCTTTAGATACTGTAGAATATTCCACTAGTGTTTCTTTCCACTTTCATTTCAGACTTTGTATTGGTGCCATTTTCGCAAGAATACGTTTAATGCTATTATGAGTTGTTGTTTTCATTTGATTTAGATGGTTGATTTATGAATGCTTATGATGTTAAGTTTAAAATGTTTAGCATGAAATAAGAACACAAAATAAAATTTTCCGCTAAAATTAATTTAGATGAAGAAGGAATGACGTATGTAGGCTTGTCTGCAACCTCTAAGAGGTCAATGACGCCAATCTCATCTGGGGTCTAGATTCCGGTCGTGACACAACTATTTCTATCAACTCGGCATGATTGATACTGTCATTAACTAGGTCAATGATGAACAACTTTCAACACCCACTTCCAATTTCTTGAAATTTGAAATCTTCAAATTTTTCAAACCTAAGAAAAATGGCTTCAAACATAAGACATGTTCAAACCTAGAGTGATAATTCTCTATATGATTACTTTATATCTAGGCTCTAAACTAAGAATTTTCAAACATACTTATAGTTGTAAAAAATTATGCTGCGAAGGATCAGTCGACGCATTAAGTCGGAGTAGTCGATCCATTCAGCAACTCGTCCTATGATATTTTTATTGCCATATTGCTTGTGCATTCAGCATCCTTTACGTTCTATAACTTTAAGTGGTATATCATTGTATTGCAAAACCGTTCACCAATGAATTCTTCTTTCGATTGTCAACTTGATTTTCTCCTTTAGGGCTTAGCACACTGAAACAATAGGCGAGATCAAGGTCATTCCACAACACGCCTAATGTGTTAGGATATCCCCAATTCTTCTTTTACTTCATTCTTTTAAGTATCTTGTTCCTATTTTCTCCTTAGTGTCCATGATTTGTTCCTCACTCCAAATCCCTGAAACTCAAGGATTTATATTAGTTATAGGGACAAAATAACCTAAATAAGTCCAAATTGTGAACTCATCAAAGGTGGTTTTGGGCCAGTGCTATACAACCTCAATTTTTTGAGAATCCACTCGGATCCCTTCGCTGGATACCAGGTGATAAGGAAAGTGACGGACTGTAACAAAAATTTGTATTTGCTGAACTTAGCGAACAGATGGTGTTATTTGAGGTGTAGAATAACTATCAGATGAGTCGCGTGCGCTTCTTCACTCTGAGAATAAATTAGGATATCATCAATAAAAATGATTATTAATAAGTCTAAATAATGTTTGAACACCTTGTTAATAAATTATGTGAAAGTTGTAGGAGTATTTGTTAGTCCATTAGACGTAACTACAAAATCATTGTGACCATACTATGTTTTAATGGTTGTCTTAAGGATTTCACTATATCTGACTATGAGCTTATGATAGTTTGATCTGAAGTTAGAAAAGAAATTATCATCTTGAATTTTGTCGAATAAGTCATCAAACCTGGGATTGGGTGTCACCCCCAAACTAGAAAGTAGAAGACATAGAGTATATTAGTAAGAACTTCCTATATATATGTACTTAACTCATTCTAAAGCTATAGACTCATTAGCAACGAAATGTATATCAGAACACATACTGAAACATCTATAACAAAGGGCCAGCTTGTCTACTTTGCAACCAAAATAAAAATAGGTATAAGAAGCCTCTAAAGAGTATAAATCAGAGAACATGATAACCAGTCAAGGGAGGTCCTCGACATACCCATTATGACATATGTACATATATAGAAAAATGTAGGCTCTAAATATATGATACATCCAACTATAGGTGGATCTTACCAACTGCTAAACTGCAAGTCTCTAGTCTACTTTAAATGTTTGTTTTCCTGATTACCTTAGTCTGTATTGATAGAAATGAAGCACTAGTATAATAGGGATGTCAGTACATATAACACATGACTTGTATGGCAAGTATAGTGATAACAAGTATACATTTAATAATGCTAAAATCAGTCAAATATCACGATAGATAAGCTTGTCCATATATATGCGGAGATATAATTCAAAACTAGAACTGTGACAAATCTTAAGTGTCCATATCTAACATTTCATTGCTTATTCATCTATATATAAAAATTCCTATAGTTTTCCTAAGTGATATTTTTACTATGTTGTATAACTTCCTTGCTTTTTATAAAACTAACTATTAAGGAATCACATTATTGCGTGCTATTGACAATTAGTGAAACCTATATGATATCTATAGCCCACTATCCTACCTACCCGTGAAATCTCATAATTTGGTTAACTAGGTATATTAAGGCACACCCAGGTCTCTTGTATGGTCTTCCTGCCTGCATGTATCAGTTTGGTGAATTTATTATGGTAAATTCAAGCTGACTCTATCCAAATTATGTGCACATAATAGCGTCGCACGTAGTAGCCCCTAAAATACCTATCTCACAGTGTAGAGTAGGCTATACTCATAAATTCATAAAAAGTCCTATAATAATTTTCACAAATCATTTATCTCGTGACACAATATGTAACTACTTTTTTTAGATTGAGAATCAAAAATCTTGTGACCTATACACTTACAAATAATCTATGGCCATCTTCTTACTTTAAATTTATGCAACTTGTACACCGCTAACTTTTAAGAGTTTCAATTGAAGACACATGTAGTTATGTGAAACATACCGATTCCTTTACCAGAAAAGAGTACAATAACTCTATAGGTTTAGGAATCCAACATGAGGGGACTTATAAAATAGGATATCTTTATTTCAAGTATCATATAATCTCGGATGACATTTATTGGAACAAGATGCGACTTTAGGTTGTGCTTTGACGGCGAAAGGGGTTTTCTCTTTACACACCTTACTCTATGACTTACTATCATACTTTGTCAAACTCCTTCGCGGGAATATTATCGTCAACAAAACACCATAAAAGGATACCATAAGAAACTAATCAAGAAGCTCAACAATTTCGACAACACAATAACAGTTAGGAACAACAATTTGAATAATTACCATAGATAATTGGTGTATCGCCACACTTTTATATTTCACTACTTTATTAGAAGGCTCATGACTTAATAACATGTTCAATATTACTCCTCAATGCATTAACCATAAAAAAGCAGCCCCCTTAATCATCTAAAATTAACATAAAAGTCAAACTCATGGCCTCCGAAAAGCATCCCAGATGTTCTTTGTCAACGACGTCAAATTCCTTTATAAGAACATAGTTTAAGTTGGTAGAGAAATAATGTTATTAATTAAATTAATAGGAGATCATATAACCAGTTACAACACATTGCTAGAAATCTAGGCATTTCATCAAACACTTAGCTTGAGACAAACTTCAAGAACTATAAAAGTTACATTTTCTATACCTAGCGTTCCATTTTATCGTGACCAGCTTACTGCCCCAATACAATATCATTCACATATCATATTGTAAAAACGATAGCCCACACACCCTTCTACAATCTCCCTCGTCTCCAAAACATCAATTATCATGGGTAAAACATGGACTCACAGGTCCTATCACTATCCTATGAGTCCTACCCGCAAATTATACTCAAAGAATCCTTGAATGCTATTTGTGGAAATAGAAAAGGAGTCATACTTATATATCCCTGACATATCAGCCCTTCCCCTTTCTATTCTTTAAGAACAATAGTTTCTCCTCCAAGAAAACATTTAACTTAAGTATATATATGTAGGTCTATGGAGATGAAGACACTTGATTCTTCAAGAAAGCAACTTACCTTAAGCTTTGGAGGATTGGAGATGAGAAAAACTTGAATAAATTACTTGAAAGCAGTCCTTAAAAGTTCTTGAGTATATAGGAGATGATATCTCAAACTTATAATATAAAAATAAGTAGTCTGGACGACTTTCTCTAAACTGCTACATGTCCTGCAGTGATTGGATAGTGTCTCTAGTCTGTCGTAGAATGAACATACCTTCTTATTCCAATAGGTTTTAATGTGCGGTTTATTTTAATGGAAATTAAACTCAAATACATTTAATTTGATATGTACGTTGTAGGTCCTCTAACTCATTATATATAATGAGATATGCTCGGTCAAAGTCATCTGATAAATGAGATCATTTATGATATTTCTCCCCAATGAACCTTTCAACTTGAATCTTTTCTTTAATGATCTCCTTGGAATAAATTTTTTTTTAGGCATTCAAATGACTTAATAAAAGGGTAACATGGTATAATCAATCATTTGCAATGATATCCTTCCCCCGATATCACACCTAAGCATTGGTGTTTACGAGTCACTAATGTATTTTAAGTTATGGGGTTTACATTATCCCCCCCTTGGATTATTCATCCTTGGATTAAGGATGATCCTTAACAAGATTCAAAGTCTTTTATATTTATTTTAAAAATTTGTGGTGTTTACTTTGCAAACAAGACTATCCAAAATCTATCCGCAAACCAAAATACACGCACGTTGCTTCACAAAGCATTACAACACGATAATACACAACAAATATACACAAGGCTCTACTTGGTCTTATACAAATAGAAACTACACCAACTAATATAAAATAGATTATATGGTGGAAATTTCAACTTTGAGGAATATTTTTTTTTCGTATAAAGTACCAAAACATACACAAATGAAATGAGTTATGAATTTAAGAACCTCTTTGCGGCTACTGAAATACGTGGAAATACTAGGACCTCATGCCAACCTATGTTTCCAAGTGGTTTCATCTATATTCTAACTTCTTCAAAGTACCTCCAATGATGCTACGTCTTTTGTCCTCAACTTCTTGACCTGTCGATCTAATATTTCCAATGGGACATCCTCACACGATATGTCTTTTGCGATTTCTATACCATCTATGGGATAACCTGTGTAATATCTCCGAAGCATTTATGTATCATAGATACTTGGAATATCGGGTGTACTACAGCTTACTCTCAAGGTGGAAAATTCTACGTATAACTGTATGTGACCCACATTACCTGAGGCTCTACTTACCTTTCCTCCCTAATATCATGGTGCCCTTCACAGGGGATACCTACCTTTGAGAATACCCAGTCATTAACTTGGACCTCTATGTCTCTACAACGTATATCAGCATATGATTTTGTAAGCTCTAAAGAGTCTTTAGTCTCTGTTCTATATACTTTACTTTTTCAACGGCAGTAAGCAAAAATTTTTGCATATTATTTGAACATCACCTACTTCAAACCAACAAATATATGATCTTCACTGACACCCATAAAAAGCTCCAAACTAATCCATGCCAATGCTTGAATGGTAGCTATAATTGTTGGCAAATTCTATCAAAGGAAATATGATCATCCTAATTGCCTTTAAAAGTCTAAAACATGCTCTCAACCTATCTTTGAGTGTTTGAATAGTGTGTTCTTCTTGGCCGTCTGTATGTGAGGGAAAAATAGGGCTAAGGTTCATTTGTGTTCCCAAACTATTCTGGAGTGATCTCCAGAAATATGTCGTAAACTGGGCACCATTTAAGAAATAATAAATAATGTTTTCCCATGCAAACGAACAACTTACCTTATATATAGCTTAGCATAAACTTTGATTGTGCTATTGGATTTAACTTTTAAAAAGTGGGCTGATTTCGTCCACCGATAAATTATCACCTAAATGGTATCATATCACTTTAAAGAGAAGGGAAAACCTTGAATGAAATCCATATTAATAGCTTTCAATTTCCATATTGGAATGCCCATTTCTCTGATCTAGGCCACCAGGCTCTGATGCTCTCCTTAAGCTTGTCGGTAATTGGAGCATTGTGACACGTATTCTACATTATTCCTTTTCATGTCATTCCACCAGTTGACCTCTTTCAGGTCATGATACATCTTTATGGAGCCTGTATGAAGTGAGCATCGGGAATAATGTGCTTCATACATGATTTTCTACATTAACCCTTCTATATTTGGAACACATTATCTTCTTTGGAATCTCTAGGTGCCATCTTTTGCTTTCTCCAATGCAGTAATTAGGTGCTCTCGGATCCCTTCTCGATACTATTGAAATATCAGATCTTCATAATAATTTTCTTTTACCAATGAACTTACGATGATTGGACAGTATTTTGTACGACTACGCCTCCATCATCGGCTTCTGAAAGTCAGACTCCTATGTTGGCTGATTTGTGAAAATCGTGTGCTACTTCTTGTTGTAGACATGGTAAATGTAACAGACTTCCCATTGATAGTTGACAAACATCATCTTTTACAATGCTAGGTTTACCTGGGTGGTAGATAATATTCACAAATAGTCCTTCAACAACTACAACCACCTTCTCTATGTGATATTCAAGTTCTTTTGCTTGAAAAGATATTGGGAACTCTTTTTATCTGTAAATTATATCAACATGTACCCATACAAATAGTGTTGTGAAATCTTAAGTGCAGAAACCATTGTGTTGAGCTCTAAATAATGAGTTGGCATTTTTGTTCATGATTCTTCAATTGTTGAGAAGTGTACGCTATCCGTAACACCCCAAAAAATTTCTAAGTTAAGACTCAGATGATTCTTCATTTACTTGTATGTTCATATTGGGTGATTCTTAAATTTACCATATTCTTAGACATAAATTATCTATCGTGGGAATGATTTTTGGATATCAATTAAGGTCACTTGAATCTCCAAGCACAAAATTCAGTTCAATGTTTCCTTAAAGATTAAGTTTTGGTGTATGATTCTACTTAGGTAAACTTCAAACGACTATATATGTGAAAATATAAAGATTTACGAGGCCCATAACCTATCAAATTAAAAGTATTTTAATCCTCTTTCCAAAGCTATTAATTTCGCGTAATGCAATAGCAAAGTTAAATATTATGGCCATTTTAGTAATTCATACTATCTAGTGACGAATTAGCCAACAAGAAAACATTAAGAAGTGTAATATTTGTATTTTTATATCTAAGTAAACCATAAAAAAATTCTTTACTAATTAAACACCCAAAATAATAAGATTTTCATTCCATCATTCTTTTCTTTTTGAAACCCTAAGGCAAAATCCTAAAGAAATATCAAAGTGGAAGACTTCATTCAAGATTCTTTCAATCTTTTTCAAGATTCTTATTCAAGGTAAGTGCTTCTCCAAGAATTTAGTTCTTTCTAACTAATATTCCACCATAAAATTATAAATTACTAATGAAATCATAATTCTTGTCCATAGATATTTCAAGAAAGTAATTCAAGAATCTCAAGAAAGGTTTTCTTGATTGTTCTCCTTTAAGATAGAGTTTCAGAACTTCCAATCAAGTTCTTCTTCAAGATTCTTGAATATTGTTTAAGAACCTTCTTCATTCAGATATGTAAGGTCATCATAGTGTTAGACTAGTTTTTCCTCATGTCCTACATATACTTCCGAATCAATAAAAATGAGATCTAGGATTCTACCACTAGATTTGAGTTATTCTTGAGATTAGTCGATTTTGAGTAATTTAATTCATGATTCTTTTGAAATTTATTCCTAAGTATTAAATTTCATTATTTATATTGAGATCCTTGAGTTGATGTGTTCATGTCTATATTTCACCATGAACCTGTAGAAAATATCCATATTTAGCAAAATAATTATAGGAACAAAATAGACTAATTATGTTAGTAATATATTCTGTACAACCATTTTCCTTATCTGGTTCCGTATTTCTTTCCATCTTACCTGTATAAATGTAATAGTGTTTTCACAAGAGTAATATATAGAAAATTAACCAAAACTATTCTCTTTATTTACGTATTTTTAACATGGTATCAGAGCCATAAGGTCGATCTTCGACGGTTTTTCATACTCATCATCTACCGGGATCTACCGAAATGGAAGACCCATCGAAAAACCCACCGGAAAATCCAAACCAGCTTATTTCTATGGAACATATGCAACAACTGTTTCAAATGTTCCAAACACTCAACAAAAATTCAACCAACATCGAACCAGGGACTTCACAAACAGTGCGAGTCGCGGAAAAATTGAACTTCACCAACTACACCAAATGGTGTAAACTGATGCAGATAGCAATTGGTGGCCGGGGAAGACTCAATCACATCATCGTCAACCCCATTTCACCAGACGATCCAGAATACCAGCAATGGGCTCAAAAAAATTCGATGGTCATTTCATGGATCATCGAGAATATTGACGGAGATCTCGTGAATCAGTTCTTGGACTACAAAACCGCCCGAGATTTATGGAAAGGCATCGAACTCTACTCATTAGCGGCAGAGATGAATTGCAGATCTATGATCTGAACACAAAGGCAACCTCTATGAAACAAGGGATAGACACGATAGAGGTGTATTTCAGCAAATTGAATACCCTCTGGAAAGAAATCGATAGACGAATGCCGAACCCAATGAAATGCGCAGAAGACATCACACTGTTCAACTCATTTATACAACGACAAAGGCTGTACCAGTTTCTGGCTGGTGTAAATGATTCACTTGACAAAGAAAAGCGAGACATCCTGAATTTAGATCCCCTTCCAACCATTGATGCCGCATATGCCACCATCAGACGAGAAATTGCTCGTCGTGTCATAATGACAGGCAACTCATCACTGGAACGAGGTCCCTCAGAGATCGGAAGTGGTCTTGTCACTCAACACCGGTCAGATTCTTCATTTAGCCGGTCAGATTCATCATTCCGGCGAGAGGACAAAACTCACCTCAAATGCAGCCACTGCGGAGGAACCAAACACACCAAGGAAGGATGTTTTAAGATCATCGGCTACCTGGAATGGTGGGAGGACCTGAGACAGCGTAAATCCGCCACCAAGGTAACAAAGACCAGTGACAAGGCTAACGCCGCCATCGGAGAAGGAGAACCGACCAGCGAGGCTTCGTCAACCACTGTCACCAACAGGCGAACAGGTACTAGCGAAGCTTCGTCAACCAGTGTTACCGACAGGCGAACAGGTACGAGTGGCAAGGATGGGTTCACCAAAGTTTCTGGTGAACCATGGATGGAGACAGAGGAATCGACGGGAAGAAGAAGAGAGAAAATTCTAGAAGAGCCGTCCTCTAGAAATGAAAGTGAGGGAAAACAAGAAGCCATAAAAAATCAGACCCTTTAGCCCTTGTTAATCAAAAGCCCAAAAAATCAGAAGCCCAATTATACAAAAAAACCCAAGGAAAAACAAAGTGTGGGTCTCATGTGCAATAAGTCCAATTGGATTTTGACTGTGGGGCCACGGACACTATGTCATACGACCCATCCAATTTTCTTTCCTCCACATCAACTACCCGTAGTAAGATTGAAACTGCAAATGGGGAGCTTATTCCAATTACTCAAGCCGGAGATGTGGATATTACATCAGAAATCCATTTAAAAAATTGTCTTTTAATTCCAAGTCTTACCCACAAACTTTTATCTGTTAGTCAATTAACCAAGGAACTAAACTGTACAATTCTAATGACTTCCTCTAATTGTATTGTACAGGATGCTCAGATGGGGTGGATCATTGGTGGTGGTATTGAATGAGGAGGTCTATACTATCTGAACGAGGTGACTCAACAGGGTAATGCTTTGCTTGCTCAAGGGTCGCCGGAATATCAGATCTGGATGTGGCACCGACGGCTAGGTCATCTGTCTTTAAGTTATCTTAAACGATTATTTCCCTCTTTTAAGGACATTGATTTTGTTTTGGATTGTGAAGCATGTGTACTTGCAAAAAGTCATAAACACTCTTATTCTCCCAGTTCGACTCATGTTTCTATGCCATTTACCTTAATTCATTCTGATGTCTGGGGTCCTGCACCTGAATTTGCCTTTTATAAATATTCCTATTTTGTTTTGTTTGTGGATGATTGCACCCGTATGAGTTGGGTTTATTTTCTAAAAAATAAATCTGAAGTATATGATGTGTTTATAAATTTCTACAACATGATCTGTACCCAATTTGCTGCCCAACCTCAAATTCTTTGATCTGATAACGGAGGAGAATACATAAACTTAGATATGAAACAATTTATTTCTGATCATGGCCTCATTCACTAGACTACCTGTCTGGATACTCCTCAACAAAATGGGATAGTTGAACGGAAAAACCGAACCCTTCTTGAGATTACTAGAGCCATTATGTTAGAATCCTATGTCCCTATCCATTTTTGGCCAGAAGCCATTGCCACAGATACATATCTAACCAACCGACTACCTACCAAACCTCTTGCATACCAAACTCCTCTTGACACTCTTTCTTCCCATGTGTCCATCCCTTCCTATCATTCTCTACCTCCACGGGTGTTCGGATGTGTTGTCTATGTTCATCTCCCAAAAAGAATCAGAAATAAACTTGAACCACGAGCCATTAAATGTGTTTTTATTGGGTATGGGGTTACTCAAAAAGGGTACCGATGCTATGATCCCATTCAAAACAAAATCTACACCAGTCTTGACTGCGAGTTTTTTGAACACTCTTATTACTATACCCAGCCTGTTCCTCAGGGGGAGACTACGAATGATGACCTTAGCTGGTTAATATATCCAGAAATGATGGACCATGATCCTCCAACGCAAGTAAGCAATACCGCCGACGTCAACTCTGAAACATCTGTATCAGCTCCTTCTCCTCAATCCACTCCAATGACAACCACTGAGCACCCTGAGTCAACATCAGTTGAGGTAAATTCTGAATCATGTACTGTTCCTAATGACTCTGTGTCTAGTGATAATTGTCAAAATAGATATGAGCTTCCTCATAGAAGCACGAGAGGTGTTCCTCCCAAAAGGTATGACCCGGAATATGAAGATCAACGGTCCAGATACCCCATAGAAAGAATCAGCAATGAAAACTTGTCCAACACAGTTGTTGCCTTCACTACCTCCCTATACTCAACAAACATTCCCAGAACCGTGGAAGAAGCTTTTGAAGATGAGAAATGGAGACAAGCCATGAAAAATGAATATGTTGCCTTGGAAAAGAATCACACATGGGAAAAATGTGTTCTTCCCAAAGGGAAGAAGAAGGTGGGATGTAGATGGGTATTCTCCATTAAGCACCGGGCAGATGGAACTATTGAAAGGTACAAGGCAAGATTGGTGTCCAAGGGTTACACTCAGACTTTTGGGATCGACTATTCAGAGACTTTTTCCCCAGTAGCCAAGATAGACACAATACGAGTATTGTTCTCTGTAGCAGCAAACAAAGATTGGCCCTTGTATCAGTTCGATGTTAAAAATGCCTTCCTCCATGGAAGCATTGAAGAAGAAGCCTATATGGAACCCCCTCCAGGATATTCTCATGACTTTAAAGATGGAGAAGGATGTAAGTTGAAGAAAGCCCTGTCAAGTGCGGAAGCGGAGTTCACAGGAATTGTGAAAGGAATAACTGAAATCCTATGGATTAGGAAATTGCTAAATGAACTCGGTTTTCCTCAGAAAATAGCCTGCAAGTTATTTTGCGACAACAAAGCAGCAATAAGTATTTCTGGAAATCCTGTCCAACATGACAGAACAAAACATGTTGAGGTTGATCGACACTTCATCAAAGACAAGTTAGAAGACAAGGTTATCAAACTTCCATTTGTTCGATCAAAAGATCAACTGGCAGACATCCTAACAAAGGTTGTTAGTACTGAAGCTTTCAGCAATGTCTTGCGCAAGTTGAGCATTGGAAATCCGAGTGCACAACTTGAGGGGGAGTGTAGAAAATATCCATATTTAGCAAAATAATTATAGGAACAAAATAGACTAATTATGTTAGTAATATATTCTGTACAACCATTTTCCTTATCTGGTTCCGTATTTCTTTCCATCTTACCTGTATAAATGTAATAGTGTTTTCACAAGGGTAATATATAGAAAATTAACCAAAAACTATTCTCTTTATTTAAGTATTCTTAACAGAACCCTACTTTGACTTATTAAATTTGAGAAGCTTTTTAAAGCTAACACTTGAGTTCTTAAATTGAGTTTTGATAAAGTAAAGATGTGTTTTGAGAAAAGAATTTTCTAAAACATGATTAGTATGAAAATCGAGTATGTCATTCATGTTTAAGTAGTACGGTATCTAGATATACCATCCATGTTTAAATAGTACGATATCTACATATACCATCAATGTTAATGTAATATGACTTCTCGAGTCATCAATATTCATATTATAATTTGATTTTGAAATGTTTTTGAGAAAGAGTTTTCAAGTATGAGTATAAGGGACTATGTGTTCCAAAAGACATCAAATTTTACATTTATAAAAGAGAAACCGAATTTCTAAATGAGTAATGAGTTCAAAAGATTTACCTCTTTTAAGATGATATTTTGAAAAAATATCTCAAACCAAACAAATAGTGTATTATTAAAAATTTAGCATGAATATATATATATATATATATATATATATATATATATATTATTGGGAGTAGTATTGAGTGTTGATATAAGTTTGAGTTCAAACAACTCACAGCCCCCATAAACCATGTATGCCAACATGAGTAAAAGGTAATACTTTTTTGACGATTCCTTATAACTTTTAAGAATAGCTTGGTAGATTCACTTGGTTGAGTAATTCTATACCTCGACTAGGTATAGGGAAGTTCTGGTAGCATGGGAGAGACGATGTATCATCACGTAGCTCATAATGATGGTTGTCTATTAGATAATCTCCCAAATGTAGTTAAAAGTGTATTTTTATTATATCACTAAATATGTTAAGTTTAGATATGAGTAAGTATTTTGTAAAGCTTTAACGATTTCACTCTTTTATTTCTTTACTTTCAATTGAGTATCTATTACAATCATTTCATTCATTTGTTTGCTATTCAATTATATTACATACTCGTACATTCCATGTACTAATGTCATTCGACATGCATGTTTTAATGATGTAGATAAAGGTGTTCATGATTATCGGCATGTGCTTTCTTGAGATCACTCTACACTTTAGTTAGATTTGATTAGTGCAAGGACTAGGGTAACCCCTTGATATAACAGGGAGTATAAGACCCTGATAGGCATCATACAAGTCACTTAGCATATAATAACATAAAGTAATAGAAAAGGTGCTGGAATTTAAACACTTCATGTACAATCAAGGTCTTTTATAATATGAAGCAGAAATATAACGCTACACTACCTCAAAGCATCTAAACATAAGATATATAAGTCTTCGAACGCAACATATACACTGGTCTTAAAAATAAAAGAAGGACATGAAAGAGACAGGGTGACCCAATCCTCAAATACTATGAGGACTCACCAAAGTTTCACTTCACAATCCTCTAGGAACACAGCCTCAAGTGTGTGAATCGGGAACGCTGGACCCTACATATTATAAGTATACAGGCAAGAGTATGTGTTAGTACAATCAAGTACTAAATATGACGGTCGAGCATAAATAAAATAAATATAAGAATTAGTCAACATAAGACATAAGGCATAAGCATAATCACTACAACCTCAGTTAAGCTTAATACAGACATAGGTCATCCACCTCTAGTCAAGCGTACATAATTGAAGGCATATCTAGCAACACTCCACAAAATTCCATTTGATAACCTAATCTCATTAATCATATTTACTTTTAAATACATGAAGATTCACTTCATTGCCTATTTCAAAGAGGCTAATGTTATTCGCCATTTGCCATACTTATTTTAGATTGTGGGTACTCGCTTCCATACCTCATCATATGATGTGGGTATTCTCCTCCATATCATTTTTATAAGGAGAATGGACATTTTCCTTCATGTCCGTTTATCATAGTAAAAATGTGGGAATCACTTCTTTGTAAATTCTAAGGAGTAGGGGAATCACCTCTTATCCTTTTATATGGGGGTCAAGGGTAATTGTCTCTAGCATCCTCATTCATTAAGCATTTTAGCCTAGATACATTTTAAGTGAGAAATCCTTTCAACCAGAATCATTCATATTAGTAAACCCATTCACATTAATTCAATCATCATTATTAATTCATTATAGGAAATATCTCTTCCACATCATAACATTTTAAATCAACAATGCATAGTCTAGGATATACTCTAAAAGGATTACATCTCATAATCATCATTTATGATTTAGTATCAAGTAATTAACATTATATTCATCATAAATGCTTTAATCTAGAGCAATTGTATTCATAGTTCATCAACCCTACGAAATATTTCTATCCCATAAAATTTCCCTCATATGGCATCAAACACATTAAATAAAATCAATTTTAAAATCATGGGATAGACATGGGTACATGTAATTTCAGCCTAAATACATGTAATTTTATCAATTCAATATAATAAACAATCATAATCCACTAAAATGGATCAGCATTCATTAAAATCCACTGATCGGTGATGTCATCAGAGTTACATCATCCAATACTAGAGATTTTAGTCAAATTCATCCTTAAACCATACTTAAACTCCATCCTTAAAGTATCATTATTAGTAGAAAACATCCTTCAAGTATTTGAAAATGAACAATTTTTATCCTTTTATTTGAATTATAAGAAAACTAACAGATCACACAAATATGAAGTAATTTTATCATGATTGTTATTTATAGATATACCAAAAATGTTATCGTGAACTTTTCAGTAATTGAATTTAGTATTATGCAAAATATTTTAATTTGATAGGTTTTCATTTACTTTTCATGTACTTAGACATAAAGATATTATTAGTTGAATATTTAGGTATTGAAATTACATTAAAAAAAATTACTTTCAACAAAAAAATATTATTGAACATTTTTCTATTTAGAATCTATATGTTTCTTCTCAATTGAATATGCTAGAAGCGACGTTTGTTGGAGACTTTCGCTTCTATTAATATAGAATGAAACTCAAATGCAAGACATAATCAATATTTTGATCACTTCACCATCAGATTGGCTCAAAAGTTTATTGATAAAAATACAATATTTATTTGAAAACAGTAAGGATAATTATTAAGCTCCAACTTCTTTCCGTTATTAAATGAGAAAAGGAGCAAATCATGTATCATCACACCTTTGAAATATTTTTTGTTTTAGTAAGTAATGATTTCTAAGATTTTAATAAATTTTATGAACATTTTATAGAAGGTAATGAAATCATCTAGGAAAACTTTTGCTGATAATCACGCAATTTCATCATGTTTTTGTAGGATTGATTTGTTTTTTTAGGATATCTAATAAAAGGATGAAAATTGTTTACTTTTAAATACTTAAAGAATGTTTTTGCTAAGAATTTTACTTTAAGGATGCACTTTAAGTTTGGAGTATTGTTTAAGGATGTTTTTGGTCAAAAACTCTCCAGTACTAAGTATCGACGATCATAAATCGGTATACAACCCAACCAAAGGTTGATATATTTCCCACATGGAGTGGTCCTGAGATTATTTCAGCCAAGCGCAAATAAAGTTATGCCATTCATAGCTACAAGAAATTATGAAATATAAACATAACAAAATAAAAGGGGGGGTGACACAAGTGTCAATTAACGATGGCGGGTTTTGATATCCAATCAACAATTAAAAACAGTAAAAACAATAAGAGAGACTAATGGGGAAATGGGATTCGTGGGATGTGACCGTAATATGATATAAAAGACACATAAGGGTAGTTGCTATTCATAGTAGATCACTAAATATATGTATCTAGGCTAGATATTAGCGGGGCTAAATTATATCTCGAGCAACTTAACCCGAATCAACTCGGTCTCTCTCGAACACAAAATTGCAACATTTAAGCACAGCCTCCGTCGTAGCCCAACACTCTCTCAAACTGAAAGTGCGGGAAAAGTATTAGGATTCACACACTCAAGTTGCACCCACGATGGCCCAATAACTACTAGCTATCCACTTAGTAGTCTTAGTATTAAATCCTTTCTCTCGAGCAAGCCAAAAACACTAAGGCAAAGTCGTATTTGAAACTACAACCTTGTTTAGTTCAAATGCAACAGCTAAGTGAAATCACATTTAAACAAAGATTATACCAACAATAAGAGATACCCAACAATAAACTTACCTCATATAAAAAAAATCACACCCCAAGAATTGGAGTTTTAGTTAGACATATAAAGAAACGGAAGAAAATAATACCAAATCCAAGTAACATTAACTGTGTATAATTTATTTAGCTTCATTCAAGTGTAGGATGAATAAAGTCCAACTCCCACTTTGATTTACTTCAGATGAGAATCTTTAAATCTTCAAGGTTCAAGAGCAGAGTTTTCTAAAAGCTCTCAAAAACTCAAAATAGAAGCTATACTAATCTGAAAACATTGACATGTATTTATAGCTTCAAAAACTTATGCTGCAAACTACCACTCGATGCAGTTAGTCGGGGTCGCCGATCAACTCAGTGATCGTCCCTTTGGTGTATTAATCATCGTCTTTTATTATCCTACAACATCTTTATGTTTTAGTATCTTTGAGCGACATAGTACAGCTTCACGAAGATGGTAGGTGACACGCCGATTGCTTCATTTCACCGTCGATTTGATCCTTTTATCAAGGCTTAGCTCACTAGAACAGAAGCCAAGAATGAGACCTTCTTGGAAACATGCCGTACGGGCTCGCCGATCCTCATATCATTATTTTTTCGTTCTTTTAGTTGATTTTGTTATTTTTTGCTCCATTGGGTCCATGGCATGTCTTTAAGTTCCAAATAGTTGAAACTCAAGGTTTTGTTTAGTTTTAAAAACAAATATGCATTTGAGGACACTAAACCTATCAAAATATAACCCTAAATGAGTTCAAATCGTTGACTTATCAACACCCCCAACATAAACTTTTGCTTGTCTTCAAGTAAAACTCAAGTTTACCAGTTCAAAAAGGATAGCTTAAGCAATTAATATTTATGCACACAACAAGACTGAAATTACTGATGCAAAGATCAAATTTACACTCAAAGAATAGAGTTGCTACACACCATTATCGAAGATTTTTAATCTCATGATACTTGATTAAAATTCAAGTTTAAGCTCAACCAAAGTGATCGAATGTGCTCACATAAAGAAAATGATTCATGCTCACACACAATGGTTCAAAATTTATTGTTTCGAAATCAATTTCTATTGTCACACTCATAAATATTAACACAATTCATGATTTAACCCATAGGTTTGCCCGTATTTCAGATCAACTTGTGTTTTAGGTTACTCAAGGTCAAAAAGGTCTTCTAAAGTCCTGTAATAGGGCAGAATGTATAAGTATGATCATTTAGGCGTACTGACTTTTATCCTTATATTCCTTCTTTCATTCTTTTCTCTAGTGCTCGTAAGTCATCCCTTTATTCACTTTCGATGGATTGTTTAGAAGACCCCATTTATTTTTGTATTTTCATAATTTTATTCCATGACTTTCTCTTCTTTTTTTTTCATTATTTCTTTCTATTTTTTCTCTTTCTTTATTTTTGGTATGAAGGAGTTCCATTTTTCTCACTACCATGGATTAAGGGAGACTATTCCTGCATTCTTTGACTTGCCTTCTCTATTCGCCACACCTCCAACATAGGCTTTGGCCTATGTTGGCTATTCATTGAAGTAGAAATCAAGAGGATTATAGGTATAGGGTTAAAAGAGGTTCGCATACTTACAAGGTAAGCCACAGAAGAGGTATATTTCAAATTGATTCAAGCTCTTTCAACGATGCCTAAGATCATACCATGAGTTCACATCACTTAGTCAACAAAAAGAACAGAGAAAATTCTAGGTGTCATCATGCATGGATCATGGTAAGATCATCACACTAGGCATTGACACCACAGTCAAACAAGACTCCACACTTAATATCCATTGTTCATCGCAAGAATCTCAATTTGATAATTTGTTAATCATAATGATATGCAAAGAGTTCACATATTATCTAGGAAACTACATTTGCCCACATTGTAGCCGCACATGCATGCTTGTTCGATTGCAAGCAGTATCAAAGTCATCGATAATGATCAAATTGAGGCTCGAATTTGCCTAAAAGAAGCCACATTAAAGTATATCGAAGAGATGGCGTAAAGAAGAATATTTTTTGAATAGGTCAAAATATTTTCAAGTTAAACAAAAGGAGCAACAAGCTCAAGCATTCGAAAAAAGTATTATAAAACACAATTTCAAGCAGAACAACACAAATATACACACAAAAACACGAGTCACAAACAACACACAAAAGGTGAGCCTCACCCCACCATAAAAAAAGGTATTTGTCCCTAAATGCAAATGAAAAAAAATGAAAAGTAAAGATAGAGAAAAACAGAGAGAGGGAAAAGAGTGGATCCTATATACAAAGTCACTCTATCAGTTTGGGAATTAGTGCCCAATATGTTGGACTGGTGGAGGATAATAGCCCCTAAAGTTTCTTTAGAATATCCAGTGATAGTTGACTTGCTGAAATTATCCAAGTCATGAGCAGCCAAAAACAAGTCTACCGCTGTGAAGAATCCACATCTCCACGAGGGATTAGTGGGGTCTCAGAGATTTGTTATCTTGCTGGAACTTAGCTTTTTGTCATTGTTATTTTTTTGGAGGATCTGTTGCCTTTTTATTCTAACTGAAATTTTTTGCTCTGATTAGTCGGGATGACATATTTCTCCATGCTACTATGAGTCTAGATATACAACCATTCATTCATGATTACAGATAAATAGTTGCATAACCACTCGCCGATCGATTCGACAAGTAAGTCGACAAACCTTTTTGGTGAGCTAGAGTAGGCTCGCTGAAAATAGACTCACAAATTACAACAAGCTGGTGATAGGAAGGTCCATATGGCGAGCCGCCGACTACTTTTGGCGAACAAGGGTTTGTCTGCCAAATGCTAGAGTGCATCAGGGGTCTAGGGGTAAATATAAAAGGCGTTGAAAAGAGCATTTGGCGAGCCACTGAGTGCATTCGGCGACCTCATGCTTCTCGTCGAAAGTTTTAGAATCAAAATTCAGATAAAGCATCAATTCAATAGAGAGATGGGAACATTAGGTGAACCATCCAGTGGTTCGGCGAGATCATCCCAGCTCACCAAACAACTCAATATGCCCTTTCTTTTCACCCCATCATCTCAAAATCAACCTCGCAACCCCAGAAAAAAAATGAAGTATGAACTACCAAAATTTTAAAAAGACTCGTAATACCCAATACTTTAGATACTCCGAATTAAGCCAATTTACAATTTTTACCCTATAAAATAATGTCAACAATCTCATTATTTTGGTAAATTAAACTATTTTTTACAAATTCGGGCTACTCAGACTTCACCCACCAACATTATATGACAAGTAAGCATATCCCCACAAAAATTAATCATCATCACTTGGGATTTAAACAACCAAAAAATGACGAGCAACAATTTCAAATTAGGACAAGGTATCAAAATAATCTAATCCTATCAGAGAGGACCAACACAGATCAACAAAATAAACTCATTTGCACAAGAGTAAAAATAAAAAAGGTAAATGCGGGGTTTAGGACAACTAACTTTTATCGCCAATTTTAAAAAATTGAAATGCTAGGAGGCAAAAAATATCCAAATCAAAGCACTACTTGATCGACTAAAAATACTAATGGTTTGCATAAACATAAAATACCTATTTGGTGTGAGATTGTAGAATGTAAAAATGAGAGAAAGTGAAGAGTTTGAAATTTCAAAACTCTTTTCTATTTAAAACCCTCCAATTCGAGCTCATTCGGCAAAATTAGTTGTATTCGCTGATCCACTCGACAACACGCATAGTTGTTTCCTACCTACCCATGTTTTACATGACCTCCAAATAAGTGTGGTCCAAACGATGCTCTTTACAGATTTGCTGACTTACTTGGCAATTTGCTAATGTTTTTCTGGGCTCACCGAGTTTTATTGGCTCCAAGTTATATTTTATTGAACCAAATGGTGATTTTAAGTCTTATGGTGGCCTCTATGCAAATCACTTGATGGACTATTTATTTGTCAAAATGCATTTCTCCAAGCACTTTCCCCACTTAAATCTGTACACTAAAGACACCATTATTTACCAAAACAAAAATTAAATCGATAAAAGGGTTTTGGGTTGCCTTCCAAACATTGCCTTAGTTAACGTCGTGGCGCGACTAGAGTCACTCTCAAGTTTTGTTAGTAGAAGATGTCTCAATTTCGTTAGGCAACCCCTCTTTCTTACTCGTATAGATATACTTCAACACTTAATCAATTTAAGAGCTTAGTAGAGTAATGAGTACAACGTGAAAGTTAGTCATTAGTTTTAACTTCAATACATTCTCCCTTACTCTTTCTAATACCATATCTTGAGTGTTGGCATTTACGATGAGGAATGTGAGCATCGTTTTAGAATGTCCATCCTCTTTGCTCTTGATATTTCTATGCTCATAAGGTGGGACATAGTGGTCGTATTTTATGCACTAGATATCAAGCTCTCTAACCTTTTAGGGTGACTCATCATCTAATTTAAGAGGCCTGCTAAGATGAAGTCCCTTTGTACTTCTTGGTTGGACATTGTCCAATGGTCGAGCAGCTATTGCATAAGGTTGTTGTACAAAACAATCATTGGCAAGTTAGTTAGCCAATAATCCATTTTCTAGATTGAGACTTATGTAAAAGCACTCCAGAGAAACTATGTCAGTAATTTCATGAGTTGGGCATTGAATCGGAAGTGCTTTAATCTCGGCCATGACTCATGAAGTTTTTCACCTTCCAAATATTTGAACATTAGGATTTATCCCAGAACATCGAATACACCAACAATAAGAAAAACCCTACAATTGAGTTACCTCATATTCCTAAAATCACACAACAAAAGAAAGGGAAGAAAATGATACCAAATAGAAGTAAAATCAACTGGGTATGATTTATTTTTTCTTCAATCAAGTCTAGGTTTAAGAATTTCCAGCTTTCACTATGAATTTCTTCAAGATGATAATCTTCAAATCTCCAAGGTTCAAGAGCAATGTTACCCAAAAGCTCTCAATAAATCAAAATAATAGATAAGTCTAAAATTATAGTTCAAAACTTTGAAAACCTCTACTAAGCTAAGAACATTAACTGTTATTTATAGTTTTCTAAAAGTTGTTTTGTGAAGGACCACTTCGCACAGTTAGTCGGAATCATAGATCATCTCAGTGATCCTCCCTTTGGTATATTCATTTCCATGTTGTGCTGGCCTACAACATCTTCATATTGTGGATCATCTTGCGACATAGTACTTCTTTGTAAAACTTCTCTGCGCCACATCGATGACTCCTTTTTACCTACCATTTGATCCTTTCCTTCACGGCTCAGCTCATTGGAACAAAAGGCGAGGATGAGACCTTTTTCAAAATGTCAATTTGGTTCAGTTATACTCATATCTCAAAAATAAAGGAAAGACATAAAGGTGATACGATATCTCAATCTTAAATACAATGAGGACTCGCCAAATCTTAACTTTACAATACTCTAGTAACCTAGCCAGAAGTGTGTGAATCGGGAAAGACCCTGCCTTATATTTGATACGAATATAGGAAAGAGTATGTGATAGTACAATCAAGTACTAAATTTAATGGCAGCAATTAAAACATAAACATAAGCATTAGTTAACAAAATACATAAGGCATAAGCATAATCACTACATATAAAGCATCATAATGAAAGATAAGTACTACCTTAATTAACGTCACATAAGCTTAGCCAAAACATAGGTCATCCACCGTTATTCAAGCTTACATAATGGAAGGCATATCTAGAAACACTCCACATAAGTCAATTTCTTAACATAATCTCATTAATAATACTTACTTTTAAAGACATGGGGATTCGACTCAATGCCTCGTTCATAAAGTCTAATGGGTATTTTCCTCTCACCTTACTTTCTTTTAGATTATGAATACTTCCCTTCACATCATTTAATGAAGAGCAAGAGTACTTGCCTCCATGTACATTCATCATTGTAAGAACATGAGGACTCACTTCTTGTTCAAGTTTAAGGAGTAGGGGAATTACCTTTTATCCTTTCATATGAAGATTAAGGTTAATCACCTCTAGCCTCATCATTCATTAATAATTTTTGTCTAGATTCATTTAAGGTGAGCTATTATTTCAACCTAAAATCATTTATGTGAGTCAAACTTTCACATTGATTCAATCATGCTTATCAATTCATTAATGACTAATATGGATGTCGGGACAATATCCCCGATCTTCCGAACAACTGAAAACTATTAAAAGTAAATGAAAACATAGCTCTCTGGAAAGCAAGAAGGCTCACCAACTGACTCTAAGTGCTAAACCTGATCAACTATATGCTGGATGTTGATCCTTATTATCTTCGTTTGCATCATAAGATGATGCAAGATAACCGACATTAGCATATTGGATGTACGAGTATGCGATTTGGAATGGTAAATAAACATAGGCTTGAAAAGACTCTGAAAGAAACACTTACCTTGACTCTTCTCGACTCATGAATAACATAAATAATAACAAAGCAATGAAGCACATGTAATATATGAAAAGATTTATAAAATACTAAAAGCAACTTATATTGTTAAAGAAAATGGAAAAAATCAAATCTACTCATATATCAAATTAATATAGTTTTTGTGGGAGTTTCTCTAATGACAACCATCACTATGAATCTAAGTGGTGATATGTCTTGCTCACCCTGCAAGAACTGTCCTACGCTTTGTCGTCACATAGAACTACTTAACTTAGGGGATCCACTAGCTTATGATAAAATCATCTTAAGGAGTCATTTAAAAAGTATAATACTTTACTACCCATGATGACTACATGATTTATGGAGACGTTGAATTATTTGAACTCAAACTCATTCCTACAATCGATGCTCAATACTACTCCCAAAATATACTTTAGTTCATTAGTTTGTTAAAACAAAACTTTTTTTTTTGTTTGAGATAATTCCTCAAAACATATCTTAAATATCTCTTAGAAATCTCAGTTTCCTTCTTACCAAAAACTAGCACAAATGCTCTTTTTCAAATCTCAGTTTTCCTTAATGTGAAAACATTTACTCTTTGGAAATATATAGTCTCAATATACTCTTTTGAAAAAATGTGCTTCAAACTTTACTCTTAACTCATCTCAAAACTCAATTCTTAAAACAAAGTTAAAGAGTTTGTAAAAATATTTTTGGAGAACTTTGTGAACTTATCTTAACTTGACTCTTGACTTCTCTTGACATGACTCTTAAAATCTTTTGACTAGACTCTTAAATTCTATTTACTTGACTATTAGCTTTCCTTTAAGTGAATTATGGATTCAAGGATTGTGATTTGTGATAGGAAAGATATTGTAATGTTTAGGAATGATTTTTAGATAGCTAAACATGAGATACGATCAATAAATCACCATCTTGGAATAAGTCGCGACGCAGAGATGTTTCTAAATAATTGATCGCAAAATTTAAATTCAAAAATAGAGAAGTCCGCATCCGAATCACATTGCGGAGGAAATTTTTGTACACATGGAAAGCAAGACTACGACAAGGACCTCTGTGCCAAAATAAGCTTGATTTTTCCTTCTCCGTTTTACAGCCCCAATTCAACTAATTTCGATTCTTCTTCTTAATCCCTCTTTTGATTCAATTACCCCACATATGTATCTAAGAACCTAACTCAAAACGACTCTACAAATTGACTTAAATATCTCAGGAAGTTCTAAATTTAGCCAAATTTAAAAACGAAAAACAAATTCAAGAATACCATTAAAGATTCATCAACTTTAAACTTTTCTAGGACGAACTTCGCTGAAATAAATATACTTGGCATGTGGGTGAATGAAACCAACACTATGAACAACTCACATATCTCTTTGGGGATCAACCCTTGTCGAAATCCACAAGCCATACATTTAAGAACGATGAACTTTTCTATTTCTCCTTTTTTCTTCTCTTGCGTTCTTTCTCCAAAAACTCTAGCGTAAATCTCTAATTGTCTAAGCTGAACCAATTCAATTTTGAACTTTCATTAAATCACCAAAAACAAATTATAATAATAGGGTATGGAAAAGACCAAAACACCCTTTAAAAATTTGAATTGGACGTTTCCTTATTTGAACATCCCAACTTCAAAAGGACATATCTCACTCATACCAGCTCGGAATAGCACAAACTCGACAACATTGGAAAGAGTTTTCCAAGATATTTATAGCCATACTTGGAAGTACATCTCACCATCCAGAGCTAGGATTTATGGACGTTTGAAGTTGACAAAACTCAACTTATTTTAATTTAACAAAATTTGAAGACATTCTTTCTTTCCAAAAATGACAATTATCAATTATTAACTCCTTCTAGTTATTTCAATTTGCGAGATGTTACAATTTCAACTAAGTTAGTCAATATTTCTTCTAAAGGGCATTCTGCTATCCTTTTTTGTTTAAGTTTAATAAGGTTTTCCAAAAATTTATCCAGAGGACCTTTTTGAGATTTTATTACGATATCGACTTCTCGTTTTATTTTAAGTTTTAAATGACCATATTCATATTTTCTAGTTGACATATGAAAATCTAAAAAATATTTTTAACACTACTTACAATGTCAAATAAAAAATATGATAAGCATAAGAGTACAAATAAAAAATAATATTAGAAATTTGAATGATATTACCGGATCCACAAACTATGAAGGCTTGATTTTTGAAAATGAATTGCGCTACTATGATATATTTTTCTCCAAATTTATGACCCAAACTATATTTTTTTAAAATAAAAATTATCAATAGAACAAGAAAATTCTAAAGCTTTGAATCAGAGAAAGATGTAAGATTAGAAAAGAAAAAGTGAAAAGAAATAAAACAGAGGAAGAGATGAGGATATAACTACCTAAAAATAAAATTACAAAAAGAATAAAAGTACACATATTTTTTCATGGGGAAAGTAAAAAAGTAATAGTCATATCTATCACTTCATTAATGTTGTTGAATTTTGAGTCTTAGTTTTTATTTTTAAAAAAAGTTTAATTCTACCTAATTAACTAAAAAATGGGGGCCCTAAAGTTCGGGGGCTAAGAACAAGGACATTTTTCAACTATAGTCTGCCACCCCTGTTCATATGCTATCCTACTTCTACTACTCAGTAAGTCGAGATAGGACGAACAAAGTGTTAGAAAATAGCATACACAGCGGAAGCATTCCAGAATCATACATCTTGCATGAATATAAATAACAATCACAAATAGTTATCACATACAAAGTATGCTGAAAATTAACTCAGGATTACCTCTTGAAGCGTGTGCAGATATCTTGAAGTAATCCAACTCCAGTTCTGTAGTCTTCTACAGTGATCCCAATCAACAATTGAACTCTCTCAATACTTGGGTGGTCAAGTATTGTATAGAATTCTCTTATTAAATCTAGGTTAGAAAAATCCCTATTTATAGAGATGTCTTCCTAGTCCAAAGAGGAGAGGAAAAACTAATTCTTTTTCTTTTAGGAGATGTCTTCCTAGTCCAAAGAGGAGAGGAAAAACCAATTCTTTTTCTTTTAGGAGAACTTGAAAACACACGTTTTCCTCCAAAGAAAAAGAACGCTACTTTTCCATCTTCTACTAGAAAATAGGATTCTGAGTTCTAGTGAAATTGGGCACTGGAGGGACCACAGAATTTATTAGTGAGGCTTCCTATTATGGAAATAATTCTAAATAATTAATTTAAATTATTCTTACCATAATAAATTACAAATCATTCCACTAAAAATTCGTAATTGAACTCCTCTATTTATTTCGAAATTCACCACTAAACACTTATTTGATTCCCCATGTTAAGATTACCGATACTAATCAATAAATTAAATTACTGACGAATTTAATTCAATGATTAAATTCTTTTAGAGCAATACTTAGCTTATTTCATGTGCCAGATTCATAAATCTACCGGCCGGGTTTACACATGAAAACTTACAAGCTTCTCATAAAAGGTGTATCATCAATCTCTATACTGAGACATGGATTCCATCAACTAACTAATTATTTCACCAATATATATTATTATCATCCAATTTACCAGGCATATTGACCCATCTCAGAATCTCACCTTTTAATAAATCAAAATGATAAATAATATATACAGATCATAATCGTTATATCAAGATTAATAATATAAGTACATTTAATAGTTTAGAGAATATGTTTTTATCAATCAGTCTAAAACAACTATCTCTGCTTGGTCCCGTTCAATACATACCAAATGCACTAGCACGAGAAGTTAGAACTATGCCATTCTCATAATCAAGATAAATTACATTTAATCTCGTGCTACAATCTTTCTGATGATTTTGTCCAAATTTCCATCTATGATTGTGAACTATAAATTTTAACTTATAAGAATTGATGATTTAATCTTCTGTATATAAGCTTAAACTCTATACACCAAATCATCTACTATATAAGTTAAAGACACATATATGACAATTTATCTATTTAATGTAACACTTTATTGAATTGAATAAATAAATAAAGAATTGTTTAATATTAATACTATATCAAAACGCATGGTTAATAGTATATCCTAACACAAAAAGAGAAACTTATCCTAATTTTATTTAGAAAATGGAGGAAGTCATTAGGATAAAATGGGATTCCAAAGACTCTTGAATCTAATCATTTTATTTAGTTTTATCTAATCCATAGTAGTAGCTTTATTTGAAGCTATATGTGCAGTATGCTTTGATAAACATGTAAATATGAGTTCGAATTGATCATTTCATTATGTCCTACAACCCCTTTAGATAATAAATTCTTTTTTTTAAATCTCACAACATAGCTTGAACCATTTCTTGTGATAGCAAGTAGAAATTTCTGAAATACGTGATTCATATGAGAGTTACTAACTACTTGCAGAAATCAATTGAACCCACAAAATTGCCTGAAGAAGCGGGAATTCAAATGACCACTTGCCATTCAGTCACAAATAAAATAAACGATAGACAAAAAATACTAACCTAATGCTATGGTATTCCCATATAATTCCATATTATAATTTTTGGAGAATATGAAATCACATCTTATGATATGGAATCATGAGATTGAATCAGCGTAAAATCACATGCCCAAACACTGCCCATCTCACGATACCATATTATGATATGATATCGCATGACCAAACGCCTACTAACACTTCATAGTATAAGTAGTAAATTGACATAACATGGATAGTTTAAATACTTTTTTTAGGTATTATAAATGACTCCATGTTTGATCAATTATCTATTTATAAATCAACTGAATCAATAAGTTAATTATTATATATTTTTGAATAATTGGATGATCATCATAAATATTCGATTTTCGATTAAATTGATAAGCTTCTTTTTTTTAAAAAAAAAATCCTTGTTCTTGGTTCATTGTTCATATATAGTCTCCATGGAATATTTATTGTTAAACAAACATCATAACTAATAATATGAGGTCAAATAATAACTACGATGATGTTCTGATATGTTACATTTGATACATTTAGGATGTTTTTACATGATCCATTTTACATTTTAAGCATATTTTGAATTTTTTCGATAAATATGAGGTCAAAGAATAACTAAAATGATGTTATGATATTTTATTTTATTCGACACGTTGAGGATGTTATGATATGACTTATTCTAAATTTTAAGCATATCATAAATTTTTCAATAAATATGAGGTCAAAAAATAATCAAGATGTTGTTCTGATCATATTTTAGTTCATTTGATATGTTGAAGATGTTCTGACATGACTCGTCCTACATTTCAAGCATATCCTGAATTTTTTCGATAAATATGAGGTCAAAAAATAATTTAAATGATGTTATGATATTTTATTCTATTTGAAATGTTGAGGATGTTCTTACATGACCCGTCCTATATATTAGCATATATCCTGAATTTTTTTATAATGGAATTTAGAATTATTTTAAAAAAATTAATTAGCATGTATTTTCCTAATTAATTTTTCATGTGAGTTACTATTAAAAAATTATTGACTGAAATTTGTTTTTTCTCAATTGAGCCTACTATAAGTGGTGTTTGACTTCCTAGTAGTGGAGAATGAAATTCAAATGCGAGATATAATTAAATTTTGATCGCCTTATAAAATTTATCTTGGAATGTAATTTAAACTCTCAAATTTTCTTTGTCTAAAAATGGAGAGAAAATTAAGGAATAGATCTTTTATTTCTCTTATAATTCATTATGAACATGGTCTTGCAACATGGCCAAATTAAATTATATTTCTTAATTAAACTCTTGCAACATGGTTTATATATCTAGTATAAGTAAATGACCAAATTTTACATTTATATTATTAGTAAAACAAAATGTTTAATGATCTGGCCAAAATAAATTATATTCCTTAATTAAGCTCTTGCAACATGGTCATCTAGTATAAGTAAATGACCAAAATTACATTTATATTATTAGTAAAACAAAATGTGTTATGATCTGGCCAAATTAAATTATATTCCTTAATTAAGCTCTTGCAACATGGTCTATATATCTAATTAAGTAAATCACCAAATTTTACATTTATATTATTAAAAAAAATGTCTAATGATCTGGCCAAATTAAATTATATTTCTTAATTAAGCTCTTGCAACATGGTCTATATATATATAGTATAAGTAAAATGATCTGGCCAAATTAAATTATATTCCTTAATTAAGCTCTTGCAACATGGTCTATATATCTAGTGTAAGTAAATGACAAAATTTTTACATTTATATTATTAACAAAAATGAATGGTACTTGGACAATTAATCAAATTTGACCAATTATAACTTGCCAATTTTTATTTTTTTTTGGGTATAAATAAGGGTGTGTTATCATTCATTTATACACATCTACTTTTTTTTTCTTGAAATAAGGTCTAGTAAATATTTACTTTAATCTAGTAGTAATGGAAGTTCAAACAAAAAGTGAAGAAACTACTATGATGGCGCTTGTATCGGAAGGAGGAGTCATTTTCTCAACAATTAACATGTAAGTTAATACTCTCTTTAGTAAAATCATCCTTGAAATTAAATTGTATTACTATGTGTACATCGTTATTTTTGTATAACCATCTTGTATCTGATGATATGTCTCACATTGAATCGGGATAAGATCTCATAACTCGGTCAATCCTCTCTTTTTTAGGTTTATTGCTATGTGTACATCGTTATTTTTGTATAACCATATTGTATGTGATGAGAATATTGTCTCACAATGAATTAGGATAAGTTCTCATGATTCGGTCAATCTATCCCTTTTTGAGGCAGTTTTTTTTTAAGTCAGTTTGGTTTTAAATTAAATTTTCATAGTATAAGGTCCACGTATTTTTATTTTATTTTTAAAAAATGAGTTTAGCTCGAAGTAAGGTCTAGTGCATATTTACTTTGATCTAGTATTGATGGAAGTCCAAACACAGAGTGAAAAAACTACTACGATGGCAGGAGGAGGAGTTAATTCTCCACAATCAACAAGTAAGAATATACTCTCTTTCATAAAATCTTCCTTGAAAATTAAGTTATATTGTTATATGCATCATTGTTTTTAGTTAACCATCTTGTATGTGATGAGAATGTCCCACATTAAATTGGGATAATTAAGATCTCATGATTCGATCAATATTTTTTATTTTTAAAATAGTTTAGTTTGGTTTAAAATTTAATTTTATAGTATTAGAGTTAGATTCAGTAATCCAAATGGTGTATGGTCAGTGTGGGCATGGGGAGGGGCTGGGGGGTTAGAATGTCCCACATCAGTTTCGGACAAGATCTCATGATTCGGGCAATTAATCTCCTTTTTAACTAGTTTTTTTTTCCCAAGTGATTTAGGTGCAAACCGTAATTTTTTTTTATAGTATGAAAGTTAGATTCATTAGTTCAGATGGTGTGTGATGGGGAATGAGAATGTCCCACGTCAAATGGAAAAAAAAATCTCAACGCTCCTTATATATGACTTAGATAATTCCTCTCAATTTAAGCTAACTTTTACATCTGATGCTTTTTAAAGTGTGGAGTAGCATTTAGCTATGGCCAAAACCTAATATGACAGTATGTGAAATTCATTACATAATCTTAATTAATCTACTATAAAGGGAAGTGGTCCCCATTATACAATTTAATTCCAAGGATTAGAGGGCTACATAGATCGATTTAATTCGATTTTTTACCTTATTAAACCAAGTCAATAATAATCGATTTTTTCAGTGTCAAACTTTTCCCCCTTCTAGTAAAGTCTCAACAACACAGACATATAATTTAATATTTAGTATTTCTTTTGACCTAATAAGATATAAACAAGATCCTTTAGCCACCTAGAGTTATAAGACCCTATAGCTTGGGACAAAATGGACCATGACTTTTGGAAAGATGACACTTAATTAGGTGAAACACTATTAATTATCACTTAATTTTCAGTTAATCTTAGTTCCTCTAGTAGACAAAATGTCAACATCCAAATTAGATACGACAAACACACATAAATTAGAAAATTAAATCGTATTTGGAATATCAAATCACGGTTTAAGTGTGTTTATTACAAATATTACTAGTTCATGATTTGCCATTATCAAAAGGAACTAAAAGTTTATACTTAACTAGCAACAAACACACATAATCTATACTATTTAGGAATTTTTAATTGTTACATACCTTAATCATTTAGTGTATATATACTACAATTTGGCAGAGGGGACCCGCCGTTCTAGGTGGGTGCACGTGCATTCGATGACTTCGAAAAAATTCATGTATATATATGCATATCTATTTTAAGAAACTGTCAGAAATTAGGATATCATTAGTAGTGCATTCATAAAAAGCATAGGAATGTCATTATTCTATCGGTACAAACTAGGGGATCCATCTGTGAAACTTGAGTCTGAATTCAGCTAAAGTGTTTATTTTTATTTTAAATTTCATATTTAAGCTAACATAATATTGGTGCACCCAAAGTCTTCTAGTTTGCCTCATTTTGGTAGTTGCTTATAGACAAAAACAAAAATATTTTTTGTGTTAGGTTTACCCTAATCGACATATATTCTAGTTTGCTGCTTTATATGATTTTCAAAGGGCCTTTATTTATTTTATAATGAAGTATTATTATATAACTTTTCATTTCTCTAATGATTATGTTAACGGATAAACGGTTATAGTCAAATGTGATTAGAGGGTTTCTGTAGCTAATTGATTTTCCTAATTACTTCCATTGTCTGATTATGTCATGTAAATTAGAATTAACAAAGGCGAATCTAGAGTTTGAAGACTTTGGTGCACCAATATTACATATGATCTGAACTTAAAATAAAAATAGTGAAATAAACAATCTAGCTAGCTGAATTCAAATCTAGGTCTTGTGAGTGAATCTTCTAACTTGTACCAGCAACACAATAATATTCTTATGCTCTTTATGAGTTTATTGTTAATTATATCCTATTTTTTGAGACAGATATACATATATACAGATGTTTTTTTTAGAAGTTAACGGATGTACGTGCACCCCACGAAGGTGTGTCCGCCTCTGTTAGTAGTTGGTTTTAAATTTAGGGATCATTTGGTAGCTGATTAGGTTTATGAAGATATTAATAATGTAGGATTTGTTATGAGTGAACCTATGTATCAATATTTTGTGCATATATTAGTTATTCAACTGCTTGTCCTACGTAAATAATACTTATATTCACTCATAACTTATAAGAGTACATGTATTAGTTATGCATGTTTCTAAAATTGTTTACTAAATTGTCATAGTAATTTTATACATTAATAATTTATTTCCAATTTATCTACCAAACGTCGTATAAGTTAAACAAAGATCAATACATGAATAACTTATTTCTTTTCTAGCTACCAAACGATCCCTTAATATATGTGTACATATTTAACAAACTTCTTCATACGAATACACTATTTAAACAAAAATTACTTATTCCAATTGAATTTAGACCCTAATTTCTAGCTCCGCCCCTGAAAAATAACAATACCTAGGTGAAACGGATCCATACACTTCTATTTGAAATTTGAATAATATTTTCTTTTCACTCAAAAAAATAATATTTTGAATTCGCCTTTAACTTAAATCAAACAGATATAACGTAAAGATTCAAAATAATTGGTGGAAATGAGATTTAGGAGTTTATTGTTGAGATTTAGCATAATAATCGAATAAATGAAGGGACAAAAAGTTGAATGATCATTTTCTAATTAGATCTCTTTGACTCTTTAATTAACAGAATTTTTGCACAGATATTCAATATAATTATGTATTACGGCGTCAATCTTGGGCCTTGTTTGGTTTTATTTTTATTTTTATTTACATGTGAAGCCCATATCCTCTTTATATGCTCCCTACCCACCTCCTTTAATTAAAATAATAAATTTGTTATTCATCTTTAAATTTTTATTTTTTTTTAACTTTTATGGTTTAGATTCTGTCAAAAGCATATATCTTTCATGAGTATGTATCCTAACCACTAGAAAAATGATAAAATCCCTTCTTTAGCTTTTCTAAACTCTATATATACCCTACTTGCATTTGTTCATTTTTATAATTCTCAAACATATACCTAAACCATAGTATTATTATTACTTCCTCTTGTTCTAAGTACTAATAATAAAAAAAAGTATATTTTGTATGCAAATATGGCTACATTAGGTGATAACAAAGACAATGATGTGGTATCCAATTTGAAGCATGAAAGAATGCTTAGCATGAAAGGAGGCAAAGGTGAAGCTAGCTATGTCAACAATTCTCAAGCCCAGGTTTAATAATCGATCTATTCATACATTGTTTCAATTCGTAACATTCATTTGCCATATATAAAAAATTTTCTAATTTAAATTGGTTTTGTATTTTGGTAAAACTCTCAAAAGGAAAAATAAGACATAATAAATAATTTCTTATTTTGTGTGTATTATTAAAACTAATATTTGAGACAACATATGATATTTTCCTAAACAGAAGTCAAAAAGTAATATGTCATTAAAGTGATGGTCAGTTATAAAAATAATAAACATATAATATTTTCCTAAACAGAAGTCAAAAAGTAGTATGTCATTAAAGTGATGGTCAGTTATAAAAATAATATTTTATTATAAGTGTATAGTTACGTAGCATGGAGAATAGATAGAGAAATGCGGAAATAATGGTGATATTTGCTAATCCCGAGGATGATTTACCGTTAAAAGGAAAACAAATTAATGAATTTTATATGGTTTATATAAATATCTAACTACTTTATTTTATTTGATAAGGTCACAAAAAAAAAAAATTATGGTCCCTAGTTTTGTCAAAACCACTACTGGCTAAAAAAGTGTTTAAATTGACTTAGTTTTATGTATTTTTTGTTTTTAAGTACTTTTTAATTTGAAAAGTGTCTGGTTTTATGCTTAAAAGGTACCTTCGTTCATTTTTAATTTTTATGTCGTGTTTTTCAAAGTTAATTTGATTAATTTTTAAAAATAATTTAGGTTACATTAATTTGATATTTTAAATAAAAAAATAGATGTTAAAAAATTATGCGAAAAGCACTATTATAAATTGCAGTTTTTTGTCTATTAATATGATGAAAAAATATATTGTAAAATGTTAGTCAAAGTTCTTGTAATTTGACTCTAAAAAAAGAAACTAACTCAATTAAAAGTGGACGGTGATATTACTATCTTCATCCATTTCTAATTGTCATAGTTTCTTTTTTTTACGGTCAAACGATAATAATTTGACTAAAATTTCAGATGTAATTTTTTTCCATCATATTGATATTTAAAAAATTGAAATATATAATACTTTTTGTATAATTTTTAAATATTTAAATTTTTTATTAAAAATATAGAATGAATGCAGTCTAATTAAACATTGAAAATCAATCTAATTAGCCTTTAAAATGAGTAACATAACAAATAAAAATGGACGCAAGAAGTATAAAAATAAATTGGTCAAAAGTCAAAAACAGATAGATCTGTCTTTTGGCTTTTGACTTTTGACTTTCTGTTCTTGATTTTGATCTTCAAATTGTCTCTTGAAATATTGTAACATGTTTCTATAAAATGGGACCAAGAGAATAGTAAATTATAAGTATTTCTTAAAAAAAAAATACAAGTTGTGCTTGAAATTTGATAGGTGCCTGATGTAGTGTTGGATAAGCAAAATGTTGCATACAACAAAGGAAGGATATACATCCATGGTGTGATTTGGCTAGTTTCCTTTGTGCAAGGTCTAAAGAAATGAAGAGATGAATTGAACATGATGATAATTGTTCAATAAGGACTTCTTTTAGAAAGGATGAATTGTTCGATAAGGCATAAATATATGCTAATGTTAATTTGTATGCCAAATGCAGGATAATTCTGACATAGTTTGTCACGGAATTCAGAAATTCATACTATAAACACAGAAACACAGGAGGTAAGTACAGTCCAGATGCTTTCAATCATGTTCACCTTCATGATTTGAATGTTTCCTCAATATGTTATAAATTGATTTCTTAGGTTTCTGCGCCCTTACTTTGAGTTTGTAGGTCAGAAGATTCATTTCAAAAGTGACTTTGCTGGCATCAGGTGGAGCTGGACATATCTATCCAACCACTACTAATCCGCCAGTATGGTTTTCAATATCTTCTCCTCCAAAATGTTGTTAGTTATAGCAATGTCACTCCTTATGATCAGTAAGATTATTCAGAGTCCTAAACAGTGATATGGAAGGGGAAGGTGGGAAAGGGAAGCCCTTCCTTGGTGCGAGGTGGCTAATACTTAACTTTTTTACCATATGACTAGCATGCTTTTTCTACCCGCAAAGGGTTTGGGTAAGGTCTGCATATATCTGACCTTCCCCATACCCCACTCATGGGAAAGTTGCTGTTGACTAGCATGCTTCTGCAGTTTTGACAAATATACAAGGGTGTGTTCAAAATGTTGTGCGGATGACATTGGATATGCAACTTGAACTTTTCAGGATAAAGGCATCAAATTTTCTTCATTGTGGGATTAATTCATGTAGAAACGATTTCTAGACTAGCAGTCGGTTCTCTAATTGATGGTCCTCCTTTGATCATTTTTTGGATGGTTGACAAGTCTTTGTTTACGAGGTTGATGGATTATCTCCAAAGGTTGCATTGGGGGATTTTATTGATGTAGATAGGGATGTGCAAATTATTTTTCTTCAGGAAGAAGGGTATCAAGTTCTTCATTGGGGGATTAATTGATGTAAAAAAAGATTTCTAGACTAGCGTGTCTTCAATTGATGGTCCTCCTTTGATCATCTTTTGGATGGTAGACAGGTCTTTGTTTGCGAGGTTGATGAACTATTCTCAATGATTGCATTAATAATTACAATTCTCTGACTTGTGTTGCCAGGTTTGTGCTATTCCACCCGACTGCCTTGGCTGATGAAGGCCTTCCCATCAGACCATCAAATGCCAGAGAGAATGCTTTTCTGATAACTGAAGCTGTCAGAGGTGATGGAGGGATTCTTTACAACTTAGATATGGAGAGATTTATGCCATCGTATGATGAAAGAGCCGAGCTTGCCCCGAGAGATGTGGTAGCAAGAAGTATTGATGACCAGCTCAAAAAGCGTGGTGAAGAGTATGTTCTTGATATCAGTCACAAGCCCAAAGAGAAGATTCTTTCTCATTTTCCTAACATAGCTGCTGAGTGTCTCCGCTATGGGTTAGACATAACACAGCAGCCGATTCCAGTGGTTCCCGCAGCTCACTACATGTGTGGTGGAGTCCGTGCTGGGCTCGAAGGTGAGACTAATGTACGAGGTCTTTATGTGGCAGGTGAAGTTGCATGTACTGGTTTGCATGGTGCAAACCGACTTGCTAGCAACTCCTTGGCTGAAGAACTAGTGTTTGCACGAAGAGCTGTACAGCCTTCAATAGATCACATGAACCTATCTAAAATCGGTCACAGTGCTTCAAATTGGTGGCAGCGGCCTGTAGCACCCTTGTTACTAGGAGATACAGTAGTTAACAAAGTCATTCATCAGACAAGGGAAGTGAGGAAAGAACTACAGTCAATCATGTGGGAATACGTTGGAATTGTTCGTTCTACCTCACGACTAACCCTTGCAGAAACCAGAATCATAGAGTTGGAGTTAAAATGGGAACAATACCTATTTCAGCATGGCTGGGAACCGACTATGGTTGGTTTAGAGGCTTGCGAGATGAGGAATCTCTTCTGTTGTGCGAAGCTGGTTGTTAGCAGTGCCCTTTCCCGACATGAGAGTCGTGGGCTTCATTATACCATTGACTTCCCTCACGTCGACGAAAGCAAGAGGTTGCCTACAGTAATTTTTCCTTCGTAGCTAAATAGCTCGCGGCAATTACATAAGCAGCAGATATGTTAGATATGCCATTCTCATTACTTTTGGAGGTGAAGTTATTCTTTGATGAACTATTACTAATTATATGCTTATACTATATATAACTAAATTATAGAAGCAAGAAGAGAGGAACTTGAGCACACTCAAGTTTAATTTTAGGCCCTTTGTTAAAATTGTGCATTGTTTACTTGTAATGTATGATAGTAGGCTCCCTAATGAAAAATCACCAGTTATCTTTCTCATCCATTCACATAACTATGTCGATACTGAAATTAAGTAAAAACAGCCACGAATTGGAAAAGTCCATAAGAAATACTTTTAAGTCATACACAGTAAGTTGAGATGAATTCAAAACAAAAGATTATATTTCTCAACCCAATGTTATATTGATTTAGACACACTCAAATTTAAACAAGAAAGTAAGTTTTCATGCCGACTCTATTCTTAGCTAGGAACGGACTCGGGAACAATATTTTACAAACATAAAGACAAACTAATTTGCCTTAAGTATCACGTAAAGATAAATTTTATTACGATATTAACACTTGACATTAGGACAGCTAAACTCGAGTTGTTTCATGCCATAAATAAACTCGGACACTCAAGAAATCTGTTGGACAGGCGGATTCACAAAGTCTGTTTGATTTTATTTTAACTCATCACATAGTCTTCACAAAAGGGAATAGTTTCATGTTAACTTATTTGTATACTGATCGTTAATGAAGTGAAAACAGACCATTAGTCATTCTTCAATTCACAACACTAACAAGATACGAGCATCATAATTTTATCCAAACTAATTACAATATGTTCTTAATTCAGAGATACATGAGACAGATTGTGGGAGACATTTAGAAAGACAAGATTATATGAACTGAGGATATGCAAACGGCCACAAAGTTTCAGAATCCAAAAATCAAAATATATAAAAAGATATTGACGACTACTAAGCTTGTATAGGGCAGCAAACTATAGCTTGTTGTCAATATACTTCCACTTCAAACTCTCTCTCCAACTCGAAAAATGAAAAAAAAAAAAAAAAGAGAACAAAAGATAACCTTAAAATTTGTTGCGCTCTCTATTGCTGGGTGATTTTTCGAAGCCTTGGATGATCTTACTTGTTTTTCTCCCTGTTTTTTTGGGCAGATGGATGATCTTTGAATGAGAACCGAAGTCCTCATTTTATAGTCGATTTGGGGCTCCAAGAATTCAAACTTTGAATTCTTGAAAATGCAAATCTTAGAGGAAAAGACAAGGTATATATATATATATATATATATATATACTAGATAGTTTGCACGGCCCAACATTAAAGGATCATATGAGTACGATCCAAGGGCTCGAGCCTCGATGGATAGTGAGGGGAGGGTGGATCATTCAAAAAAAAAAGTTGGGTCAAGTTATACAAGTAACTTTTGATTTTAATTCAAGTAACTTTTGATTTTAATCCAATTTATTTTTATTAATCTAGTCTATTTGAACTTGTCCAATTCCAATCTAATCGGTCCATTTGAAACCTATCTACCTGTTTTGTATATTGCTAGTTTGACTGCTTGATTAGGCTGCATACTTGAGTTACTTTTAAGTTGTTTATTTATGATATTTGATTACAAGCTTATCTAATACAATATATATATATATATATATATATATATATATATATATATTTAATTAAATGAATAACCACAAATACAATGCATTTTTATAATAAATATAGTATAATAAAAATATATTAAATGAAATATATTACGTTATAGAAATGTACATATCCTAATTATTACTTTAATTTGAGAAATGAATAGATAACTGTTTATAGATTTTTAGAATGCGTGACTCTTTTTGAATCATATTATTGCTAAATATTTCGTACATCAGATTATTTTTATTTTAATTAAACTTGAGTTTTGCAGGTTTGATCCATCATCCAACATGCCAAAACCAATGTTCTGATCTACTTTAAAAGCTACACGTCGTCTCTTATGATTCTCAATAACTTTACGATAAAAAAACATTTGTTCTGGTGTTCGCTTTTCTGTTTCACTGTCACCAAACTGTAACCTATATGATTTACTTGCTTTGTATTTTTCAAAGAACTCGTTTTACCATGTTTCAGGTAAATCGTCAAGCTTCAACCTCTGAGACATTGTATCAGATTCTGACTCGCTTTATCTCGATCCAACACCAAAACTTGACTTAGATTGGACCTGGAAAAAAGCAAGGAATGTGAGTCATGCTAAATATTAACAGAATCAAAAAATGCAACCAAACAAGATCATGGATTTCAGAGTAGTAGCCATCTCCACGGCTTCAACTTATTTTCTCCCACAACAACCATACAAACTGAAACATTAATCTACACTCCACTATCTAGCGAGTTTTTAAGAGTTAAGAGAAAAGTGATACATGTAACAACAATAGTACCACCCTTTTCCTGTCTCCCTACCTTCATGAGTCAAAAAACTATTGATTGAATGTTCTCCAGTTCCGATTCATACTAACAGTAAGTCATCAATTTCAGAAAAAGTAATCCTGTTCCAGCTGTGGTTTTTCACCCCCAAGTATCGTGCTTTACATAGTTCTTTCAGCATCCAATAAACTAATATGACCACTAACTTCCTATCGTAGTTAGTGTTCTGCTACTATTTGTTGTTTTTGTTACTATCTACTCTATTTCATATACTACTTATTCTGGAATGCTTTGAACTATTTTTCCGTTGAGCAGAAGGTCTATCAGAAACAAATTCTCTACGTAAGGTAGGAGTAAGGTCTATGTACACTCTGCTCTCTTGATATCCCACTTTGTGGACCAAAGTGGATATGTTATTGATGTTGTTGTATGAACATTACCTACTAAAGTTAATAATTTCACATGAAAGCAAATATCTTTCACCTTAGATATCCCACTTTGTGGACCAAAGTGGATATGTTATTGATGTTGTTGTATGAACATTACCTACTAAAGTTAATAATTTCACATGAAAGCAAATATCTTTCACCTTAGATAACACAGTGCTTGTACCAGAGACACCTTCACGCTGTTGAGCCCCATCTTGCGAACAATTGTCAAGTGTAAAATACACATCATCACTATGTAATTGCAAATCTGCAATTGCAAAACAATTAACCTAAAAAACTAATTAAAACGCACATTGCAATTCAAATGCTTATGAAAGTGCTTACAATTTGGATTGAACTTCGGAATTACGGAAGCAGTGTGAATTAACGACGGCGGTTTATCGGATCGGAGGAAGAGAGAAATAGATGCTTTATCAAACAGGAGAGCACGAATACGAAGCTGTAGGTGAATCTGAACCCTAGTTTTTGCATCGTCTGTTCTCATGAAAGAATCCCAAGTAGAGGGAGAAGAAAGAAGGTGAATGAAACTGTTATACAGTGAATCGCCGAGCCATGAACGCCAGGGAAAAAGACCAAAGTAGAACATGAAAAGCATAATCACTCAACCAAAATTGAAAACACAACTATTGAAATAATTGGTACTTCCAAATAATTCAACATCAATAACAAACCCAAATAAAAAAAATAAATAAACATTCACACACACCCAGATCAATTTGGAACTTCAACTTTAAAGAAAAGGAAAATGGCACAAAAAAAAAACTCAATTGAAATATGAAAGAACCTTACATGGAGAATGCTGAAGTGAAAGAACAGAACTTGTGCACAGAAGGTGGAGCATGAATGAAGATTACAAACAACATAATGTATACATTGAGAACATAGAAGAAAGACACGTGGGGAACTGAAAAGACAAATTGATAGCATGGGAAGAAGACACGTAGTCACAATAGAGAATGAGAAAGACAAAAATACCCTGAGAGCAATGAAACATGCATGTTGAAACAAGCCTTTTCTAATATAAGTAAATATATTGAGAGAGAGAGAGAGAGAGAGAGAGAGAGAGAGAGAGAAAGGGGGAGAGAGAGAGAGAGACACACTAAGTTGAAAAAACTCAATCCATGTGCTTCCTACGTAGTACGCCCGGATTGGTTGAATTAAAAAGACTTGGATTGCGATGTTTTGCTCAAATTAAATATATTTAAATTATAACATCCTCTTTATTAAATAATCAAATTTATTAAATTAAAAATAATTAATTTGCAAGACTAGCTTATTTGATAAAGTTATCATTTAAAAATAATTAATATAAATCAATAACTCATTCACTAATTAAATTTTCATATCTTTTAAAAAAATGATTACGAATAATTATCGCGATATAGAAATTATATTTAATTAGAAAATTTGAGTTAACCCTTAAGAAAAAAATTTATTTGACATGAAAATTTTAAAAAAGAAAAATAAAGTTATTAGTATAATATATTTAATTATTTTACAACAAATAACACTTACGAAATAAATTTATCAAGTAAAATAAATAATTAAAAGTCTTTTCGTTTTCCTACAAAAATTTCGTAGCATGTTTATTATTATTATTGTTGTTGTTGTTGTTGTTGTTGTTGTTGTTGTTAATACTATTATTGTTGTTTATTGTTGTTATTATTACTACTACTTTTACTACTCTTCGTCAATTCTAGAAAAGTTGAAGTTCACGCTAGGGCTTAAGAGAAGAAAGTTCAAGATTGATCAATTTCGTGGAGAATTGTGTGTGGATTTCATCAAGGGGTTATCCCTACGAGGTATGTGATATCACATAACGTTGGTTTAGTCCATCCATGAGTTAATCATGATTCAATTTAGCGAAGTATTTTAGATTTGAAAGTAAATCCTTTTAGTTATTAATTAAATTGGTTTGAATTTTTGTGGGTTGTGTTGTAGGATTTTCCTTGAGAATGATTCATGTTTTTAGTTGTGTTTTTTGTGTAGAATCTGATATATATTTAAGGTATAAAGATCCTAAGTATTTGGGCAAAGAACCAATTGACTTACAGGGTTTAGACATGAAAATGGAGAAAAAAAAAATTGTCAAACACCTAGGAAAGGGGTGGGGAGTCAACCAGCTAGTGCACCCCAAAAGGTTCCTTGAAGTATCACCCTCGGGAGCAGTGCCAGCCAACACGGCTCTGAGGTTTTCCCTTTGGCTCCCCACGCATCTCAGAGCTCTATGGACGCCAATTTTTCCCATTTCTTCCTCATATTTTAATACTAGTTTCTCAGCAATGTACCAATGTTTTCTAGTTGATTCCAAAAATCTTACGTACATCTTAAAGTAATGAACCATAAGATCATGAACCTTTAATCCATGATTTAATTCAAGGAAAGTTAAGAGCGAAGTCAAGAAGTTAAGAGACAAGTCTAGGGTTAAGAAGCAAGTCAAACCGAAGTTTCTAATGTTTTTAAAAGTCTTTCACAACCACTTTAACTTTTTTTAAGATTTGAAGTTTAAGTTGAGTAAAGAGTAAAGAGTAATGATTGAAGTTCATTTCTTCGAAGAAGTAGATGGGAACTAAGTATTCCTAATGAATTTTAAAATGTTTTCACATTTGAGCTAGAATTGGAATATCGATTCCAAGAGAATTTTTCTGCTAAGTTTTGAGTAATTATCTAAAACCAAAGAAAGAAATTTATTTTTAAAAACATATGAGTTAATTATATCTCGTGAGTAGTAATGAACACCTATATGGGGATACGAGTTAATATAAACTCATAAACCATGTACTCATCATGGGTAGTAAAGGATCGTAATTATGAGATGATTCCTTAAGTGTGCTTTTTAGCATAGACTAGTGGATCCACTTATTTAAGGTGTTCTGTATGACGACAAAGTATAGGTCAATTTTGTCAGTTTGGGAAATACGATGTATCACCACTTACGATCATAATGGTGATTATCTGTTAGAGAATTTCCCACATAAACTATATTACTTTATTACATTATTAAATATGAATTTGTTAATGTATTTCTTTAACAAACTTAGTTGTTTTCTACTATTTGAAAATATTTTTATGTGTTGCATGTGTTTTATTGCTTATATTAAGTTAAGTTGTTCGTGAGTTAAGTAAAGCTAAGGTAAGTATTCCCTTCAGATTCATCTGAAGCCTATGTTATGTTTAGCATTCCAACTCATATATTCGTAAAATCAATGTACTGATGTCAGTTGGCCTGCAATGTCTTATGATGCAGTCGCAAGTAATAAGGATTATCACCCAATGCCTCGTTGATATAGTTTAGTACTTAGAGTCTTTTGGTAAGCCTCCTTGTATTTCTTAGGACTCTTTTCATCATTTTCTTTCTAGTTTTTAGTTTTTAGGATGATGGGGGGTCTGTCCTAACATCCCTGTTTGTTTTAGAGGCTTCATAAACAGATAGTTATGGTTTTTTACTCTTATTCATTTCAATTGTACATGATTAAGTTTTTGGTTTTCATTTTTCTAAGATATTATTTCGTTTAGTTATTCCATTAGTTATACTTCTAGTGTTTAAGTCTTCCGCTGAGTAAGTAAGCCAGGACAAGGGTTCGCTTGGACCACCAATGGTTCTCGAGTGCAAACCACATCCGAATTGTAGGATCGAGGTGTGACAAACTTGGTATTAGAGTACAGAGTTCAAGGGTCCTAGGGACTCTATGAAGTCGTGTTTGTAGAGTCCTAGTTATCAGTGTGAAACACCCCACATCTATAATTAGGAGTCTGCAACACTTCGTAAAATATTCTCACTTATGTCATGCTTACTTCGTGTTTAGAGTTGATCTCTAAAAATTTTCATTCAAATTTGTGATTGTGCGTGCCTCAATTAATCATCCCTCCAAAAAGAGTTGTTAGAGGTCATTCTGCAAGGCGTAATGTTAAGGAGCAAGGGGTACCCAATGCACCAAAAATCAACCCCAATGAGAAGTTACGAATGTTGAGTTTTATGAGGATATATGGATGTTGAGCTAAGTTGTGACCAACCAAACTGGGCAACAAAGAGGAGCTAGACATGAGATGACTTAACCTTCAAGGATTTGAGAGTTCTTGAGGATGAATCCACCAAGATTCACGGGTTCAAGCACTATTGAAGATCCGGGGAACTTAATTGAGGAACTAAAAAAGGTATTTGAGGTTATGCATATTTCCGATACTGAGCACGTTGAACTAGATGTATATCAAATGCAAATGTTTCTAGGACTTGGTTCGACTAGTGGAAGGAGCATAGATTTAAGGATGCACCACCTGCAAGTTAGTCTTATTTTGAGGAGGCTTTCATGGGGCATTTATTTCCTTGAGAACTGAAAGAGGCTAAGGTACGAGAGTTTTTTAACCTAAGGAAGAGTCACTGAGTGTCCATGAGTATGGGTTGAAGTTTACCTAACTATCCTGTTATGCTTCGGAGATGTTTGTTGGTATGAGGAGTAGAACAAGTCTATTTGTTGCTACGTTTTCTTTCGATCAAGCAAGGAGGGAAGACATCGATGGTAATTAGGGAAATTTCAATGTCAAGGTTGATCGTCTATGTGCATCAGGTTGAACAAGAGAGGCTGAGGGATATAGAGGAATTAATAAATAAGGAAGCTAAGATAGGGAATTAGTCAGGGCAATAGAAAAGTAATGTGAAACGTTTGTCCTCTTAGAAAAAACAAAAGGGACGATAATTATAATAGCAAGAATTCCCCACACTTCAAACCTAAACCTGCACAGTCTCAAGGTAGAGTGTCACAACTATGATCCTACATGTTCTAGGTGTGGTAGAACACCCAAGTAAGTGTTGTGTTGGCCAGTCATGTTGTTTCAAGTGTAGCAAAGAGGGTTACTTCATGAAAGGTTTCCTAAGGATCACCAAGGTAGCAAAATCAGAAAAATAGAGATCAATCTTCATCAGTTGTTCCACCGAATAAAGTTGCACCTAAATGAGCTACTTTTGATATTGGTGGAGGAACAAACCACCTTTATGCGATCACTAGTAATCAACAACAAGAGAAATTTCTAGATGTTGTCACTACTATGATTAAAGTCTTTACTGTTTATGTTTATGCTTTTCTAGACCCAGGAGAGAGTTTATGTTTTGTAACGCTTTATGTTTCAAATAGTTTTGATGTTCACCCTGATAAATTACGTGAACCATTTTTTGATTCAACATATGTTTGGGAATCTATTCTAGCTGAGCGAGTATATCGTGATTATGTCATTTCCTTCAATACAAAGACACCATAGCTTATTTAATTGAGTTAGATATGGTAGATTTGGACGTCATTCTAGGTATGGACTAGATTCATGCCTATTATTCCTCCATTGATTATAGAACTCAAGTTACCAAGTTTATATTTCCAAATTAGCTAATCTTAGAGTGGAAAAGTAGTTCAGTAATGCCTAAGGGTCGTTTGTTTCATACCTTAAGGCAAGAAAGTTAGTTTCCAATGTGTATGACTATCACTTAGTGGGAGTTAATGAATCTAGTGTTGAGATGCCTCCTATTCAATTAGTTTCAGTAGTAAAACAATTTCTATAAGTCTTTCCAAATGATCTACCCGTAGTCTCTCCTAAGAGAGATAGACTTTGGTATACATGTTCTTCCAAATACTCAGCCTATCTCGATTCGTCCATATAGAATAGAACTGGCAGAGCTGAAAACGCTAAAAAATAAGTTAAAAGATCTCCTAGATAAAGGTTTTATTAAACCAAGTGTCTCACATTAGGGCCTCCTATCTTGTTTGTGAGGAAGAATGATGGTTCCCTTAGGATGTGTACAGATTAACCGTTAGTTGTATAAGGTTACCATGAAGAACAAATATCCTCTTTTGGGAATTCATGATATTTTTGATCAACTTCAAGATGTTAAATATTTCTCTAAAATAGATCTCAGATATGGCTACAATTAGTTAAGAGTACAAGAATTTGATATTCCAAAGGCAGCCTTCAGAACTCGTTATGGTCAGTACGACTTTCTATTCATGTCTGTTGATTTTACAAATGCGCTAACAACGTTCATGGACCTTATTAATAGAGTGTTCAAACCTTATTTAGATATGTTTGTTAGAGTCTTTATTGATGACATACTAATTAATTCAAGGAATTAAAACATCATGCTAGTCATCTCAGAATAATTCTCCAGTCTCTAAAAGATAAAGAGTTGTATGCCGAGTTCTCTAAGTGAGTTTTGGCTTTAGTCGGTGGTATTTTAGGCCACATTGTGTTTGGAGAGGGAATTAGAGTGGATACCCAATAGATAGAGGCAATGCATAATTGGCCTAGACTCACATTTCCATCCGACATTTGGAGTTTCTTGGGTTTGGTTGGTTGTTATAGAAGGTTCGTAGAGGATTGCCATCTATTTTGTCCCCTTTGACCAAGTTAACTAAAAAAAATGAAGTTTAAACGATATGAAGCTTGTGAGAAAAACTTTCAGAAATTGAAAAAGAGGTTGAATACTACCCAAGTTTTGACCCTACCAGAAGGTTCTCAAGGGTTTTTGGTGTATTGTGATGCGTCTAAAGTTGGTTTGAGATGAGTATTAATGCATACTGAAGGTATAGCATCTTCCTCCAAATAATTAAAAGTTCACGAGAAGAATTACCTAAGCCGTGACTTAGAGTTGGATATTGTAGTATTTTCTTTGAAGATATGGCGTCATTATTTGTAGCATTATAGGTGTTCACTGATCACAAGAGTCTTCAGTAATTGATTACATAGAAAGAGCTTAATCTCATATGAAATAGGTGGTTAGAATTACTCAAGTATTATTACATGAGTATTCTTTACCACCCAGGTAAGGCTAATGTTGTTCATGATTCATTAATAAGGTTTTCTATGGGTAGTACCACCCATGTTTAAGAAAAAAAGGTACATTAAGCAAAAGGTGTGCATAGACTTGCCCGCTTAGGAGTTTGACTAATTAATTCCACGAAAGGAGGAGTAGCGGTGATGAATGGGGGTGAATCATCTTTAGTGTCTAAAGTTAAAGAAAAGCAAGACCAATATTCTATTTTGCTTGAATTTGAAGAAAAATGCTCATAAGCAAAAAGTATTAGCTTTTAACAAGAAGGAGGGGACATATTGAGATATCAAGGTAGATTGTGTGTACCAATGGTGGATGGACTCCAAAAGAGGATTATGGATGAAACTTATAGCTCTAGATATTCCGTTCAACGGGGTTACACAAATATGTATCATGATTTGGGAGATGTTTATTGGTGGAATAGTATGAATAGGGCATTTCTGAATTTGTGGCTAAGTACCCGAATTGCAAACAAGTTAAAGTAGAGCACCAAAGGCCCAATGAGTTGGCTTAGAATATAAAACATATGAAAAGGAAGATAGAGGTGATTAATGTGAATTTTATCACATGTTTCACAAGGTCTCGCAGGTGGCTTGATTCTATTTGGGTAATTGTGGGTTGCATCACCAAATTAGTCAACTTTTACCTGTAAAGACTACCCATTAAACAAAGGATTTTACTAAGCTATACATTCAAGAATTAGTTAGACTTCATGGGGTTTCAGTCTCCAATATTCAGAGAGAGGTGCACAATATACTCCAATGTTTTTGAAGTCATTCCGAGAATGCTTGGGTTAAAAAGTGAACTTAAGTACTGCCTTCCAGTCATAGACAGATGGGAAATTAGAGCGCCATATTCAAATCTTAAAAACTATGTTTCTAACACCCCAGGAATTTTTTGAGCTAAGACTTGAACCACCCTTCGTAGTGAGCAAGGTTTTGCCAAGTAATTTAAAATTTCTTTAATATTAAGTTCATGTCACTAGATGTAGTACCTTGAATTCTAAAAAGAACTAAATTATAAATAACAAAAATAAGAATAATTTGGAGAGTTAAGCTCAATATGAGTTTTGGTTCAACTTTAAATGACTAAAACTATTAGAATATGATGATTTAGGTGATATAAAACATACCTTAGGAAATATCTTTCCAAAATAGCCGTGTTTGCTAAGTTTTGAGTTTAGATGAGTGAGATATGGCCTTCAGAAGTTAGGTTCTCCAGTTAAGGAAAGTTAGCCCAAAATAGTATGGGGTAATTTGGTCTTTTCTTTACCCAATAAGATTTAGTTCGTTCTTTTGTAAGGTTTTAAGGGTCTAATCCTATTAGGTTCAATTTTATAATCCTAATATATGTATGGGTTTTAGTTGAGAGAATACGAAAAAACAGAAGAGAAAAAAAAATTGAGAAAATTGGAGAAGATCTAGAATTCTTCAAGATTCCTGCGTGATGTCGTTGATTTTCTCCATTGGTTTGATTCCTAAGAGGTGTGTAACATTCCATAGTGTTGTTTTAGTTCACCAACTAGCTAATCATCTTATTTTCAACGAAATTTCATTCTTGAAGTAGAAAGAAAAGAGTTCTTAATGAATTCTTGATAGGTTTTCTTAAAGTTTATTCTAAATCTTCTTGTATTGGGGTTCTAATGATTTCTTTGGATGAAATTGAGTATATTTGAGTTTCTTTTCAATATATGGAGTGTAATTAAGTTAACTAATCGAATCCAAGTGATTGGGGAACAAACCATTCGATTATAGGAAAATTGGGGTGAGGAAACGAGCAAAGAATTTCGTTGAGTTTTCTGGGTTGGGGCCTCGAGAGCGCCCCCAAACCCTCCTCTGAACTTTAAGGGATGTCTCCCCGTGGCCCCCTCTAGCGCCAGGTTCGCCTTCACGGTCTAGTTCGTCTTTGATTTATCCGTTTGAATTTGTTTAAAGTGCACCTTCATTCCTTTTGATTCTAACTAATATAAGCAACTTATAAAAAAACCTAAAATCATTCCTAACATTATGATAACCCTGAATTTATAATTCAAATTCAAGGTAGAGTTGAGGATTAAGTTTTGAGAAATCTTTGGAACATTCTTAGAAAGTCCTTTTGAGTCCTTTTGAGGTGTTTTCTACAACTAGTAATTTGTTTCAATACTCAAGCAAGTAAGTATAAGAGTGAATAGTATGTGCTCACGAATCTAAAATATCACCTATATCCTTCACATCATGGACCGTAATTCTTGAATTCATAATTCACATTCAAGAGAGAGTTAAGAGTAGAGCTTAAGAAAGTCGTTTAGTTCAAGTGTTAATCCTTTGAGATCAACTATTGATTTGAACTAGATTTTGAGGAAGCAAGTATGATAATGAGAAAATTTTTATACATGATTTACTTATTTATGTTTGGACCCTTGACTGAAGTTGTTCATGCTCATAACTTTTGTATGAACTCCATTAGTTGAGTACGTTTGAGAAAAATAGTATCTTCAAGTTCTAAGTCTTTAGTATTGAGTTTCTAACATATTTGAGATTATATTCCTAATCAAAGGAATATTTCATGTTACCCATGAAGTCTTTGAGTTGAGTATTTCATGCCCATAATTTTTCATGAACCCTATAAGTCGAGCAGTCTTGAGACAAGGACTATCTTCTAGTCTTTGTGTTGAGTTGTTCATGCTCATAATTCCGCATGAACACTGTGAATCCAACGTTCTTGAAGTGAGTAGTATTATTGAATTTCTTGATTTCCAAGTATTGATTCCTATATATGGTTATTAAAAACCTTGCGTTGAGTGTTCACATCCATAATTCGACACGAACCTAATTTTAAAAATTCTTTTACGAATGTTTAACTTTCTTTTAAGACTTTAGTTTTGAGTTGAGTAAAATTAAATGGTAAAGTTGCAGTTCATTTCCTCAAAAGTATAAGAGGGACTAAGTATTCCCAAAGATATTTATAATGTTTTCACATTTAAATAAGAACTGAAACTAAGATTTCCAAAATGCCATCAAGCTAGTTATCAAAAATGAGTAATAGCTTTTTAAATGAAGGAAGAAGGGAAACTGTGATTTCCAACATACCCTTTGAGATATGTTTTTTAGCACTAATCTCAAATCACAAAAGATGTATGTTTTAAAAATATTAGAACTAGTATATTTTGGGATTAGTATTGAGCATCAAATTGGGGACGAGCATGCGTTCAGATAACTCACGTCTCCGTAAAACCATGTAGGCACCATGGGTAGAAAAGGGTGGTACATTTTAGATGAATCCTTTTCACAATAGACCGGGGAATCCACTTAGAAGTTTAGGTTTAATGCCGTTGACAACGTATAGGACGCTCCTTACCAATGTGAGGTAAAATGTTGTACCATCACTTAGGCTCATAATGATGGTTGTCGGTTAGAGAATCTCCCACATAAGTTATATTACTTTATTATATAAGTAAATTAAGTTTGTTATTGCATTTTCTTTAACGAACTAAGTTGATTTTTATGTTTTATAAAGCTTTATATATATTGCATGTGTATTCTTGCTTTATATTTAGTTGAGTATCCGAAATTGAGTACCAAGAGTCAAATATCATATCTTTGAGTTAAGTATCTAATCTCTAAGTTGAGTATCTTATCCTTTAGTATTTTTGTGTTGAGTAAGTTTGAGTAGCTTTAGGTATTCCTTGAGTTGAGTAAGTTTAAAAAGAGGTAAGTATATTTCCATTTTTATCAAGTTCAAGCTTATGTTATGCTTTAGAATTTCCCTTACATGCTTGTACATTCCAAGTACTAAGACATTTGGCTTGCATATTCTCATAATGTAGACAAAGGTATTATGGATCATTAACATGAGCTTCGTTTATACACCCGAGAGTTTGAGTTATCTATGGTAAGCCTCATTGCTTTCGGAGGATTTCATGAACCTTTGTGTTATATTAATTTTTAAGATGTTGTGGGTCTTATCCCAACTTCCATCTTTATCCGTTAGAGGCTTCACATGTAGTCAATATCCTAGAGAAGTCTATATCATTTATTTTATCAAATGTTTTAAATACTTAGGTTGTCTATTATATGGCGAATTGAATATATAAATCTTATTCAGATTTAATCATTTCACTTAAAGAATTGTATTTGAGTTACTGATTTTTTTAAGCTTTTGTGTGATTAAGTTAGTATTCCGCTTGTAACCAGCTAGAATGAGGGTTCGCTTGGGGAACTGAAATGGTTAATGAGTGCTTGCCACTTCCAGGGTGTAGACTCGAGTTGTGAAAAATATGGTATCTGAGCATAGAGTTCAAGTGTCCTACGGTGTCTTTGAAGCTGTGTCAGGTAGGATGTTTTTTATGGTTGTAAGAGCCCTACTTCTATAAATGAGGGACTACAAACATTTAAGAAAATTTTATCTTCTTTCATACTCTGAATCGTTCAATAGATCTATGTCATATATACTTTATTCTTGCTCATGCGTTTCTCATATTCATTTGACTACCCATCATACTAGAAGTGGTTGAAAAGAAAAGTCAGTCCTTTATCTATGAATATCTTTTAGAAAAAATCTTGAGCATGAGACTCCAATGGGGCTTAAGAGAAGTCCAAGAGTAAGTTAATTGTTCAGTTTCAAAGGAATGCACCCATAATTATATGAATCGTGAATTTGGGATAAAAGTGAATTGTACTCTCTTTGTTAAGTCTTGTTTCAGCTATGATCCTTAAGAGAAAGTATGTTTAGAGCTTGGTTAATATTTCAATCTAAAAAGATAGCATGAGTTACGAGATCATGAGCAGTAGTAGTGAAAGAGCTCAGAGTTAGAGAAAAGTATGGAGAGGTTTAGTAATTGAAGTAAGGGAGATGGTGTTTTGGAAAACTATGTTATTATAGTCATGCACCTAGTAAGATAATAATGAAAAGTTTTCCCTTATGGGTAGACTAAGAAGTCATGAGTTGTGAAGATTTCATCATAGAAGGTAAAGTGTATTGTAGCTATAAAGGAGTTCGTGGTGATGTATCATTGTGTTAGTAATGACCAAGTGTAAGTGCTGAATCAAAGAGAAAGTGTTAATTAGGTTATAGCTCTAAGCTAGGTTTATGATGTTTTAGGAAGAACCCATAATATTCAAAGTGTTATAAAACTAATTAGGCAATGATGTATATTAAACGAGTGAATAGTACTCAAGTTGTCAATGGAAATGTGAGTAAATTGTAAGTATACATACTATAAGATGAGGATAAACTATTTGTCATGAAATTTTAGTTGGAGAATGATTATCAAATTTGCATCTAGTAGTTGTAAATTAGTATATTCAGTGAGAAAATCGCATTGATATTCAGGTTTATTAGTAAACCAAGCTTGAATTTGAGATGAGTGTCATGATCAAAAGAATGACAACATTGGGATGATGTGTTTGTCTTAAGATTTGATCCTGTAGACTTCACCTAGAGTAGGTAAGGAATTGAGATGTTATTGCAATGAACGTGAGTAGTACAAGTGAGAGATCCTAACCTTTATATAAGGGAAGTGAAGTGTGGATAACTCACAAGAGTAACTAGAGTATTAAGAGGTGTGTTGAGATGTTATATCACCAGAAGAGGTTCCATTTAAGTTGTTATTTTCCATGTGTGCCTAGATAGCATAATTGAGTTTTCAATATAGAATAAGTCCACAGTCTTCAAGTGTTAGCTATAGACCTAAGGGGGAGATGATAAGATGATAAATCAAGTCAAGTGTTGAGAATTTCTTAAGGATCTTGCTAGTAGGTATCCATGGAGTTGTTAGAGTACTAAGCCTTATTGTGGTGGTAAAGAATAATAGTTCCTGATGAGATTCCCTATAGAGAAGTACAGAGTATGAAATTAAGAATTTGATTTAATCTTGAATATAGTAAGAGAATATCATTAGACTCAAACCTTAATAAGAATAACCCCATTATATACCTATTTCATTTATCATTCGAGGACGAATAATCCAAAAGGGGAGACACCCGAAAACTTTTTGAGCTAAGACATGAATCATCCTTCGTAGTGAGTAAGTTTTTTCCAAGGAATTTAAAACTTTCTTTAGTTTTAATTTTATATCACTATATGTAGCACCTTGACTTCTAAAAAGAACTAATTAGAAATATTAAAAATCTGAAATTTTGATAGTTAAGCTAACTATGAGTTTTGGGTAAACTTTAAACGAGCATAACTCCTAGAAAATGATGAGTTAAGTATGCTACAATACAACTTAGGAAATATATTTGAATTATTTTTCCAATGCCATTGAGTTAGCTGAATTTCAACTTCGGAGAGTAAAATATATCCTTATGAAGTTAGGCTGTCGAGTTAAGAAAAGTTAGCAAAAATTAGTAAGGGGTATTTCGGTCTTTTCCTTACCCAAACATATTAAATTCATTTTCATTAATGTTTTAAGGGTCTGGTCCTATTGGGTTCATTTTTATGGTCCTAATATATGCCTAGGGTTTTAGTTGAGAGCTCAAGAAAAGAAGAGATGAAAAAGAGGAGAAAAAAAGAGAGGATCAAGCGTTGGTCGAGATTCTTTCGTGATGTCCTTGATTTTTGTCATACGTTTAATCCCTAAGAGATATGAAGATTAAATTATTTTGGGCTAGTTCACAACATTCATATCATGTTATTTTCAGCGAAATTTCATTCTTTAAGTTGAAAGAAAAGAAAACTTGATGTGTTCTTGATAGGTGTTCTTGAAGTTCATTTTAAATCTTGTTGTGCTGGGGTTTTGATGATTTCTTGAGATTAAATTGTGTAATTTTAGTTTTATTTTCAGTACATTAGAGTGTAATTAAGTTAATTAATCGAATCCAAGTGATTGGGGAAGAAACCGTACGATTCTAGGTGAATTAGGGTGAGAAAACGAGCAAAGAATTTCGTCAGGTTTTTATGGTTGGGGCCTGACGTGATGCACCATCCATAGCGCCTCAAACCATCCTCTTAACTTTGGAGGCTGGCTCCCTGTGACACCCTTAACTCCACGGTCGCCTGCTCGATCCAGTTTGTCTTCGGTTGCTTTATTTTAGTTTGTTTAAAGTTTACCTTCACTCCATTTCGATTCTAACTAATCTAGAATACTTATAAACACATAAAATAATTCCTAACAATATCATAACCTTGAATTCAAAATTCAAATTCAAGGTAGAGTTGAGAATTAACTTTTGAGAATTCTTTCGAACGTTCTAAGAAAGTCCTTCTTTGTCATTTCGAATAGTCTTCTACAACTTCTAGTAACTTATTGCAAGACTCGAGAAAGTGAGTATAAGAGTGAAGAGTATGTATTCATGAGTCTAAACTATCACCTATATCATTCATATTATGAACCACGATTCTTGAATTCAAAATTCACATTCAAGAGAGAGTTAAAAGTAGAGCTCAAGAAAGTGTTTGAGATCAACTATCGATTTGAGCTTCGTTTTGAGAAGTATTTATGAAATGAGAAGAGTCAAATACAGATTTCTTTTATTGATATTTTTATCCTTATGTTGAGTGGTTTATGGTTATAACTTCTGCATGAACTACATCAGCTGAGTACCTTTGAGAGGAGTAGTATGTTTAAGTTCTAAGTGTTGAGTATTGAGTTTCTAACCCATTTGAGATAATAATGCTAATAAATGGACTATTACATGTTACCTGTAACGACCTGAGAGAACCCCCATGGTCGTCACACAACCTCACGGAGGTCTTATACAAGCCCTTAGACATCATTCATTACATATATGTGAAAAATAGTGCAGAATTAAAACTTTTCACAACGATAGTCAAACTCTTTTATAGAAATATAAGAAGGAACTAGTCTCAACATACACCATCTTAGACATATATAATTTCATAGGGTCACGACCCTTACATAAATTTAAAAAGGAACTAATAGTATATTACAAAGTCTTTTACAAAAAGAAATTAAAACTTAAGTCATGTCTTCGAACATATGAGGACATACCAATCTTAAGAGAATTGTATTCCCAAGCTTCAACTTCTAAGAATATCCTCACTTACCACCTACACGTGTAGAAATAGAAAACATATGGAATTAGAACATTGAATGCCCTAAGTATAGTGAACATGCAAGAAAACCATGAAAAAATGGATATGTACATTAAAACACACTTTTTATGCTCTTTTAATAGAAACATAATGAAAAAAAAGTATAAGAACCATCTTCAAGACAATATTCATATATAAGACATATTCAATTAATCCATAAGATACAACCATAATCACATAAATCCATATAAACATTTAGACCTCCCCAAAGGTTATCCTAAGACCCACCTAACTAAGAGATAAAGCGGCCGCCCATACAACCCCTTCACACACACCTTTATGATCCTCAAGACTTCCCAAAGTAATATTATTCACTTTACATCATTTAGACTCTCTACCTAAGGTTACTCTAAGACTCACCTGAGTAAGATATGAAGAAACCGCCCATACACCCTCTTTAAGCCAACCAAAGCAATTCTAAAAGATACCCTAGATAAGAACCTTTCTATTCAACATGCATTAACTTAAGTCATCATTATTGATTGAGCCATTTAAGAGACCAGTAAAAAATTAGAGGATTTCACATAACGCTCTTGGAAGACCTAGGGAACTCAACCTAGCATCTTCAAAGCCTACTCGTGCCATGTATAAATAGTGTCTTATTCCACTACCTACAAGTTGTAGAACTTTTCCAATACTAGAATGCACATACCATATGATGAGAATCGGTACAAACCGACATAGACCATACTAGATAGGCATTGAATTCGGTGTCATAAGGACCCCACACCGTGGAAGGTGTTATACTTGACAAAGGTAGAACTAGTAATCATCCCATTTTTGCACATGGTTTAAGGGATATCAAGGAATTCTTTGTACTCTAGTCTCATAGTCAAGTAGAGATACTACCACAAGCATATCCTCTCGGTGATTTTCCTTGTTTCTCATAAAGTAATTCATTCCCTAGGTGTATTAGAGAAGGTACCATCACTAAGTCCTACCAACTCCTAATACCTTTTCTTCCAAGGATGGGTCCACTATAGATGCCAACCAAGGTCTATAAGGATAACTCTCATGACTTCCTTAGAGAGGGTTTCATGCCTTTCCAGCCAACCTACCCCTAAGTCTATCATTCCGCTCAAGAAGGGAACCATTACGGTCTTCAACTTCAAGGCTTCTATTAATTTTCTTTTTAGTATTCAAGGTTCCATATAAGTATTTCATATAAGGACACCTACTTTTGGTTTACTGATCCTAGACTTCATTCTTTCGTTCATTCATACACTTACATGACAAGGTTTCCTAAGCCTACCAAGTCAAGATTTCATAATCTGTAAGCTTTCATGTATCAAAAAGAGGGACCTAAGTCTACTAATCAAGACACAACATCATCATACCATCATTTAGAGGGATCATACTTTCACCTCACATATGCACAAACACAATATCATCCTTTATATTGTTCATTTATATAACATGATCGTATTATAATTCACATAATAATGCCGACAACGCCATGTTCATAACACATATAACAATTAAACACATATAAAAATTAAACACCGCCACCATAAGTAGACCATATAAATTAATGAAAATTTAATACAAATTCTATGGTAAACAAGGGAATTAGGTCACTTCACCACCTTACAATATCCATAATCACCATTCCTTAGCCTTTCCAACAAAATCCACATAACAAGAAGTCATTACAATAATAATGAATATAGCACTAGGCTAACAATTCATTCATATCAATGATCCATCAATACTCAATGTAGATATCAACATTATAAGGAAGCTTTGAGCAATTCTAACATTAATCAACACATAATTCAATAGCCCAATACAATCTACACATGAATTCAACATAATTAAGCCATGATCAATTCATCCACATTAAAGAAAAAATAAGGAATTCAAGGAATACTTGGGTTCATGTAGTTTTGGATCTTAAACATTGAATTAACATTGATCAATCATAAAACATTACTTTAAAGCTTTTCATGCAAGAATTCAAAATAGAACTTCAAGGTTTTGAAATATCTTTGAAAAGCCTTTGGAATTTTCTCCTTGAATGGAAGAATAATTAAGGATGAATCACCATACCTTATTTGTAGAAAGCTCCACAATTGGGAGGAAAAACGTGGAGAATGTGTTCTTCTTCCATGGAGGTTCAAAGCTTCCTCTATGGAGGTTTTGGAGAGAAGGAATGGAGAGTTTTAATTTTTGCTTAAGGGTTTTTGTTTGATTGGTGATTTTTGGGGTTTAAAATGACTCAACAATCTTCAATAAATAATTCCCAAAGTAACCAAAATACCCCTGCAATTATTGGAACTTTTAACCAAGTCTTATTTTAATTAAAAACGACGCGACCGAAACAGGGCAGCCACTGCTCGCCACAGAGGCAGCTTCATATTTTTATTTTCGAAATTATTTTGAAGCATTGAGGTTTGTGATAAAACTGCATTTCAATGAAACATTTTGCCTCCCAAGTGTCAGTTGTGAGATGCGCAACCACCTTTGCCCATGTTTGGGTCCTCCTCAAGGACCCTTTGGGTGGTCATTGAAGAGTTGTGCTTAGACGTTTTGACTCTAGTTATGTCCCTCTAGGTTATAGGGTCGTAGACACTGATTTTAGACTCAAAAAAACACCAAAACATGTAAAACAAACAAGGACACACTAGCACACACACAAGACTAGTTTCCGAACGTCTTTGTCGTTCTTTGACATTTGACTGCAAAACTCTTCAAACAGACTTCTACTGCTAATATCATCATTTTAACACCTTATTATAATAACCCACGTGATAGGATATATTTTAACCTAGTTCATTTTTAGGGTTTTTTCATTACCCATGAAGTCTTTGAGTTGAGTAGTTCATGCCCATAATTCCGTATGAACCCTATAAGTCTAGAAGTCTTGAGACAAGGAATATGTTCGAGTCTTTGAGTTGACTTCTTTATGCTAATAATTCTTCATGAACCCTATAAATCCAGCATTTTTGAAGTTAAAGTTCTTCAGTTCCAAATATTGAGTGCTATCTATGGTTATTGAAAACCTTGCATTAAGTGTTCAGCTCTATAATTCGGCATGACCCTTTTTTTAAGAAGTCTTTTACAAATGTTTCAATTTTATTTTCAGATTTGCATTTTCAGTTGAGTAAAGAGTAAAGTTGAAGTTCATTTCTTCAAAAGTTTATGGAGACTAAGTATTCCCAAAGATGTTTAAAATGTTTTCACATTTATAAGAACAGAAGATGAGATTTCTAAAGAGTCTTCGGGCTAGTTTTCAAAAAAGAGTAATAGCTTTCTAAATGAAGCAAGAACGAAAACTAAGATTTTCAAGATAGCCTTTAAGCTAAATTTTTTAGCACTAATCTCAAATCATAGGAGAAGTATGTTTTTAAAACATAAGAGCTAGTATATTTTAGGAGTAGTATTGATCAATGAATTAGGGGCGAGCATGAGTTCAGATAACTAACCTACCCATTAAACCATGTTTCCACCATGGTTAGAAAAGGGTCATACTTTTTGGATGAATCATTTTCATAGTAGACTAGTGGATCCACTTATTAGTTCAGGTTCTATATCGATGGCAAGGTATATGAAAGTCCGTGGCAACGTCATGTTAAACGTTGTACCATCACTTAGGATTAGATTGATAGTTGTGAATTTTCAATTAGAGAATCTCCCATAGAAATTATATTACTTTATTATAATAGTAAATTTGACTTTGTTATTGCATTTTCTTTAACGAACTATGTTACTTTTAATATTTCATTAAGCTTTCAATATCTTGCATGTGTATTCTTGCTTTATGTTGAGTTGAGTACCCAGATTTGAATATTTTATCTTTGAGTTTAGTATCTATTCTTTGAGTTGTGTATATAATCTCTGAGTTGATTATCTTATCCTTAACTATTTCCGTGTTGAGTAAGCTTGAGTAGTTTTTTTGTATCCTTGAGTTTTTCTTGAGTTCAGTTTCAAAAGAGGTAAGTATATTTCTATTTTATCAAATTCAATCTTATGTTATGTTTTACAATTCCCCTTACATGCTCGTACTTCCACGTACTGAGCAATTTGGCCTACATCTTTTCATGATTCACACACATGTATGTAGGTTCCTCTATAGGAGCTTCTTGACACATCTGAGAGTTCATGTTAGTTATGGTAAGCCTCCTTTATTATGGAGGATTTCATTTACCTTTTAGTTATATCAGTCTTAAGATGTCGCGAGTCTTGTTCCGACTTTCATCTTTATCAATTAGAGGCTTCATAGATAGTCAGTATTTTTGAAAAGCTTTTATCATTTTTTATTAAATTTTTGAATGACTTAAGCTGTCAATTTTATGGTGAGTTGAATATATAAAAAAAATTCGCAGTTAATTTTAAGTTAAAACACTGTATTTGAGTCATTGATTTTTATTTAGTTTTTAAGCTTTTTTATACTTGAGTTAATCTTCTGCGTGCAGTCAGCTAGTATAGACTTCGCTTTGGGATCATCAATTGTTCTTGAGTGCCGCCCACTTCCAGGGTGTAGACTCGGGTCATGACAATGTTTAGGGCATGTGTGATCAGTTTCAAGAGTAATTGGGATGGTCACCTACCATTCATCGAGTTTACTATAACAATAGTTGCCACTCTAGCATACAATGGCTCCTTATGAAGATCTTTATGGGATAACATGCAAATCCCTTGTTGGATGGTTTGAAGTTTATGAAGTTGGGTTGATAGGAAAAAATTAGTTCATCAAGCTATAGAGAAGGGGAAGGTTATTCAAGAAAGATTGAAAATGGTGCAGAATCCTTAGAAATTCTTCATCTCTGTTAGGAGAAGAGAGTTAGAATTTGAACTAGATAATTGGGTGTATTTAAAAGTTTCACCTATGAAGGGCGTTATGAGATTTTGTAAGAAGGGAAATCTTAGTCCCCGGTATATTGGATGTTATTGAATAGCCAAGAGGATTGGAAATGTTGCTTATGAATTAAAGCTACCGTAAGAGATAGTTATGGTTCATCCGGTACTTCACATCTCTATATTGAAGATTTTCATGGGAGATCCTTTATTGATCATACTAGCTGAAGATATTGGGATCAATGATAGACAAGAGATTCTGGTTAAGATTCTAGATCGCTAAGTTTGCTAGTTGAGAAATAAGATGGTAGCATCAGTCAAAGTTCTTTGGAGGAACCATTTTTTTGAGAAAGCAACTTGGGAAGTAGACGAACATATAAAGAATAAATATATACGTCTCTGTGAAATCGGAGAAGTTTGAGATCAAGGTAATAATTCTTTTTTTAGTACTTTATAATTTATATATTTAATGTCTTAGATTTGTGTGTTGGGTGTTTAAACTGAATGATTGATATTACGCTCTTACACTAGTAAGAGTAATCTCATTTGAGGACGAATGTTCCCAATAGGAATATATTGTAACTTCTCGCGATTGAAAATAACTAGGAAGGAGTTAAGAATTTGTAATGGTTGTTTTTAGAAAGGATGAAAATCTTGAATTTTGGTTAAGTTAGGATAAGATGAGTTTTTTGTCGACTTTAAACGGCCATAACTCCTAGCTCAGGATGATTTACGTGTACTTCCAGATATTATAGGAAAGCTCTAAGAATAATCTTTCTGACACTGCCAATGTTTTATGTGAGGTTACGGTATTTCTAATGCATTTCACTTAAGATTTTTGTGTGTTGTAACAACCGAAGAGTACCCCATAGACGTTACCGTGTACTAGATGTCCAATCCTATTATCATATTCGTCATGGCATAATGTACTTGAAATAATGCAGAAATTTTAAAACTTTTGTATACTAAAGTATACTTAGACTTCTCAATATCATAAATGGATTTTACATAGACTCCTCGTTAAGCAATATAAGCGATTCATGATCATATTCTAATATTGTCTCACAACACCATCTATTTATAAAAGTTCAACACAAGTTGACAAATAGTGTCCTTATCCCTTTAGACACAATATTCTATTAGAACAAAATTACATAAGAGAAGATTACTAAGTCTTATTACATCAATAGAGAAATCATTAAGTGTCGACTAGTGCATATGTCCTCGAATCTTTGAGGACCTAATACAATGTCTTGGAGAATAGAAGTTCAATCTTTCTTCAATAGGTTTTAGGAACAAAACAATTATACAAACTTGTACTCATAATAGAAAAGGGAGAAAAGATTTAGTACAATTAATGCACTAAAGTATGGAGAAATGCATAAAAACCATTAAAACATGAGAAAGGGACATTTACATGTAAAGTATGCTTTTATGAGGTTCTTGAAAGCCATTTACATCATCAAGACAATACATAAGATAATACTCCAAAATTTCAAAAACTACAATGAAGGCATGACCTTAGCACTTGCTAGGGTCTACTTGTGCAATGTAGAGTTATCATCCATACTACCAACCCTACCAAGCATTCCCGTAGAAACCACCTTGGCCACACAGATTACATTTACATTCATCACATACCAGTAATCATAAGTGAAATACATACATCATGAGAAAAGTTGGACATAAGTATATGTTCACTTCAAGTATTATCCATACAACTTACATATTCTCATATTACTTCATGACGACAAAGAACTCCCTATAACATCCCTCAAATATTCCTAGTGCAATGAACAAGTGAAGTCACATACCCCCATTTGAACTTAGTCTACTTTATAGGATATCATAGGCTAATTCATACTTCATTTGTTACTTTGTTATTTAGGGAAGATCTACCATAACTGACATAGACCATGAGAGCTTGCATGAAAAGGGGTGTTCTACTTGCCAAGGTAGAACCTACATACTACCTACTATGTATATCCACTAGCTTAGTCCTACGGGGGCACTTATTTAAGGGATAGGGAGATTGCTTCTATGTACTCTACCTATTTCATTAACGAAGGAGTCCCCATCTCATGAGTATCACTAGGATGACCCAACCTCTTGCATTAACGGAAGGTTCTTTCCCTCATTGGTCTTATCATCTTGGTGCTTAGTATATTTTTACAACTTACTACCATTGTTTAATTGTATCTACATGTGTGAAAAGTAATACATTTTCATTTAATACAATTCAAGATCAAGATTTTAGATTCATTAAGTGAGAATACACTTTCATCCTAGTATCAGCATACATATGTGAGTAGCACTTTTACAATCTCAATTATAGTGTTTCAATGAGGACTATACTTTCAATCAACAAAAGATATTAACTACATTATACATGATTCATTCCACACAATAGGTAAGCTTTAAAAGAATGAAAACATCCCAATTACCTTTCTTGCATCCTTTCATAAGCAATTTACCTTGCAAGCATATCCAAAGTGTATACAAACCCTAGAATTAACCCCTTTTTTCAAGGTTAATAATAAAGTATCATGATCACCCCTATCTACATCACAATAGGCATGAAAACAAGATTCTATGACTAGATAATCATCAATTAAAATGCATCATGTTCATATGTACTCAATTAATCCATCAAAATTTCAAAAATCAGGTCATAGGGTGCACATGGGTTCTTGGAAGATTGTCACAATAGAAATCATCAATAACTCCCAATATATTTCCAATTCAAGGTATATAACATAAAGAAAACGATTCTAGATTTAACCCTTGGCTAGATCAAAAGCCCTAGTTTTTTGCACACTGTAGAATTTGAAAATAGAAGTTTTGAAGGGCTTCATGGAGAAACTAATCTATGAATCAACATCCCATACCTTAATTGATTATTTCCCATAAAACTGAAGTGAAAAACTTGACAAATTGGTCTTCTTTTTAAAGCTCCCAATTGCCCTTCAATGGAGATGGAGTATAGAGTGAATTTTTAGAGAGAAGTGAGAGTGCTTTGGGGAATTGATTTGAATGGGTAAAAATTACTTAAAATTTACTTACCCTAAACATATATATATTAACCCCCTAGATTACTCAAAATACCACTAACTTAATTGGGTGTTTTTGTGAAGTTAAATTGACTTTAAAAAAAAATGCGAACGAATTTGGGAAGTGGTTGCGCGTCGCGGGGAAAGTTCCAAATTTTTTTTCTTAAAGTCGCCTTGAGGAAGTGAGCGTCTTGAAGGCCCCGCGTCATGAGGAATTTTTTTCCTGCCAAGTACAGGCTGTGCGATGCATGACAACCCTCATATCTTTGCTGCAGGCAGGCTACTTTGGTAGCCTGCTTGCCAATGTTTGGGTGCTCCTCAATAACCCCTCCGGCGGTCCTTGGGGATTCGTAACTGGACGTTCTACCCTATAAACATTATTTTACCAATTTAAAGTCATTTTAAAATTTTTAGACTTCATATGAAACTCCCACACCTACTCGAGAAGCATCACAATATATCACAAACCCTTTCGTGCCCTTTGGTAAGACCAATACCGGAGCGGGCGTAAGCTTATATTTTAACAATTGAAATTTCTTCTAACAATTCTATGACCATACAAACTTAGACTTATTTTGAGTCAAGGGAATCAATGGAGATGCAATGGATGAAAATCCCTCAACAAACCTCCTATAATACCTGGCCAAACCCAAAAAGCTTTGAATGTCAGTTGGGCTCAAAAATCTAGGAAAACTCTTGACCGCTTCCGTTTTCCTTGGATCTACTCTTACCCCTTCACTAGACACAATGTAATAAAAAAAGCAATTGATCTCAACCAAAACTCACACTTACTATGCTTGGCACAGAGTTTTGCATCCTTAGGACTTGCAAAACTATCCTTATCATTTAAGTTATTATTTAATAGATGAGGCTCTAGTCTAGTTCATTGAACTTCTGAGGTGTTACATGTGTCTAGAGCCTTTTCGAAGTGATTTTGATGGTTTTGTATCATGTTTCGCAGGAAAGATATTGAGGTGCGAAATTAAGGAGACAGCTAAAACATGCAAAAAAAGGCATCCAGGAAGTCAATGGACGGATCTTAGATCAATTGACACACCATAGATTGGCATCGTACATAGGCAACGTAGGATTTGGAGAAAATCAGGGAAATTTGACCAAGTGTGGAACCACAAAAAGCGTTAATAGTTTGTCAATCAATTTACGGACCGTACTGGTCAACCGTCGATTTATTTAGAGTAGGTTACAGTACATGATTTAAGGAAGATTTTAAGTATGGATTCAAGGAGGCCATTAACGGGCCATTGAGGGACTGACAAACCGTACTGATGGTCCGTTGTTTGATTCAGAGATGGTGCAACTTTGGATGCCGAAATATTTTCTAAGCGTTGGATGACAAAAGGAACTTACAGACCATAAATCCATTGAAAGGCCTTAATTTGGTCTCGTTGAATAAAGATGTGTACCTGAACAAACTTTCCCTATTCTGTTTCCTTTTTATGTGTTTTTTTTCTATAAATATGGTATTAAAACCTCATTTTTAGGGTTGGGTATTATTATTAGATTTCTAGTTTAAGACTTGGGAGGTCAATTTTTGCACACCTTAGCAACTATTGATTTCTTAAGTTGATTTTTAAGATTTCGGCGTTGATATTCAAGTTGAAATTCTTGGTTTATTGATTTCATTACATAAGTTCATAATTTTTTCATATAAAATAATGAATTGAATAGTGTTGTTGCAGGCATTGATAATTCTTTCTCTTAGAAGTCCTTTAGCGGTTGCAAATGTTAAAACTCGCCTTGTTGCATTGATAAGAAAAGAATTATCAACATAGATTTAGTTTCATACTATCTAATAGTCTTGTGTCGATTGGTGCGAGGGTGAAAAATAAGTCATACATCGATGCGATGTCTAAAATAAGGTAAAAGGTAAGGGTTAGTAAATTATACACACGTAGCTGGACCAAGGTGCGGGGTGAAATTCTCTAGATATCGGACAAAAGACTTAAAGATACATAGCTTATCACATTGCATGTAATACAATACACTAGGAAAGGATCACTATTACTAGGATTACCACGTTATAAGCTTGTAGGAAAAACGTTTACCCTAGTAAATTTCTCCTTTTGATAATAACCAAAGTTAACTCTACCTTACTTTATATTTACATAATCTTAAAAAAATTCACAACCCCCCCCCCTTTTTGTTAATTGTTTTGGAGATTCCTTAACTAAACGGATATAATCGTGGGTTAAAGTTAAGAATAAGTCATATTCCTTGTGGGATCAACTCCAACCTATAAGTTGGGTTGTTTACTTCATAACAATCGCTTCTACTTCTTTAGGGAGATGTAATTTGAGCATATCAAATTTTGGCGACGCTGCTGGGGAATAAGGCTTTTAGATTAAGTTTAACTACATTATTTAACTTTATTCCAATATTTCCTAATTTTACTTTTTATTTTGTTTTTGTCTCTCTCAGGTTCTTACTCAAGTGTATGCCAAGTACACGTAGCAGAGGCGAACCACTCACTCCTTATGATCCAGAATTGGGTAGTGTCTTGCATAGAATGAATAATCAAGGAGTCCTAATTGCTCCTATTAGAAGAGGATTAGGTAGTGGAGCATGGACGCAACCACCATGGAAAGTCAACAAGATCAATCAGGTTCTACCGTAAAAGAGAGTGGGAGAAGCACTAAGGCCCAAGACCCTAAAGGAGAACGTCTGAATAATAACTGAAAAGGGTCAAAATAAATATCGTCGAGTCTGGTGGAACTCTTTTCCTTCCACTCTACCTCTAAGGTTTACGTTTGTAGTGACCAATAGCTTGATGCAGATGCTCACATTAATGGGTTTATTTGTATAGTTGCCAGCGGATGACCCAGATGATCACATAACAAAGCAAAACTATGTTTGGAAAAGTTGCATAGGTCGACCAAACTTGAATATGAATTTCATTGGGTTGAGGGTGTTCTCGCTATCGTTAATCGGTGATGTTGTTATATAATTCAATGATCTCCCCCATAACTCTATCTATACATGGGATCAGTTGACAAACGCATCAATTATAATGCATCATGTTCATATGTACTCAATTCATCCATCAACATTCAAGAAATAAGGTCATAGGGTGCACATGGGTTCTTGGAAGATTGTCATAATATAAATCATCAATTACTCCCAATATATTCATAATTCATGGAATATAACAGAAAGAAAACAATTTTTGGTTGAACCCATGGCTAGATCAAAAGACCTATTTTTTCTCACAATGTAGAATTTGAAAATAAAAGTTTTGAAGCGCTTCATGTAGAAACTAATCTAAGATTAAACATACCATACCTTAATTGATTATTTCCCACGAAATTGAAGTGAAAAACTTGACAAATGTGTCTTTTTTTAGGCTCCCAATTGCCCTTCAATGGAGGTGGAGTATAGAATTTTTAGAGAGAAGTGAGTTCTTTGGGGAATTGATTTGAATGGGTAAAAATGACCTAAAACTGACCCTAAATAAATATAAAGTAACCCTTTAGATTACTCAAAATACCCCTCACTTAATTGGGTGTTTTTGTGAAGTTAAATTGACTTAAAAATAATGCGAATGAATCTGGGAAGTGGTCCCGCGTCACGGGGAAAGTTCCAAAAATCATTGTTTCTTAAAGTCATCTTGAGGAAGTGAGCGTCGTGAAGCCACGCATCACGAGGAACTTTTTTCCTTCCAAGTACTGGCTGCGCGATGCATGACAGCCCTCATATCTTGGCTATAGGCAGGCTGCATCGATAGCATGCTTGCAATGTTCGGGTCCTTCTCAAGGACCCCTCAGGTAGTCCTTGGGGATTTGTAACTGGACGTTTCTACCCTATAAACATTATTTTACCAATTTAAAGTCATTTTAAAATTTTTAGACTTCATATGAAACTCCCACACCTACTCGAGAAGCATCACAATATATCACAAACCCTTTCGTTCCCTCTGGTAAGGCCAATACCGGAGCGAGCGTAAGCCTATATTTTAACAGTTGAAACTTCTTCTCACAATTCTATGAACATTTAAACTTAGACTTATTTTTAGTCAAGGGAGTCAATGGAGATGCAATGGATGAAAATCCCTAAACAAACCTCCTATATACCTGGCCAAACCCAAAAAGCTTTTAATGTTGGTAGGGCTCAAAGGTCTAGGAAAACTCTTGACCGCTTCCATTTTCCTTGGATCTACTCTTACCCCTTCATTACACACAATGTGATAAAAATGCAATTGATCTCAACCAAAACACGCACTTACTATACTTGGCATTGAGTTTGGCATCCTTCAGGACTTGCAAAACTATCCTCATCATTTTAGTTATTATTCAATAGATGAGGCTCTAGTCTAGTTCATTGAACTTCCGAGGTGTTACATGTGTTTAGAGACTTTTTAAAGATATTCTGATTGTTTTGTATCACGTTTCATAGGAAAAATTTTGAGGTGCGAAATTAAAGAGACAATTAAAAAAATGCAGAAAAAGCAACCACGAAGGCAATCGACGGATCGTATATCCATTGACCCATAGACTGGCATCGTAGATAGGCATCCTAGGCTTTTGAGAGAAAATCAGGGAAATTTGACCAAGTGTGTAACCACAAAAAGTGTTGACGATTTGTCAATCAATTGACAGACTGTATTGGTCAACTGTCGATTTATTTAGAGAAGGTTCCAGTACCTGATTTATTGAAGATTCTAAGAATGGAGTCACAGAGGGCATTAACGGGCCATTGATGGACTGACGGACCGTACTGATGGTCCGTTGTTTGATTTAGAGAGGGTGGAACTTTGGATGCTGAAATATTTTCTAAGTATTGTCGTAGAAAAGGAACTTAGAGACTATAAATCCATAAAAAGTCCGTAAATTGGTCTCATAGAATGAAGATGTGTGCCTGAACAAACTTTCGTTATTTTGTTTCCTTTTTAGGAGTTTTTTTCTACAAATATTTTATTAAAACCGCATTTTTAGGGTTAGGTATTATTATTAATGTTCTAGTTTAAGACTCGGGAGGTTAATTTTTGCACACCATAGAAAATATGGATTTCTTAAGTTGATTTTCAGGATTTTAGTGTTGATATTCAATTTGAAATTCTGGGTTTATTGATTTCATTACATAAGTTCATAATTTTTTCTATAAAATAATGTATTGAATAGTGTTGTTGCAGGAATTGTTAATTCTTTCGCTTTGAAGTCCTTTGGCGGTTGCAAATATGAAAACTCACCTTGTTTCCACTTATCGGACAAAAAGATCCATAATTGGGTAGTGCCTTACATAGAATGAATAATCAAGGAGTCCTGATTGCTCCTATTAGAAGAGGATTAGGTAGTAGATCATGGCTGCAACCACCATGGGAAGTCAACAAGATCAATCAGGTTCTACCTGAAAACAGAGTGGGAGAAGCACTAAGGCCCCAGACCCTAAAGGAGAACGTCTGAATGATAATTGAAAAGGGTCAAAATAAATATTACCGAGTCTAATGGACCTCTTTTCCTTCCATCTCTACCTCCAGGGTGTACGTTTGCAGTGACCAGCAGATTGATGCAGATGCTCACAGTAAGGGGTTTATTTGTAGGGTTTTCGGTGGATGACTCACATAACCAAGCAAAACTATGTTTTCAAAAGTTGCATAGGTCGACCATACTGGGATATGAATCTTATTGGGTTGAGGGTGATCTCCCTATCATTAATTGGATATGTTGTTATATCGTTCAATGAGATCCCCTATAACTCTATCTATACATGGGATCAGTTGACAGACGCATTTTTAGTGAGACTCTTTCCAATGTCTAAAAATCTTAACAAGAAGGACAAGCTCAACAGCTTTGCAGCTCAACCTGGTGAGTCCTAAGTAGTTTTTGGGATAGACACCCTGTCTTTATGAGATGTGTCCTAAATCACCGTATCAATGATGAGTCATTGAAGGAGTACTTCTACCGGGGCAGGATATAATGGCAATGTAGTTCATGATACTATTGTAGGAGGTCCGTATGGCGAATGGTTGTGGACGTAGATTAATGAGAAAATAGAGAAGATATTTCGAAACAAAAAACTTGAAGCACTAGAAAATTAGATACTGGGAGAAACACCATCATTATTTAAGTTACAAATAATTCATCCACTGATGAGATTCGTGAAGAGATGGCGCAAATGAGAAATAAGTTAGTGTTGGTGTAAAACATGTCACTGGAGGGGCTGAGAAGGTGAATGTTATAAACTTCTTGACTAGACCTCCACCACCAGTTGAGGAGTTTTTTTATGAAGTAGATGTGTATGCATTAATGATCATACGGGGGTTTTCGACCAAATTCCCAAGGTTTCAACACGGATAATTAGCTCCAAGGTCAAGGAAACCAAGGTGGGAACTATGGGAATTACAACCGAGAGGGCCAATATGTCTAGAATGGGAACTACAATCACGACAACAATTTCAAATAAAACAACTATGATAACAGATTTGAGCGAGTTGCACGTTATGTTCCTCCTTAAAACATGGAATCTGCCCTTAGGGATGTCGGGGTAACCTAGTGCGAATTGAGGATATAATGCAAATATGATGAGTAAGTTTGATGTGACTGATGAGAATTTAAAGGATATGAGGAATGATTTATCCAGTATTAGTCAAAAGGTTGATGCCTAGGCAATGTCAAAGAAGTATCTTGACCTACATATCAATCAGTTGTCTACCACTGTGAACCCACCACAACCAGGAACTACCCCAAGCAACACCATCTAGAATCAAAAAAATGATGGGCATTTTATGGTAGTCACCACTCGAGGGGGCAAGAAAACCATTGATACACCTATGTCGTGTGGGGTTGATATTTATACTAGAAAAAATACTGAGGTGATAGAGGGTAGTGAAAAACATAAGAATGTTACTGAGAAAGATGAGGTGGTCACAGAGAAAGTGGTTCCCTTGCCCAGTCCTCCACCTCCATTTCCTCAAATATTAGCAAATAAGACCGATGAAGGAAAGTACCAGAGGTTTATCACTATGCTAAAATAGCTATTCATCAATATTCCATTGATGGAAGCTCTAGAGCAAATGTGTGGTTATGCAAATTTTATGAAGGATATGGTTACAAATAATATATCTGTGAGTTTTGTGGATGATGTTAAATTTTAACAGTGTAGTGTTATAGCTATAAGATCCCTTGTGTAGAAAAAGGAAGATCCTGACACTTTCACTATCCCTTGTACCATTGGGCTGTTGCACTTTGCCAAGGCACTGTGTGATCTTGGTGCTAGCATTAATTTCATGTCTTTGTCTATTTACAAAAATTTGGGATTATGTGATATAAATCCAACTACAATGTTGTTTCTAATGGAAAGAGGCCTATTGGAGTGCTCCATGATGTGCTAGTGAAAGTGGAGTCATTCATCTATCCGGTCGATTTTGTTATTCTTGAATATGAGGTCGACTTTGGGGTTCCCATTATTCTTGGGAGACCATTCCTTACCATGGAGCTTGATTTGGTTAACATGGAAAAAGGGCAGATGAAGTTCAGACTCAACCATGAATAAGCGAATTTTGATATTTGTAGGTCCATGAAGCAGAGTGGTGAGCTCTAAACGGTATCTGTTATAACTCTTAGAAGCGATGGTGCCTCGAAGGCGCAATTCAAGGAAAGACTGGGTGTCAAGTCATTAGCAATGGTTATAATGAACTTTGAGAGTGATTTTATCGAAGGGTATAACGAGTTGGTGGCAACACTTAATAGGTATGAATATCGTCCAAAGACTAAGAAGTTGGATTTGGATATGAAAAGTGGTGAGACTCCACCAGCGAAACCATTTGTGGAAGAGGCATCAAAATTGGAACTTAAGGACCTACCCCCACGTTTGAGGTATCCATTCTTGGTCATAAATGATATAGTTCCAGTCAATATTTCACGAGATCTTAGCGGGCAACAAGTCGTGTATTTGATGTCAATATTGAAGAGGTTCAAATGAGGTATTGGGTGGACTATTGCAAATATTCTCGGAATCCCATCCAATATTTTTTCTCACAAAATTCAGCTCATGTCGGACATAAGAAAAGTATCAAACACCAGAGAATATTGAATCTGCCAATGCAAGAGGTGGTGAAGAAGGAGATTATTAAATGGTTGGATGTTGGAGTTATCTACCCATTGCAGACAGTAGTTGGGTGTGCCCTGTTAAGTGTGCTCCCAAGAAGGATGGGATTATTGTGGTCCCAAATAAAATCAATGAGCTTGTCAGATGCGATCAGTGACCTGATGGAGAATTTGCATGAACTATTGTAAGTTGAATGCTTGGACAGAGAAAGACTATTTTCATGTGCCATTCATGGATCAGATATTGGATAGGCTTGCACGTAAGGGATAGTACTTCTTCCTAGATGGGTATTCAGGCTACAATGAAATCCCTATAGCCCCAAAGGATCAAGAGAAAACCACTTTCACTTACCTTTATGGGAACTTCACTTCTAAACACATATCATTTGGGTTGTGCAATGCTCCAGTAACCTTCCAGCATTGCATGATTTTTTATTTTCTCCGACATGGTTGAGGACACTATTGAGGTAATCCTAGATGATTTCTCAGTGGTTAGTGACTCTTTTGATAGATACTCGGAAAACATGGCTGAGCTACTGAAAATGTATGAGAATTGCAATTTTGTTCTAAATTAGAAGAAGTATCACTTTATGGTAAAAGATGGAATAATGTTGGGACACTGGATTTCTGAAAAAAAAAAAGGTATTGAGGTAGATAAGGCCAAAGTGGAGGTAATATAAAATCTTCCTCCACCTATATCAATAAAAGGTGTGAGAATTTTTCTAGGGTATATAGGTTTCTACCAGAGGTTCAGCAAAGGTTTTTAAAAAATTGCACACCCTTTGAGCAAGCTTCTGAAGAAGGATGGAAAATCTAACTTTGTTGATGCATTTATGATAGCATTTGAAGATTTCAATAAAAAATTTATCTCTGCCCCCATTGTTATTGCTTCAAATTGAAGGGAACCCTTTGAAGTCATGTGTGATGCTAATGGGGTGGCACTTGACCTGGTATTGTGGAAAAGATGTGACAGGATAATGCACCCTATTTACTACACAAGCAAAGCCCTAAATGTAGCCCATAATAATTACACAGTTATGGAACAAGAGCTTCACATTGTGGTGTTCGCATTCGAGAAATTTCTCTCTTATTTGATTGGTATTATGGTCATAGTCCACACTCATCATTCAACATTGAGGTATTTGATGGCCAAAAAGGATGCAAAGACATCACTCATTAGATGGTGTTGTTGTTTCAATAATAAGACCCTAACGGGACTGAGAAACAAGTCGTTGATCACTTGTCTAGATTGGAGGATGAAGCTTACTCGATCTTGGTGACAAGGGTGAGTTCAATGATATATTCCCCGATGAAAAAGTATTGGCTGCTTTCCATGAACTCATTCCTTAATTTTCTGACTTTGCTAACTATTTGGCAAGATATGTGATACCTCCAGATCTGTCGTTTCACCAAAGGTAGAAGTTCACGCATGATGTCAAAAATTTCTTTGGGGGTGAGCCATGCCTATATCGTAGTTGTGTTGATGGGATTATTCATCGTTATGTGACCAAAGTTGAGATGTTGAGTGTTCTTAAGGCATGTCATTCATCAATAATTGGTGGGCATCATAGTGGTGTTCGCACTGCGCATAAGATTCTACAGTGTGGATATTATTGGCCAACCATCCACCAGGACAATCATGATTTTGCCAAGTCTTTTGACCATTGCCAAAGAGAGGGTAGAATTCAAAGCGGCAAGACCTCCCAATGAACCCGATCATGGTAATCAAGTTAATTGATGTAAGGGGAATTGACGTTATGGGTGCGTTTGTAATTTCATATGGGATGAAGTATATTTTTGTTGTGGTGGATTTTGTATCGAAGTGGGTGCAAGCACTTGCGCTCCCTAACAATAAAGGAAAGAGTGTCATTGGATTCTTGAAAAAGAATATCTTCTCAAGATTTGGAACCCCAAGGGCAATTATCAGTGATGCAGGTTCTCTCTTTTGCAATAAGTTGTTTAAAACATTGCTTGAGAAGTATAGCCACTCCTTACCATCCATAGACCAACTAGCAAGTCGAAGTGTGCAACAAAGAGATAAAGCAAATCTTGGCAAAGACTGTGAATGCCAATAGAATGTATTGGTGGAGGAAGCTTGATGATGCTCAATGGGCATACCGCGCCGCCCACAAGACTCTCATTGGTATGTCTCCATACCAACTTGTATGTGGGAATTCTTACCACTTGTCAATAGAATTAGAGCATAAAGCCATGTGGGAAGTGAAGAAGCTTAACTTGGATAGGGTTCCGCTTCAACTCAAAGGGTAACTGACTTGAATTTCGTATATGAGTTTGCGTAAAATATTAAAAAAGTTCAGCCTTGTATAAAGAGAATATGAATAAGTACCATGATAAAATGATTGAAAAATGAGATTTTTTAGCTGGAGACCTTGGCTTCTATTCAACTATAAGTTGCGCTTATTTCCTGGCAAGCTCAATTATACGTATTCCAAACCATTTTTACTCCAACAAGTGTTCCCACATGGAGCGGTGGAGCTGCAGAATAGTGAAGGAACATGATTCAAGGTGTACGGACAAAGGATCAAGCTTAACCCCAAAAATGCTTAAAGTGTGCAACTAGTGATTGAGGCATATTATCTTGATGAAGTCTAAGTAATCAAGAGACTTGTGTCGTGCCGTGACATTTAATCTAGCACTACTTGGGAGGCAACCCAAGGTTTAAAATCTAGAAAACTATAGGTTTATAATTCCTATTCAGTAATTTCCTTCTGTTTATTTGATTTCATGTAAAAAAGTAGTTAGTTGCCAAGGGTTGGTGTTAGTGTTGGCCAGATTTAGTACAACGTCTGTGTCTAAAAAGTGTCCCAAAAATATAAAACAATGGCCTAGTTTTGTTACCTATGCAGGAGCTAAAGGCAAAATCAACAGGAATGGTCTGGTGCAGAAATATACGTAAGCCATAGGCGGTCCATCAACATATCGATGAACCGTGAATGGTAATCGTAGATCCCAAAAAAGTCTCTAATATTTTAGAAGTCAAAAAGTGATCGACAGTCCCAATTGATGGACCGTCAATTGATCCATGGACCATCTACGGGGACTCGTGGATCTAACGCTCTAGCCTGCAAACCCCATCCAGATTCCTCATTTAAAAATCCCATTTCTATTTTTAGATACCAAAACTATTTCTTCCCCTTTCAACTCGCCTCAATCACTGTTTCACTTCTATCAACCACCCACATCACATACCCCTAACATTTTAACTTCTTATTTACCAAATTTTCCCCCCATCTCATTCCTAAAAGTTTTGTGTCCGGGTTAGGTGTGGTAATAAAACTTTTTGTGGTCGTAAATCATAGTATCTTCACACAATCACACCGCTCTTGATTTCTTGAAAGGTAATACAACTTCCCCTCACTTTGAATTTTGATTCATGGATCAAATATAAAAAGTTGTGAGTTAAATATTGACCTTGGGGTTTTTTGTTGGAAAATCGTGCTAAAATATAAAAGTGTGTACACCCTTAGTATGATGGGTTCTGATTGTGTCTAACTCAACCACCCCTAGAATGTGTATTTTCATCTAATTGTAAGTTCCAACTTAGGGTTCCATAGTTTTCTTCAAATAATTGTAAATATTGCAAAATTGGAAATCTAAGAATGATGAACTAGCATATGATATGTGAAAGTGCATAAGTGGACTAGGAAAATGTGAAAATAGTCACAAATATGGACCTTAATGAAGCCACTGTCACAAAATTTTTATTTTTTGTTTTTGTTCTTTCATCATCCTATAATTATTTCCAGTGTGTTTTAGTCTATTTTGGTACGAATAACCCCTCCAAAGGTACTATGGCTCCCAAGTGGCAAGTTGTCTACACAAAGAGGCAAAAATCCAAGTCAACCACTCTAACCCTCCGAGTAATTGATGAAGGGAAAGATTCTGAAAGGGACCCAACCTACATTCCTCCAGGCACAAGGGAATCACCCACTGCACCTCGAGCCACTAGTGGAACCCTTTGAAAGGTGAATCCTAATATATTCACTGCCAGCCAGTCTTTTGAGGATCGCACACTAATCGGGTCACCAACTGGGGCTGCTTCTAGTTCTTAAGATGGCTCGATATCTGACTTCGAGTCAGCCACCACTTCAGGCTTTAGGTCTGACCATTCTTTAGGGTACAAGTCGGCCCATAATACTAGATCCAGATCTAAGGGAGCCAAAGTATAGGGTGACAATGAATAAGAAACCTCGTCTAATGAGCCTAATAGATCAAAAGTAGCACTAACACAAAGAACGGATTATCTTCCTCCAGTGGCCGATGAACCAAATAGAAGGTGTGTCGAGGGTCAATGGCAAGTATATCAATATAGAAAGATGCTTAATGAGATGGGGGTGATGTCCCGACTAATCACTCATGAGTGTCAAGTCCTCACTGAGAGCCTACGTACAGTGTTGGCTAAGGATATTGTCATTGAGGCCTTGATCAAGGCACTTGTAAAAATAAAACCTCATCCCACTTCTGCTCGTGGTAAGAGGAGTCGTTCTAGCCGTCCCGGTGAGTCCATTGATGAGGCCCGATCCTTCACAAGGAAGTGTGTCACATCCGGGAATACCCCCTAGATGTAACTGATGTTGTTATCCTCTTTGAGGACTAAGACTAGCCTCTTAGCTTACATCATTACATTCATAGTTCAAATTTAGCGGAAAATTTTGAAACTATTCATTACTTCTACTCGGAGGTTTACATAGACCTTTGCATACACATAGTATATATATATTAAGTGTACATAGACCTTTCATATAAGAAGATTATTTATTCTTCTATTTTTATTGCACATAGATATATAGAATATAACACAGTCTCCAAATAGTCGTCTCATCGTATAACCATCTAACAAGAGTATATCAAATTGGGCCGAGCCCATGCATCAATACAATAAGACCATATATAAGAACACATTTGGATGATCAAGAGATCCAAGTTTTCTTCAATGTCATCTCCAAAAGCTCTTCAACGACCGGAACCTAAAATTATGGGGAAACAAAATGGGGTTAGCACACCACTTGTACTAAGTATGAGACCATATGCACACATATCATGAAAACATGATAAAAGGGGACCTTTCATGAAAAAAATGGTATTTTACCCTTTGAAACTGTCACGACCCGAAATAATACCCTAGAAGATATGGCATTCTCGGAATGCAACCGGTGTACTTGACCTGCCGGAGGTCTTGTACAATCTCTTCCGTATCGTGCATCGCATATAAACATGTGAAAAGTAGTAAGGTACTAAAACTTTTCATAAATATTTTGTAAGACTTTAAAAACTTTTTCATATAAAACTCATAGGAAATACTAAGTCTCATTTCATCAAATCATAGACACAAGAATACTTTGGGACACGGCTCATACAATACGAATATAATACTTAGTCTATTACAATACTTCAAAAGAAATAAAAGACATCTAGACATACTTCATCTTCACTTGAATGATGCTACGATCCAAGACTTGCTTCCCAAATGTTTCTCACCTACGAACCACTTTAGAGATATATAAAAGCATGGAATAAGTACAACTACATGTACTAAGTATGGCATAATGCATAAAATCATGAAAACGGACTTTTATTAGAAATATGCATCTTTTCATTTAAATATCATACCATAATAATAATAATAACAATTAACAACTTAGAAACACATAAGATAACATTTAAGCAATTTAGTACATTTTTATCAACTTTATAGTGAACTCATGCCAAGTAACAGTGAACTAACTTCACTGTTTCAGTGAAGTGTCTCAACTTCACAAGAGGTACTTTCAAGCATGAAAACCCCTCACTAAGAGATATCCTAAGACTCACTTGAGTATGACAAAGATATATCGCACATACAATCCCTTACACACACACTTAAGAGATCAAATGCACTGCCTAAAATAGAATCATTCTCATGCAATACATCAACATATAGATAATAAGACATTCTCCTCCCAAAGGTTATCAAAAGACTTACTTAAGTAAATCAAAAAGATAAAGTCCATGACTGACCTCTCCAAAATTACCTAGCTAATTTTTAAGACTACCTAAGGCTTAGATCATGTCCACATAATCAACATCTTCCCTAACTAGAGTCATTCTTAAGACTTATCTAGGTAAGATATGAAGAGACCATTCCTATGCCCCCTTCACACCTTCACTAAACAACCCTTAACTACTTTAAATAAGTACTTACTCATTTAGCTTGCTTTATTAAGTAATTAGATTCATTAGTTCATTTAAGACTCATTCATCACATAAGGACATTTAAGTTATGGTCTTGGACAAGACCTAGGGACTCTAAATAACACCTTGAAAGCCTATTGTGCAATGTCTACATAGCATCTCATACAACCACCTAAACCTTATATAACTTCTCTAATGCTAGTAGGTTCCATATGATGAGAATAGGCAATAACTGACATAGACCATGATAGCTAGACCTGAAATCCAGAGTTCTCACCTATTCCGATATGGTTGTTCTGATTTCAAGGGTAGAAGTAGAACACATCCCATGTAGGCACATGGTAAAGGAATATGAAGGCTTTTATGTACTCTAGTCCCATTCTCAAGTAGAGTTATATGCACTCTAGTATCCTTCTCAAGTAGAGCTACTTCCCATGACATAATCACTCGGTGCTAGCCTTTGTTTTGATAGAGTAATTGACACTAAAGGTTCATATAAAGGGTTTCATATCTAGTTGATAACCCAATCACATTCACCCTACCAAAGAGGTCCACTAGGTCTACCTTTCAATGGCGACTAAAATAGCTCATCATGACTTTCCTATGGATGATATGATGTCGTTCCAGCCAAAGAACCCTAAGTCCATCATAATTTACATGAAGAATACCATTGCGGCTCTTCGAATTCAACATTCATAACCTTACCACTAGGTTTAAGGTTCCACTTACGACCTTCTTAGCATCATCTAAGGTTACACATATCATTCATTCATACATGACAACGGTGAACTAAGACTACCTAGTCAAGACATCTCTTTTTCACATATCATCCATATATGTATCAAGTAAGGGACACAAGTCTACCAAAACAAAACACAACATACTTTACTTTATCACGTATAACATATCATTCTTTGAATCACTTAACAAAAAACCATGTGAGAGGATGAAATTCATGTGGGCGAAAATCCCCAGACATTTCCAATCCAAATATGTTTGTATACAATTTTAGGACCTCTTACATGAATTTCATCCAAATCTAACACATAAACTCGACAAAATATGCCAAGACACACAAGGTAGTTTCAAGGTAAACCTTTCGAACATCATGGACGTTATTGGACGTTTGACCTCCAGACTTCACGAAACTTGACACACTACCTGTAAACACTATAATAAATCATATAATGACCTCATTAACTCATTAAATACACGATTAGGCACATAACCATATATGAGGCACATAGGTGACTTAGTTTTCGAATGTCTTGGTCGTCCCTTGATGTTTCACTTTGAAACTGCCTGAAACTCTAGAAACTAACTCAATACCACAATTTTGACCATTTTAGAACCTAATACCATCATTAAAACCATGTTAGGGTCTATATTCACCTAAGTCATTTGAAGGGTGTTATTGTAACATTTTGAAATTTCAAGATGTGTCGTAAATCCTAACATAGGGACAATGAGGTCTAACCATTGTTTTTAAGACAAATTAAATGAATTTAGTTCAGTTATGGTATTTAAGAACCAAAATATTAAAGAACATCCATGACGTCCGGAAAGTTGGTTCACAAGGGTGCTAGTGTGTCTTAGTTTGTTTGACTAGTATTTAAGAGTCGAAATTATACAAAATTTGGTAATTTATGTGTAACACGTGTTAGGGATGCTTCATGGTAAAAAATTATGGGTTAAAATCCCCAAGTACCAACCAAGGGCCCTTGAGGAGGACCGTTGAGGGTGTTTGAAAACACTGCCTGAGAAGTGGTGATTGACGAGGCAACCAACGGCCCATCTGTGGAGTGACGGACCGTTGATGCCTGCATTGTCCCACTCTTTTCCATGGTGAGGAAGCCTCCGCCCTGACAAGTCTCTGAACTCATCGATGAAGTGTAGGACGGAGGGGTGAGGGTCCGTCGACTCACAGGTGGCCTGTTTATTCGGGTTCTGTCTGTGAAGAGTCAAATTCTATAACATTATAAGTAGTAAGTATTTTTATTAATTAAGTAATTAGGGGTTAAGGGGTGACTAATTAACTAAATAAAAACCAATATAAAATCCCCAACCCCTAATTAAACTAATTAGACTCTAAAAATCAAACTCTTCATTCTCTCTTCTTTCTCTCTCTAATTGGAAGACTCCATAAAAACCTAAGTTTGGGAGGTGATTTGGGCGCTAGAAAAGGGTGGATTCATCTTCAATTCTCATCAAAACATTAAGGTATGGGATCTAATCACCTTTGAGACTATTTCCTCAAAGGGTTCCTTATAAAATAGTTTTCAAAAGTTGAGTTTCTTATGGGTTTCATTCAATTACGAAATTGAAGTTGTAAATTGAGTTTTTAGTGGTTTCTTTAGGGTGAATTGATTAGATTGATATGTATATTAACTTAATTTTAGTTCTTGTTAATGGTCAACCCCTAACTCTAGTTGGTAATCTTGACCTATATTTTGTTGTGATCTTGCAATTGATTTAGTTATTGATTAGATTACTATATTATAGTGTTGTTATGAATAAATAAAGATGAATTATAGGCCTATTATGTCAATTCTTAAGATGTGAAAAGTTGCTTTTGTATCTTATCTTAGACTATAATTTAGTATTGAATTGTGTTATAGAGATGCTATTGACCTTGTAATCTTATTGTTTATATTTTGTCATGATGAACCTCCCTAGTGGGTTTAGTTGTAGTGATGTTGACTAACCTTTGAGGGATACTCATCCAATGATTCCCATGAGGTGAGGCCCCGATTACCATATGGTATGTGGAGGGAATACCTATCTCTTAGTTCGTCAAATTTTGTTGCCACCATAATATACTAGATAGTGGATCCACCTAGAAATCTATGTTTATATTAGGTCTTAACTTGACCAGTAGACCACTTTCCATCGGTGTAAGGTCTTACGACACCAAATTCCACATTTAGCTCATGTGGTCTATGTCGGTTAAGGCAAGGGTTCCCTAAACTAAAATAAAGTAATGAAGTATAAACTAACTAAAGTGACTTGAGGGGTTTGACTTAGCTTAGGTAGGGGTATGGGACTCTACCTATGCCTTGCAGTAGTTTGCCTTAATAGGAGCTTTAAGAAGTTAATATTATATACATAGATGATAATAAATGTAAGTGGCTCTGTATGATGATTATGATGATTATGAACATGCAATTTATGGTTGTTGTAAAAGTATGAACTTATGAGTAGATCAAGACAAAGTTATTTGAAGTATGGTACTATTTATGGTTATTGTTGTGTTACTTGATTAAGTAAGCTTTGCTTGATCATTGCACTTGCTCACATTATGAGGATTTGTAATTAGTGTCTTACTTTGCTATTTATGTGTTAAACTCTTATTCATGTTATGATGCTATTACTTGGTGATAGAGTTATATGAGATTATGGATTAAAGTATGATCAATATGTATATGATTTATTTGACTTGTTGAACATATCTAAATGATTGGTATAATTTGGTAATTGTGCATAAGTCTTTAAAAGAGGTAAATTGTCATGCTTTAACCAAATGTTCTTTTTAGCACGTTTTGGTCTTATATATGCATATGGTATCATTTTAGTATATGTGGAGTACTAACCCCATTTTCTTCCCTTTTCCCAACATTTTAGGTTCCGGTTGTTGAAGGATTCGGAAGGCAACTTTGTTGAAGGCTTTGATATCTTCTTTCATCCAAGTGGGTATGTCACACCCGGATTCTAGAATCCGAAATCAACTGGCATCGTTAACCTCTCAGAGGTCACGCACAAGCCTCTTCTTAGCTTTCATCACAATCATAAAGTTAAATTTGTGAAAAATTTAAACAAATTTAATACTTAATGAAGTGTACATAGACTTCATATGATACTGTCTAAGAGTGATATTCTAATAAGCTCAAAATAAAGCAACTATCTATCAAAGATTAACCAATCAAAATAGAGAATCATAATAATAATAATAGTTTGACACTCGGCCTTATTACAAACTCTTGAACAAATGTTTGAAATGAAACGCTAGGGACTACATCCACTAGCTATATATAATTTATTAACCTAGAATAATAAAGAGTTCTATCGTCTAACACAAGAGGACCTACAAAAGTCGGGAGATCGCTAATCCAAACTGCTTCGTTGAGCCTTCGATCTTCTTTAGAACCTAAACTTATAAAAATAGTAATAATATGTAGGGTTAGTACACACTTGTACTAAGTATGGGTTCATGCACATAACACATAAGGACAATGCATGATCAAGGAAAGCTCTTCCTAAAGCAACACGTCGTTTCTGGAATATTAAGTTTCTTTACTTTCTTAAATCGTTACTTCTGATTTATGCTATGAATATGGCATTCTCTCATGAAATTAAGGCATACAACTTTTTTTGTATATGAACATAATACCTTGGAATCATGATCATAATTTTAGAACAACTTAAATGGAAGTTTACATTTTTGCTCCCTCTAAGTCGAGAGCTCCTTTTCCGACACTTAGATTATTTTTTAGACTTTTCTTCTTTCTGTTGTGTAATTCAATGATCTCCTTTAATATTATGCCTTACTTACCGGTGCAATGATTCATTATTGTATGATACCTACAATGAATCGAGTAAGTAATAAAAAAGACTCAAGAAATGATTTGGCTACCTTACTTACAAGTTATATCTTCTATTATTGTTAAATTGTCACAAGTCTTTATAAGTCAATCTTTATTGGTTATGCCCATTTTGTGGTTTTTTGTATAGTGTAAGGATATTGGGGCATTGATAAGTCATTACGTTTTTCTACCCTTTATTGGCATAATATATGAAGTCATTATAAGCCAATATTTATTGGCTATACCAATAACTTGTTAAGACTTCATTCTTATCAAAATTGGTGATTGATATACTTGAGCTCTTACTTTCTTAGTTCATTTTGAATTAACGTTTCTACTTTTTTGATTTGTTTTTCACTTTGAACAAGCTACTTTCATTCTTTCTTACTTTCTTTAAAGAATTCTTTAGCATTAATAGAAGTAGATCATGCTAGCTAACATGAAATCCAGTGTATCCCCCACACCGAAAAGAGGTTATTCACCGGTTAAGGTGAACCAAGTTCTGTGTCTACCCCACACTGAAAAGAGGGGGGGTTCACCAGCTAAAGTGCAACAAAGTCAGTGTCTTCCCCACACCGAAAAGAGGGGTTCAAAGCTGAAATGAACAGTATACATTCCTCATCTATAACCTCCATAGATCATGTGAGATAAACATCAAATCTGGTGTCTTTCTCACACCAAAAAAAGGTAAATCATCGGCCAAAGTGAAACCGAACTGCTAGTATTCTTGGGCGGAGGCTTCCACCCACTAGTACCCCTATGCTGGAAAACATAGTTCAAAAAATAGGAGACATACGGAGACTAATTTTCCACCTTGGTGGTAGCCTCGTCTCATGAGAGTTACATGTGCTGTGCAAGCTCGTTGCTAGTCCATTGGTGTTAAGCTCAAATTTACTTTAATTTCTTATCTCTTAGAGTTTGACTCAAAAATTATGGAAGCTTGCTTCTAGTAATGAGATTTACTTAACTCTATGGATGACTGGTCATACGTTTCTCTGTTTGATGAATATGAACTTAGGTCTTATGTTATCATCATGGTGCGAGTGAGACTTGTCTCACGGACTCTGGAACCCTTTTATGTGAATATTTTTGACGTAATCGATTAAGTGTAATTCATACTTGTCTCACTTATTTTAACACTTTATATTAGGTCAATTTCATAACTTATGATTTTAGTTACTTCTTTACTCACCTTAACTAGTTCAACGTTCATTCGTAGTTTTGTACAATTATCTATGAAAGTTATAACTACTTATACAATGCTATTGTGTTCACAAGTTCGTGTGTATAGGGTATGTTGGGACTTGTCCTATAGATTGGAATACCCTATGTTATGAGTTCATTGATATAGATATTGGTATGACTTCACATATTTTTGAAATAAATTGTTGGACATAGTTTTGCTAGCCAATTTGTTGGCATAAATTACAATTTCATAGATACTTGTAATAACGATGTCACTAGCCATCCCAATCATTTCATAAATACATTATGATAAACTATCGTGCTAAACAAGACAACTTTTAAACTTAAATTACCATATGAGAAAACTCAATGAACACTTATAACAATTTCATCTTCTCAAACACAAGTAGGCATTACAACGCTTAACGTTTATGTAGATAACACCCTAAGTACGCTAATATAACATTTAGGTTTTATTGGTAAATAAAATCATGGAAACATACACATAATAATCAGTTAACACCACATACCAACTACATGCTCGAAATTCACATCATACAACTTGCAAGAATCGGAAATTTGGAAAACTAGGTAGATGAACATGTGATTCATTGGGAACAACCCTAGTTTCGATATTCTTGATTGAAAAAATGTTTGAAAAGCCTCTTAGAGAAATAATTACAGGACATAAAACCTACACTTTATTGTAGAATTGAATCTACGAAGATCACCTTGAACTTTTTCACGAAAACATTGAAGAACTTCTTGAAATCGCCTAAGGAGAACTTTTGTTTTTCTTGCATTTCTTTATTTCTTTCTAGTAGTGTGTTTCTCAGTTAATGTTCGTGAGTATAGGTATAGGAAATTAATATTTAGTAATTTAACTTAGACTAATTAACTTAATTAATAAATCAATTAACTAATTTATTAAAACATCCCTCCTAAATTGACTAGAATTATAAGAACACTTGACATAACCGAAATCTAGAAATTGCTTAGTGGTTTCGGTTTTGAAAAATAAAATTAATTAATTAAGTTGATAATTTAACTAATTAGGTAACCTAGGGTAATTACTAAAGTACCCCTAAGTTGTTAGGACCATAACTAACCCTTTGGTCCATCCTAGGTTAGGTACCAGGATGTTTCTTAGTTAGTTACTTGTCTAGTGTAAGGATTTCAGTTTGACAATTTAAATTAATTAATTAAGTTGCTAATTTAATTAAGTAGGTAACCTAGGATAATTACTAAAGTACCCCAAAGTTGTTAGGACCATAACCAACCCTTTCAACCATCCTAGGTTAGGTACTACGATGTTTCTTAGTTAGATACTTGTATAGTGTAAGGATTTCGGTTTGCCCATTTAAATTTATTAATTAAGTTGTTAATTTAATTAATTAAGTGACCTATGTTAATTTCTAAAGTACCCCTAAGTCATTAGGACCATAACCAAACCTTTTGGACAATCCTAGGTTAGGTACTAGGATGCTTCTTGAATTAATTACTAGGTTAGTATCACTCGGTTAGGTCTTAGGTTGTTGAGTGAACTAGTTAGTCTATTTCGTTAGTCCTGGGTTAGTTAGCTTGTTAGGTAAGTTATTTAGATCCTAGAGTTTGTTAGGAATTTCAGCCCCACATGGCTTTACCCCTACATGTGCGCCTGCCCCTAACCGCCCTAACAACTCTAACCGAATTCTTGAACATGTGCTTGCACATGGGTTGCACATGTCCTTGCATGTGTTGCTGCTCATTCCCTGTTTTACCAAGGATCCTCACTATATTCTAGGCACTGCTTACTCTACATGATCATTTTAAATGATCATGTACTATGGTATGTAGGCTTGACACTTGGATGTCTTGTACCTAGTGTGTGAAGGTTGGCATATTAATTTTAGTTTAGGGTCTTCATTACAGCTACAATTCCTAAACATGCTTAGATTGGGGCATGTGAACCAAATTGTATTTTAATACATAGATATTGTCTATCATCCTTTAGCCAATATTCTATGATATGCCCAATATTTCTCAATATTGGGCATTGGGATGCCTATGTACCCCAATACCTATTCTTAGAACTTAATAGGCTCTTCACTAGACATGTAAATTTTTCAGAATGTTACAGGGTAGGTCCTCACTTTCTGAGGCGATGCCAATTATCATGCTTATGAAGTTACTTTGTTATGGGTTTAAGACTCTTAATTTCATTCTATTTATGTTGTGTACGACTTATATAAGCCTATATGTGGATTATTTACCTTTGATGTAGGGATATTCCCATATTGTGATAATCGATTAGATGGTATGAGATGAGACAATCATTGAGACTTTATTTTATCTTTTATATATGAATGTGCAATAAAAGTAGAAGTCTATGTAACCTTTCTATACGAAGGGTCTATTTATACTCGATACGACTATATATTATATGTATGTAGAGGTCTATGTAAGCCTCCAAGTAGATGTTAATGAAAAAGTTTTAATTCTGCCGTATTTTCGATCGATGAATGTGATGATGTAAGTCTAAGAGGCTAGTCCTAGTCTTCAAAGAGGACGAAGACGTCGGTTATGTCTAGGGTGCTAAACTCGGATGTGATAGTTATAGAAAACCTTATGTACATTCAAGAAGACTATACCAATCAATTAGGCACATTCATTTAGTCCAAAGAATATACACCATAATACCAACAAACTAAGTCTAGTCAAGTCATCATGCATATAATAAAATTGGAGACTCAATCAAACAACTCTATCATCAAGTCATAATAGCAACAAGCACAAATAAGAGTTTATTTCAACATAATCAAAGCAAGACAATTACCCATGAACCCTCATTAAGTTAACAATAGCAATGACCAAGCAAATCCCCATAAATTTTACCAATCAAGTAACCTAACAAGAACCATGAATAATATCCAACTTCACATAACATATTATTTAAGAATACATATCATCATACTTTATAATAGAGACCACCAACATCACATAATTTCATTTACATGTAAGATCATCATATTATCACCATTTACATTTATAAGCATGTACATACATAAGAACAACCTCCTAAAGCTTCCCTCAAGGCAAACTAGTGCAAGTAATAGGTATAGTCTCATACCCCTACCTAGGCTAACTCAAACCTTTTAAGTCACCCTAGTTGATTTTTACTTCATTACTTCATTTTATTTTAGGGAACACTTGCCTTAATAGACATTGATCACAAGAACTAACTGTGGAATCCGGTGTTGTGAAAACTTACACCTATGAAAGGTGGTCTACCGGACAACGTAAAACCAAACATAAACATAGGTTTCTAGGTGGATCCACTAGCTACTCTTCCTATGGGGGCAACATAGTTCATGAACTAAGATATAGGTATAATCCCTCTACATACCACTTAACAATTGGGATCTCCTCACATTGGAATCCAATGGATAAATATCCCTCATGGGGGAGTCAACACCTCTTATGGAACTATAGGGTGAATCTTCCTCTATGGGAAGCCATTACCTCTTATTGTCAAGTTACTTGGTTTTAAGTTAAGTCCCTTTTTGAAATGTATTTAATGTCTCTATTAATAATCATAGCTTATTGTAGGTCATAGGGTCTGACCCTTGTATAATCATCATCATCATCATAGCTCAACGAGAACTGCATGAGTAAAATACTTTTATTACCATTCATAGAAGTGAAGTTAGAACATTAACATTTTCATATCATGATAAGGCACATTGGTAATTCATTCACCAAACTTATAACATTTACACCTTATCCAACACCTCACAACCTTAGTCAAGAAATTTCAATTCAACATCATAACACCCTATCAATGCTAATACAAGGCATACTTCTATACAATATCATTAATTAATCATAATTAATCATAATTTGAAGAAAAGATAGGGATCACAACACTTACCAAGTCTCCCTCATAATCCATCATCAAGATTTTACCATCAACCCTCAACTCAACCTGATTAGGGTAAAACAACATCGTAATTCAATTATCAACATTATAACTAGGCTAAGATAATCACTAGATCACAATTCAATACTAGTTCATAGCTTAAGACAAGATACTTAGGTCAAACTCAAAATATACTTCATAACCTAGATCACTTCTCAAGAACTAGCATGAAAGGACTATAAATCACCCTAATTCATTCATTCTTAGTATAAAAACATCATCTTGTAGCAATTCAACCAATAATCAAGTCAATTGAACCAATACAATATAATTTATAACAAGATCATCATCTAGGGTTAAGGGGTAAAGGCCATCTTCTACAAACTAGACCAAACCATCAATATATATCATAATTAAGTTATGATATCCGTAGGTAAGTTCAGAGACACAAGAGGTCCTTCTTGGATTTGTATAAGAGTTGGTCGATGGATGGCATCGACACCCCGTCGATCCACGCACGTACCATCGTTTCCCTTCGTGGGTGCACACTGTGTGGTAGCCATTGACCCCAAAATACAAGGGTTCTTCTCAAGGGCCCTTGGTTGGTCCTTGGGGAGTCACACCCGGATTTTTTCGACCATGAATCAACTTAAACACATGTTATACACCCTTCCACCAATGGTCATCATTTTGTGACTTCTAAAAGCTGGTCAAATAGTCTAAGGCGCGCTAGTACCTTTTTTAACTTATTTCTGGATGTCATGGACGTTCTTGGACGTTTTGATTTATAGACTTCCTAGATGACTTATATTCATTAAATGGGACCTTAAAAGTTTGTACACCTTATGACACTTATGTTAGGTTCTAGAATGCGTCTTGGATTTTCGAAGTGTTACACTATCCCCCCCCCTTCTCCCCCTTAGGAACATTCATCCCCTAATGACAGTAAAAATCTTTTGAAGGAAGTAATAGACTCCATACTAGTAGCCCAACCAACAAAAACGCATAACAACATGAGTTACAACATCAATCATATCACTTACACAAGGTAATTCAAAAGGCTTCAATTACCACACATAAGGCTCCCCATCACAGTGTGAGGAATATCCTTCTCACAACAACAAGAGCTCAACATAGCATTTATGAATCAATTATGCCAAAGTTCAACTTACCAACATGCTATATTTCATTTCATAAAGGCTGACCATATCAAAATGCACAACATAACTCAAACAAGCAAAATTGCAAATTATTAGCATACTTCACTGTAAGTTACAATAACAACATTCAAAAATGCACATTTCGCAAACTTCACCAAAAATCAAGAAACTTAAATTTTTAGTGATTATTTTCATTATTAATAGAAATAACTAACCTTAGTTATCAAATAGATGAGGGTAACGGGACTTCTTGTCGACCTCGGCCTCCTATGTTGCACCCTCAACTAGGTAATTTTTCCTTAACACATCGAAGCCACCTCTTTATTCCTCAATTTCTTTAGTTGCTTATCAAGGATTTGAACTGGAACTTCCTCGTAAAAGAGTTATCCTTCATACGAAGACCCTCAATAGAAATAATAGATTAGGGATCACCGATACACTTCTTAAGCATGGAAACATGGAAAACCGAATGAACCGAAGCCAATTCACTAGGCAACCTTATCTAATAAGCAACCTTACCAACCCTTTGCAAAATAACATAGGGACCCATATATGAGGACTCAACTTACCTTTCTTTCCAAATCTAACCACTCCTTTCATAGGATGAAATTTCAAATACACTTTATCACCTTCTTCAAACTCTAAATCTCTTCTTCTATGATTGACATAAGACTTTTGCCAACTATAGGATATTTGCAATCGATTCTTTATGATATGAACTTTTTCCAAGGTCTTATAAATCAAATTGGGACAAAGAAGTGAAGGCTCACCCACTTCAAATCATCTAATAGGAGATCTACACCTCCTACCATATAAGGCTTTATAAGGAGTCATGGATATAGATGAATGGAAACTGCTATTAAAAGCAAACTCCACCAAAGGCAAATGCTTATCCCAATTTCCCTTGAAATCAATAATACAAGCCCTAAGCATATCCTCAATGATTTGAATAGTGCGCTCTGCTTGACCATCTATTTGGGGATAAAAAGCGGTGCTTAGCTTCACCTTAGTACCCAACTCTTGTTTGAATGACCTTTAAAACCTAGATGTGAATTGTGCAGCCCGATATAATATGATGGATAATGGAATACCATGGCGAAATACAATCTCATCTATGCAGATCCTTCCATAATCTTATGTCGAATAAGTAGACTTGACGGGAATGAAATGAGCAGACTTGGTCAACCTATCCACAATCACCCATATAGAGTCATGTTGCTTTTGATTCCGAGGCAAACCTACTACAAAATCCATATTGATGTCTTCCCACTTCCAAGTAGGAACTTGGATTTCTTGTAGTAAGCCACCCGACTTTTGATATTTGACTTTCACTTGTTGGTAATTTGGACACTTAGCAACAAATTCCTCTATGTCTTTCTTCAAACCTTCCCACCAAAACACTTCCTTAAGGTCATGGTACATCTTTGTCAAACCCGGTGAATGGAGTTACGGGACTCATGGGCTTCCTCAAGGATCCGATTCGTCAAACTATCTACATTGGGAACACACAACCTTCCTTGATACCTTAAGAACCATCCGCTCCCCAAGGAGAATCACTCATTATTCTTACCAAAAATTGGTTCATTCAACTCCATCAATGATTGATCAAGGTGTTGTTTGGACTTCACCTCAACTACCAAAGATGAGTCAGAGTTATGATGGACCATGAAACAACCATTCAGAGAATATTCCAACCTCACACCAAATCTAGCCTACCTATGAACATCTTTCACTGGGCCTTTCTTGGCTTCATCTACATTAGAAACACTACCCACAGATAATCGACCTAGAGCATTCGCAACTACATTGTCCTTGTCGGGGTGACAGAGAACGCTCTTGTTATAATCTTTCAACAATTCTGATCACCTTCTTTGTCAGAGATTCAAATCCTTTTGAGTAAAAACATATTGTAGACTCTTGTGGTCGGTATACACATCAACATGGACACCATACAAGTAATGTCTCCATATTTTCAAGAAAAATACCACGGACGCTAACTAAAGACCATGAGTTGGATAGTTTCGCTCATGTACCTTAAGTTGTCTCAAAGCATAGGCTGCTGCCTTCCCATGTTGAATAAGCACACACCCTAAACCCACTCAGGATGCAACACAATACACAACGAAACCCTTTGTACCCTCCGGCAAAGTCAACACTGGAGCGGAAGTAAGCCTATCTTTCAAGATTTGGAAGCTTCTCTCACATGCCTCCGACCACTCAAATTTCTTACTCTTTTGTGTCAAAGTAGTCAAGGGAGATGCAATGGACACAAAACCATCCACAAAACTCAAATAATAACCCGCTAGACCCAAGAAACTCCTAATGTCAGTTGGATTCAATAGTCTAGGCCAATTTTTAACCACCTCGGTTTTCCTTGGATCAACCTCAACTTCCTCACTAGAGCTGATATGATCAAGAAATGCTACCAACCTTAACCGAAACTCACATTTTCTATACTTTTCAAATAATTGATTAGCTTTAAGAAATTGTTACACCACTCTCAAATGGTCCATGTGATCACCCTAATTTTTTCGAATATACCAAGATGTCATCAATGAAGACATTGGCAAATAAATCTAGGTAACTTCGAAACACCCTATTCATGAGTTCCATAAACACCGCTAGAGCATTTTTGACACCAAAGGACATTACTAAGAACTCATAGTGACCATATCTAGTCTGAAATGTCGTATATTGTATATCCTTACCTCTCACCCTAAGTTAATGATACCCTGATCTCAAGTCAATCTTAGAAAAGTAGTTTGCCCCTAGGAGTTGATCAAACAAGTCGTCAATCCAAGGGAGAGGATACTTGTTCTTAATAGTGACTTTATTGAGTTAGCAATATCAATGCACATTCTAAGGGACCCATCGTTCTTCTTACACAAACAAGACCGGAGCACTCCATGGAAAATATTATGTCTAATGAAGCCTTTGTCTTGTAAATCTTTTTGAGTTGAGCCTTCAATTCTTTCAAATTCAGCTGGAGCAACCCGATAAGGAGGAATTGAAATGGGATTTGTATCCCGCAAAACGTCGATACCAAAATTAATTTCCCATTCGGGAGGAATACCGGGAAGATCATGAGGGAAGACCTCTAAAAATTACCTCACTACGGGGACTGACTAAATGGGAGGAACTTCGGAGTCTAAATCTTGAACTCTTACTATATGGTAAATACACCCTTTAGATATTATTTTGAATTCTTTGAAACAAGAGATAATACGACCCCTAGGAATAGAATTTCCCCCCTTTCAGTCTAAAACGGGCTTATTTGGAAAGTTAAACTTCACCGCCCTCGTTCTACGATCTATAGAGGCAAAGCAAGCATGCAACCAATCTATACCCAAAATGACATCAAAATCAAGCATATCAAGTTCTACTAGCTCAAAATAAGAAAAATTATTAGGCAACATTATAAGACATATTCTATAGACCTTTTTTGCAACAATCGACTCACCCATTGAAGTAGACATTACAAAAGGTACATGCAATATAATGGGCAAAATGTCAAACTTTTTAGCTACTAGAGAAGTTACAAATGATAAAGTAGCAGGGGGATCAAGTAAGGTATATACATCAATAATGAAGACTTTCAACATACCGGTCACCACATCGAGAGAGTTTTCTTCACCTCTAGAGTAGAGAGCATAGAAGAGATTCTTCTTTGGAGCCTCATTTGAACCACCTTATTGAGTTTGACCACTACCCTTGTCTTGCCCCTTCATATGAGGACAATCACTAACCTTTTGGCAGCTCTTGCCACAACCAAATCAAATTTCCATTCCAAGTAGACATTCTCCAAGATGACCCTTTCCACACTTGGCACAAGTAGGCTTGTTGTTCGGCGAACTAGTATCTCCTTCCTTTTTTAGGCATAGGGTTAGACACCCTATCATCATGAGCCTTAGGGAACTTGGAAGGAACTTGATTGGACACCCTTTTTTTTAACCTAGTCTTGTCTTGTATCTCAAGCCTACTCATTGAAGAACCACTATCAAAAGATTTTGCCCTCTTGGTATCTCTACTCTTCTTCTTATCCCTTGCCTCTTCAACTTGTTGAGCATGAACCAAGAGATGAGCAATGTTCATATTGTCATGTCGTATAGCCGAATAATACTTGTCTTGCAAGTCATCCGACACTCCCGTCACAAAGCGGTTCATTTCATCTCTAGGGTCTAAAACTAAAGAAGGATCATATTTTGACAATTGAGTGAATTTAATGAGTACTCAAGAACACTCATACCTCCTTGACGAAGTTTGATGAACTCCATCACCTTGGCTTCCCTTTTCTCCCTATGAAATAACCTATCGAGAAAATCATTCTTGAAAACTTCCCAAGTCACTGGTCCACCCTTTAACGGCCTATTATCCCTCCATTAGACATACCAAGTTTGGGAAACATCTTTGAGTTGGTAAGTGGCTAACTCGGCCTTCTCACTAGACAACCCTATATAGCATAGTGTATCTTGTAGATTTCATCAATAAACTCTTGGGGTCTTCCTCAACCTTGGATCCATAGAAAGTAGGGGGATTAATCTTAGTGAAATCCCTTAGACGGGAGGCCATGGTAGAAACTTATTGTTGTGCTCGCGGTACAACGTCTCGATTATCTTGGGCCGTCATGGATTGGGCTTGAGTAGTAGGTCTTGTGCTTGGATAGTAATAGCTTGGGACATTTAGAAAAGTGCAGCATTTATGTCACCATCCATCAAAGGAGGAGGATTGACAGGGACTTGGTCAGCATTCATATCTTCCTCAAGAGGAGTAACTTGATCACCACGGGAAGGAACTCCCGCATTGCAAATATCTTCTTGAAGTCTTCTTTCCGCATTCCTTCGAGTATTAATTACCTATAATCATAATAAAAGTATTAGATACTAAAAGCACATAGAGTTAATACTACAAAGACACGATATTGGACTTCCAAGAAAGTGAGAGTTTTCTGAAAATCTCAAAGATTCCTATTCATAAGTGTGGCGCGCTTCAAAATTATAAATAACCTACATAGACGTGGTTGAGAGAAACATAGACTCGAAGATATTTAACCTCATGATCTAATACCAACTTTGTCACATCCGTGAATACCCCCTAGACGTAACAGGCGGCGGCGGCCTTTTTGAGGACTAAGACTAGGATCTTATCTTACATCATTACATTCATAGGTCAAATTTAGTGGAAAATTTAAAACTTTTCATTACTTCTACTCGGATTTTACATAGACCTCTACATATATGTAACGCCCTAAAACGAACTAAGGTGAACTAGAGTTTCTTGATGATTTCTTGGGTTAATTTTAAGTTAATGTGTAACATTAGTGTTATTAGGTAGTTTTTGAAGTTTGGTTAAGTTTGTAGGTCAAACGACCAAGAACGTCCATTACATTCGGAAGATAGGCTTTAGAAAGTGTTCTTGCGTCTCGAGGTATTTGAGTGAGTTTTACATGTTTGTTTCGCTTGAATTTAGTGTGAGGTGTTCCTAAGACCTTGATGAAATAGTTTAGGGGTATAACGTCTGGGAACGACCCCACCTAGGACCCACAAAGGGCCCTAGAGAAGGACCCAAACTGCCTAGGCAGTGTCCACCAATGAGACCAAATGACGGCCAGTAGGTCAACCAACGACCCATCGTCTTTGTCCATTAATTGGAATTGCAAGACCTGCAAGTTTAGAAACTGTAGGCTTAACCAACAAAACATCATCAACAAACCATCGATGGACAAATAGTCCATTGGTTAGGTCTCGTCTGTAAGCCAGCTAAAGGTGTCAAGAGGCTGGCTTGTCTTGAGGTGTTTGGTAAATTCACCCCAAGTATTATATCAACCTAGGAAGTTTTTTTTAGGTTATTAGATATATTTAATAGTTTTAAACCCTAAGACCTAATTTTAAATTCCATTTCCTAAAACCCAAAACCCCTCCATCTTAGAAGACTCTCTCTGTCACCATGGAAGCTAGAATTCAAGAAGGAACTAGGTTGGGTGTTGGTGGGCATTTATTCATCAAAAATCATTGGGGTTTATTCTATGTGAGGTATGGTATCCATCCTTGAACTCTCCTACATTCAAGGATCTCCTTTCTAAAAGATTTTAAAAAGAGTTTCCAACCCTAGTTTCTTCTATCTTCAACTCTAAATATATTTCTTGCATGAAAATGTTTCTAATGATTCAAATATAATGTTTATAAGGTTAATTGGTGATTTTAACGCTAAAATTACAATGAAATGATGATAAATCTTTTCATCAAATTTTGGCCTAAGAAATGGGTTAAATGAGCATGAATTGGTAATCTTTGAGCTTTGGTTTCTTATCATTGATATTGTTGTTTAGATACTGCCAAAGGTGTATATACATGAACAAATATTGCGTAAAATGTTATAGGTGATGAAATCTTGGATAAAATGGTAAGTTGGTTATGTTGTTGGCTTAAATTGTGAATGGTCTTTAGTGGTATGGTCCACCTTTTTGGTGGCGGTGTTTACTTGATTGTATGATTGTGTGGTTACTTGTTTATTGTGAATGTGTCCATGAAGGCATATAATGTGAACAAAGATGAAAATTATTATACTCTTGTTAATGTGTTTTATGAAGAATTTTATGAAAAGTATGCTAAGGATCATGCCTAAATGACTTATATGAGAATGTGAAGCATGTTAAAGTGTGGTCTAAGCAAGTATAGAAGTTAAATGTAAATGAAATGATTCTTATGTTCAAGGTGTGCTCACATGTACACATACACTCACACTTGAATGAATGAATGAATGAATCTAAGTTAAGTAAAATAAAGGGAAGTTTTGGGGTGAACACTCTTCGTGAGTTGAGATGAAGTGTTTAGTAGCAAACCCACCACAGCCTAAGAGCTTTCTAAGATAGGTTGAAGGATTAATTCCCTTTACGAGTTGAGATGTGGTGTTCACTAGTTATCATTAACCTATAGTTTATAATGTTGAGAATCTGTGGGAAGTTATGCCTAGCACTGAGAAGATATGAAGAAGAGGAGGTTACACTTCGTGAGTTGAGATGTTGAAATCCAATGTACCTCTTGAGTATTCCTCGTTAGTAGAGAATGAGGTGCTTAGTAGCTGTCACGATTGAAATCTAGAACCCAGACGAGACCGGCGTTGTTGACCTCTCAGAGGTTGCAGACAAGCCTACATACATCATTCTTACTTCATCTAGGTTAATTTTTTAGCAGAAAATTTGAACTTTTTTTTGTTTTCTTATTTCATGCTACACATTTTAAGCTTAACATCAAAGGCGTTCACAAATCATCCATCTAATATAGAGAACATCAAGTGAAAAAAATAGTTCATAATTTCATTAAATGTATTCTTGCCAAAAAGGCACCAATACAAAGTCTGAAATGAAAGTGGAAAGAAACACTAGTGGGACATGTTCCACTATATATGGCCTACATATAAGCTAGATAATAACAGTAGACATCCTCGAAAGCATGAGGGCCTACCTAGTCCGAATGAAAGCTTCACGTCCGAATAGCTGCAACGTCAACCTATAAGCTCTAGCGTCCACATGTTCCTGCATCTAAAATTGTAGAATTGTATGGTATTAGTACACACTTTCACCAAGTATGAGTATATACAAGCACACACCAAGGAGATGCATGAGTAAGAACAGCTCTTTCTTAACAACATGATTTATGGAAAGTCAAGTCAATAGACTTGCCAAATTTTGATTAGAAAAGTTAGTGGACCTGCCAAATTTGGATTAGGAAAGTCAGTAGACTTGCCAAATTGGATTAAGAAAGTAATGCCATGAGAGTAACATGCATCATCATACGTATCATATTGCACACTGCACATAACATATTACGCATAGCACATATTGTTTTGCATATAATACCTAACATCTTACACATAGCGCATATCGTTTTTTATATAGAACACAACATCTTTCATATCATTCATTCATATTCCATGTCACCTTGGATCCATGGACTTGATATTAAGACTTCCCAAAATGAGGGCTCAACATATGGGACCTCAACTACGGAGCCTTCTTTAGCAAACACAGAGCATGCTTCATTCATTCATACGCACTCCATTTCATTTCATTCATAGGCTAGTGTGAACACCAGCTATACCTAGGATGTAGTTTAAGACTTTTATCGGGTTTTTTTGTGCAATGATCAAGAATGCCCTAGTGCCAATACTTAAGTGTAGCTCACCTCTTGATTATTCTATCCTAACACTTTTGGCATCATTCATTTAATTATGTGCATCATTTGAGGCTGGCCCCATTCATTCTTTGAGAACTTTAACCGACATAGATCATGTGAGCATCATTAAATCCAGTGTCTCCCCCACATCGAAAAGAGGTGGAATAACCGGCCAAAGTTATCCAAAACATGCTAGCATACATGGGAATTGAACCCCGCTAGATCCCTATATTGGCAGTAAAGGTTCAAAGACTAGGAGATATAAGGAGACCCATACCCAGCATGCTGGGCAGTCTCATTTCATTAGAGTTACGTGAACCTCCGCCCTTTCCAAAGGCATCACCGATCATAGCTAGTTTATCGGTGCTCAATATAAAGTTCCATTACATTCAACTCATACTCATGGAATTTGGCTTCCAGTATGAGGACGTCATAGATCAATAGATTATTTCTCATCTCATCATTAGTATTAAGTGTGTTAATCTCAATACTTTCATTAGACTGTTCATAGAGAGTGGTCTCTTCATTAACTTTACACTCTCATAGGTGAGTATGTTTTGGTAACATTTACTTAGGCTCATTTGAGATGCTCTCATCTTTTACATTAGCCTCATATCATGTTGTCACCACAATCATTAGTATTATCACATTTGCTATTCATAATTACTCACCCCTTTTTATGTGAATGTTCATTTCATCATATGCCAATGCATTTGGCCATTTAGTGTGTTTCACACTCTTACTTAACCCTTCTAGGGTTTCATCATTTCATTATTCATATCATCATTTGATTACATACATCTTAGGTTTACTTACTTCTAACGTATGCTAGACTTACGGGTCTATAAATACAAGCTATGAGGCTTCAATCATAATTCGTTTCAGTAAATCATGTCTTCCTAAGATTATATAGTAAAGATTTATGCATCTTGTAGGTATGCCAAGATCTCAATTCCTATCTATGTAGGCAGCATTATGTTGAACATTTATTCACGTATGACTTATGTGTCAATGAGGAAGTTAGGGCAAGGGAACCCGGTTTCCAATCCCTTGGACAACACGTACATTTTTCCTTTATTTTATTTTGGTCGACACGGTTTGGGGACCCAAGATCGAGCCCCAACATCTTCGTTTTCTTTTAATTTCTTTCCTTTGAAATTTCTCTTCCTTGGCCGAGGGGTTGTGGGACCGAACCCCCACAACCCCTTTTATTTTAATTTCTTTTTCCATGACTTTTCTTGAGTTGACCATGAGGTTGAGGGATCGAACCCCCGCATCCTCATTTTATTTTCTTTTAATTCTTCTTTTCCACCTAGAGGTCGTGGATTTGATTCCCACACCTCACGTTTCTTTTCTTTTCTTTTTTTTCTTAAGCTTGATCGAGAGGTTGTGGGTTCGAATCCCACTCCTCTCATTTCTTATTTTCATACATTATTTTTCATATAGGAGCACCCAAGTTCGAATCCCCTTAACCCCATCTCTACATTTACGTTTTATAGTGTTTTTCACAGGTGAGGTATCGGGTTCGATCCCTAATGACCTCATCTAATTTACACTCATTTATAATCTAAGATTTGTTCATCCATGTTTAGACGAAACCAATCTTACAAGTCGTTGGAATTTTTTGTCACGTTTTAAGCTCACTTTCAACAGCATTTATACTTAAATTCATAGGGTAATTCATAGCTCATTTAATACATTCTTAGGTGCATTTTAATTAATTCGTTTAGCCAAGGGATTATCACTAAAAACAGACAAATTTCAACTCATATGAACATCACGATTTACATAAACATTTGTACATGAAATACAAGAAACTAACATGACATTTCAAGTCCTAAATCTTGACCAACAGCCACGGTATCAGACCCAACACACAGTTAAATTTTCGGAAAAAATTATCAGAAGTCACATAATTCCGAACATACATATAACCAACCTATGATTCAATGGAGCTAGTGACAGGGACATGCAACGGGGAAAACCCTAGTTTTTGGAAAGATTTGTCTAAACCTTAGGGGTCTCTTGGGAAAGGAACCAAGAGAGAAGAGAATCCATACCTTTTTTACATTCAAACCTCGACTTTCTGCCCAAAGAAATCCTCCAAAAACATGTTCAACACAAAAAAATCAACACCAACTCGATAGACAACCTTCTTGGTTTCTTTTTTCTGTTCATGAAGTTATTTTGGAAGAGAGAACGTGAAAAATAAGAAAGAATGATCGTTAATGATGAGAAGATAAACGTGAGACACAAAGAGTTTTATTAGGCTTAGAAATCTAGTTTAGGACTTAGTCAAATAAGGTTTTTATTAAATGATAGAAAATCTGATTTCCCCCATTTTTAATCAGCTAAAAATAATAAATATTAATTAATTACATTAATTTACCAACTTAAATTTAAAACAATTTATTTCATTGCTTCCACCTAAGTTCGAACCCGGGTGGAGCAAGACTTCTCTCTAAAAGCCAATTTTCGGCCCTCTTTCCCCAAAATACCCCTACAACTTATTAATTAAATAATTAATTATAAATTTTAGGGTAACTATGATATACCCTTAGCCTGGAGAAAGACAATTTTAGCCTAGACCCTCCAAGCCTAAGATTTCCCCTTTTTAAGTCCGGTAAAGACTCATCCGAGTAAATCTTCATATTCAGGAGCCCTACATGGATGGACCCAACCTTTACTAGCTCAACTAACTCCCCAATTTAGTTGGCTTGAATGTCGAAAGGGTTTAGAATTCTGGTTCTACGTGTATCAATTCATGTGAACTCGGTCTAATTGTAGGCATTCTACACACATTAAGCATTATTTAGCATAGTCATTTTTAGGGTTGTTACAGTAGCAATCTCCTTATCCCTTAACTATGTGCCCGCATAGGTGTAGATATTGGGCAAGCCATGTAAAATCTAAGAGAATGACCTTACTCTAGGAAAGTGAGGAACCCTAAGCCGATAGGGGTTAATATCGAGATTCCATGTCAAGCTCTCATGGTCTATGTCAGTTAAGCTAACCTCCCACAAAAGTAATGAATGTATTATGTCTTCTAAAACAGTATTCTACTTAGGGTAGGTAGTAGAATGGGACGCTATTGATCCATTCCACTAGGTAGGCACTCCAAAAAGAGAGTCTTGGTGAGTTTTATTTGAATTGAATGAACTAATTCTACTAAAAGAATGAACTACTTATGGTAGGTGGTGGTATGGGACGCTATCTATCCATTGCAATAGGTAGGACCTTCTGAAAGGAAAGTCTTGGTTCCAAGACTTCTAAAAGAGTGTACTACTTAGGATAGGTGGTGGTATGGGACGTCATCTACTGATTGCACTAAGTAGGCATTTCGAGAGGGAAGTCTTGGTATGTTGTTTGGGTGTTCTTCGATTGTCTTGCCATTAAGTGGGGGCTTGTTCTCCCAAGGTGAGTACGCCAAAAAGAGGGTATTCTTGAGGATTTCTTTGGAGTGCATTGAAGGAGGCATATGCGTACTTCCTTCATGTGTTACCTTAGTGAGTCTTAAAATGACCTTAGTTAGGAAAACTCCGATGGAAATGAGTTCACTTCCTCATTAGAAATACCTTTGAAGTCCAATACTTTGGAGTCATTTTAGTTCACTGTAATGTTATAGGAAGTTCACTATAAATACTAGCTAGTTTACTGTAAAGTTTGGAAAGGTTACTGTAAAGTTCATCTTTTTATAAAAATTATGGAAATACTTATCTAAGTGTTAAATAATGTTTCTTATGTTGTTTTGTATCTAAATTCATGAATGTTCTAATTATTTGGCATGAAAGCTTATTTTACCAAAATGTACCTTTTTGCATGATTTTGCATATGCCATACTTAGTATATTGTTTTGTACCAACCCCATACTTTTCTATACACTATAAGTATAGGTTTTGGAAGCAAGGTCGAAGTCTAGGAGGTAAAGCTTGGGAAAGTTTCTCTGAAGAAAAGTATGTCCTCAGATATTCTAGGAAATATTTCTATCATTTTAGTTTCCTTATGTTAAGACCTATTATGCATTTCTTTAAATGTAAAGGGTCGTGTCCCTAAGTTATTTATGTTGTGTCTTTAAGCTAGCCTTGTGACGATGAGATTTCATAGTGTTTATAAAAGAATTACTTTTGATATTAAATGTCTTGAAAAGTTTAAATTCTGCACTACTTTTCATGTCTTATGTAACGAACGATAGTTAAAGGGCTTTTACAAGACCCCAAAGGGTCAAGTACGACTTGTTACGACCCAAGGGTTATTTCTAACTTTTAAGGGGTGGTTTCAGGTTGTAGTAATACACGTAGTATATATATATATATTAAGTATACATAGGCCTTTCTATAGGAGGATTACTTACTCTTCTACTTTTATTGCACATTGATATATATAATATAACATAGTCTCAAAATAGTCGTCTCATCTCATAACCATCTGACAAAAGTGTATAAAATTGGTCCTAGCCCATACATCACTACAATAAGACAACATGTATGTCATACAATATTTAGTACTCAAATGAAAGGAAAGAAAAATGAGAATCTTAAAACTAAATCTACATCAAAAGCTTTATCGAAAGAGAGGACCTGCCCTACTTGGATGATCAAGAAATCCAAGTTGTCATCAATGTCGTCTCCAAAAGCCCTTCATTGACCAGTCATAAAATGTTGGGGAAAAGAAATAAATGTGTTTAGTACTGCACTTGTACTAAGTATGAGACCATATGCAAACATATCATGAAAACTTGCTAGAAGGGGACCTTTCATGAAAACATGTTATTTTACCCTTTCAAAACCTTATGCACATTCAAGAAGACCAAATTAATCAATTAGGCACATTCATTAAGTACAAAGAATGTACACCACAAGACCAACAATACTAAGTCTAGTCAAGAGATCATGCATATCATAAAATTGGACACTTAATCAAAAAACTCTATCATCAAGTCATAATAGCAACAAGCATATATATGAGTTTATTTCAACATACCCAATGCAAGACGATCACTCATGAACCCTCATTAAGTTAAAAAGTGCAATGACCAAGCAAAGCCTCATAACCTTTCCCAATCAAGTAACCCAACAATAACCATGACTAATTTCCAACTTCACATGGCATATAATTTAAGAATACATATCATCATATTTTAACAATAAAGACAAAATACATGTTCATAGGAGTAACCAACATCACATAATGTCATTTACATGTAAGATCATTATATCATCACCATTTACATTTATAAGCATGTACATACATAATAATAACCTCCTAAGGCTTCAATCCAGGCAAACTAGTGCAAGGCATAGGTAGAGTCCCATACCCCTGCCTAGGCTAAGAGAAACCTCTTAAGTCACCCTAGTTGATTTGTACTTCATTACTTCATGTTAGTTTAGGGAACACTTGCCTTAACCAACATAGACAACAAGAACTAACTGTGGAATCCGGTGTTGTGAAACCTTTCACCCATGGAAGGTGGTCTACCGTCCAAAGTAAAACCAAACATAAACATAGCTTTCTAGGTGGATCCACTATCTAGTCTTCCTATGGCGACAACATAGTTCAAGAACTAAGAGATAGGTATAATCCCTCTACTTACCATTTAGCAATTGTGGTCTCCTCTCATGGAAACTCAATGGATAAATATCCCTCATAGGGAAGTGAACACCTCTTATGGAACTTTAGGGTGAATCTTCCTCTATGGGAATCCATCACCTCCCATTGTCAAGTTCACTCGATGCTAAGCTAAGTCCCTTTTAGATATGTCTTTAATGTCTTTATTAATCATCATTGCTTATTTTAGGTCATAGAATCTAACCCTTGTATAATAATCATCATCATAATAGCTCAAAAAAGAATTGCATGAGTATAATTGAGGTTAGCACATTAACATTTTCATATCATGATAAGGCACATTGGTAAATCATTCACCATCCTTGTAATATTTATACCTTAGAGAACACCTCATAACCTTAGTGAAGACATTTCAGTTCAACATCATACCACCCTATCAATCCTAATACAATTCATACTTTAATACAACATCATGACTTAATCACAATTAACCATAATTTGAAGTAAAGGATATGCATCACAAGACTTACCAAGTCTCCTTCATAATCCATCATGAAGGTCTTACCATCAACCCTTAACTCAGCCCAATTAGTTTACAACATCATCATAATTCAAAGATCAACATGATAACACGGTTAAGAGAATCAGTACATCACAATTCAATACTAGTTGATAGCTTAAGACAAGATACTTAGGTCAAACTCACAATATACTTCATAACCTAGATCACTTCTCAAGAACTAGAATTAAAGGACTATAAATCACCCAAATTCATTCATTCTTAGTATAACAACATAATCTAGTAGTAATTCAACTAATAACCAAATCAATTGAACCAACACAATATAATTTATATCAAGATCATCGCCTAAGGTTAAAGGGTAAAGGTCATCTTATACAAACTAGATCAGTCCATCATGATATAATATAATTAAGTTATTACTTCATTAATAATATCCAAAAGAAATCAAAAAAATCAAATCATAACATAATTTTTGAGATTGGATGAAACTCACTTTGAAAATCAAATTGATGGAGCCCTTTGAGAAAATAGGTCTCAAAGGTGAAAGAGATACCATACCTTACTAATTGATAAAAATTGATGGTGAAACCTTACTCTTTGAATCCCTTAAACCCTCCCCTAGCTTTGTCTTCAATGGTGTTCTTCACTAGAAAGAGAAAGAAGAGAGAAGGAAGAGAGTTTGGGTTTGTGAGTTATGAGAGTTTAGATTAGTGTAGTGGGGTGGGGGTATTTATATGGGGTGTTAACTAACTTAATTAGTCTTCCCTTTACCCCTAACCCATTAATTAATTAATTAATTGGAACTAACTTGAAATGTGTAGAAAAATAAGGTCTTCACTGACGACACCACGATCAACAGATCGTGGGTCAATCGACGGCCCAGCCCCCCCCCCTTCGTGTTGCACATTCGTAGGTAAGTTCAAAGACTATGCACTAGAGTCCCTTCTATAATTTGTATAAGAGTTGGTCGACGGATGGCATCAACGCCCCATAGATCCACATACATTCCGTCGTTTCCCATTGTGGGTGCACACTACCAAGGCAGTCCTTGACCCAAAAATACAAGGGTCCTCCTCAACGGTCCTTTGTTGGTCCTTGGGGAGTCGTACCTAGACGTTTTGACCATGAATCAACCTAAACACATGTTAGACACCCTTCCACCAACATTCATAATTTTCCAACTTCTAAAATCTAGTCAAATAGGCTAAGGCACGCTAGTACCTCCGTTAACTAATTTTTGAACGTCATGGATGTTCTTGGACATTTTGGTTTCTAGACTTCCTAAATGACTTCTATTTATTAAAATAGGCCTTAAAATAGTGTCTATACTTATGACACTTATGTTAGGCTCTAGAACACGTCTTGGATTTTTGAAGTGTTACAAGGCGAAAGTAGGAGGAGCAGGCTATGAGGGCCTCCATACTAAATAAATAGATGCGACAGAGAAGGGTGCGTAAGATGGCTACTGGGGCATCAGGTTCATGGCCCGTGAGTAGATATTTGAGCACTACTGAGGGTGTAACCAGAGCGTCAAATGTCACAACTGATGGTGTCTCCTTGTTAATGCAGTCACTACTGAGGGTGACCAAGTAATTGATCCAGCGGACTCTGGAAACCTGACACACCCGTTTGTTGATAGGTCTTTGGCACTTCGCACCACAGTTTTGATTCACCAGATCCTTTGGTTTTTTATTTTTTGGGGATAAATGCACTCTATTTTTTGGTGGTGGGGCAAACGGATTGTGAGTGATAGGGTGAAGTTGAGTAACCCAAGTCACGATCCTCACTTGGGTTTTCTTTCCTGTTTACGTTTTCCCCAAGAGACTATTTTAAATTTCTATTGAACTGACATGTATTAGGATTGTATGTGTAGGAGCAATAAAGATTTAATCATGATGGCTTGTGAAAAAATAATGTCCGTCCAAATTTAGTGACATGTGATTGAATGTGTAGGCTAGGATAAGTTAAATGTGTTGGCTCTAAATATGACATGATAATGCACCAATTGCATAGCCCGAGACTAAAACATGAACTAGGTAATCTAATAATCTTATAATAATATGATGTGTCGAGTGAGTGTGAGAATAATTGATTGTTCAGCATTTGGTGCCAAATTAGAACTTGTCTGGTTGGTCCTGCTAAGATAATCTACTCTAGAGGCTAGGAAGTGATAATAGGCTCTTGTTTGAAATAGTCCACTATTAGCCGAAAGTAGTACGACCAAATGAAAAGAATTTTCTCAAAATGATTTGCGCCTAAAATAGAAAAATTCTTTCTAACTCCATACTTCACCTTCCAAACATCGCATATTGTGCACCTCAACTGATGGAAAATACATAAGTTGAGGGTGGCTATGAAAGAGAAAATCTAAAGAAAATTGGTAGGAAAAGATTTTGGTGTTGAAAAGAAAAGAAAATTCAAAAAAAGAATGTTACTTTGTGAAATTAAAAAATAAAAAAAATGAAAAAAGTAAGTGTAAAATAAAAAGAGCTGGAAAGTTGAGTCACATTATGTTCGAAAAGAAATTGAAAAGAAAGAAGAAAAAAAGTAGGATGTCGAAGATAGGGAAAAAAGGTAGATTTCCTAATATAATGTCAAGGAGGGAAGAAAGTCACTAAAATGTACCCAAATACACCACATCTGACGTTGAGCCTACGTTACAAGCCAAGAAAGTCCTATAGTGATCCTAGAGTCTAGTTTGGACAATCTAAGTTGTGAAAATAAGGGCAAGCCTATGGAATGGAACATTGACTATATTTGAACTTAATTATGAGTATGAGTGAAGAAATAAATCCTTGTACTGAAACAGATGTGTATTGTATTAAATCGGAGGATTTCGTTACAAGTGAGGGAACTAGTTACATTGTTCGGGAATTGTTAGTTTGGTGATAGGAATACAGTAAACGTGTTTGTTGAGAGGTAAATCACTGTCATGTGATGATCCATATAAGTTAGCTTATCAAGTCTGAAATATAATTGGGCACTCAAACCAGGGAGAATCGGGATAAACAACTATGTGATTGCTCGAGCTTAAATTGCATGTTCCTATACAAGTGTCGCTTAGAGTCGTAGTGCATCGCTTGAGGACAAACAACGAATTCTAGTTGAGGGTGTTGATGAATTGAAGTGATTTTGATGGTTTTGTATCATGTTTTGCAGGAAAGATGTTAAGGCATGAAATTAAAGAGACAACTAAAAAAATACAGAAAAAGGTATCCACAAAGGCAATGGACGGATCGTAGATCCATTGATTCCCCGTAGACTGGCATTCTAGATGCATACCCCAAGCTTTGGAGAAAATTGGGAAAATCCGATCAAGTGTGGAACCACAAAAAGTGTTGACAATCCGCCTATCAATTGACAGATCGTACTGGTCAACCGTCGATTTATTCAGAGAAGGTTCCAGTACCAGATTTATTGTAGATTCGGAGTATGGAGTCACAGAGGGCATTGACAGACCGTCCAATGGTTCATCGTTTGATTCAGAGAGAGTGCAACTATGGATGCTAAAAAAATTTCTAAGTGTAGGCTGACAGAAGGGACTTACGGACCGTAGATCCATTGATGATTCGTAAGTCGTGTGCTGAACAAACATTCCTTATTTTGTTTCCTTTTTAATTAGGAGTGTATTTTCTATAAATAGGGTACTAAAACCTAATTTTTTGGCTATTATTATAATTGTTCTTGTCTAAGACTTGGGACGTTAATTTTTGCACACCTTAGAAACTATTGATTTCTTAAGTTGACATTGAAGATGTCGATGTTGATGTTCAAGTTGAAATTTTTGGTTTATTGTTCTCATTGCGTAAGTAAATAATTCTTTCTTCTGAAATAATGAAATGTGTTCTTGTTAGTATGGGTAACTAAAATCCAATCTGCCAACAAACTAAAGTAGAGCATCAAAATCCTAGAGTTTTGGATTAGACTATAAAACATCCAGAATGTAAGTGGGATATGATTAACATGGATTTCAGTACAGGTTTACCCCGATCTCACAGGAAGCATGATTCTATTTGGGTGATTGTCGATAGAATTACAGAATCAGCTCACTTTTTGCCAATAAAGACTACCCATTAGGCAGAGGATTATGCTAAGTTGTACATTCAAGAGGTGGTAAGACTTCATGGAGTTCCGGTCTCTATTATTTTAGATAGAGGTGCACAATTTACTATGCAGTTCTGGATATATTTTTAGAAAAGTGTGGGTTCAAAGGTGAACTTGTTGTTCATCCTCAGATTGATGGGAAAGCGAAGCGTACTATTCAGACTCTAGAAAACATTTTGAGGGCATGCAAGATCGATTCCAAATGGAATTAGGATGATCACCTACCTCTCATTGAGTTTGCTTAGAACAACAGTTACCACTCTAACATCCAAATTGCTCCTTATGAAGATCTTTATGGGAGAAGATGCAGATTTCTATTGGATGGTCTGAAGTTGGTAAAGTAGGGTTGATAGAATAAGATCTAGTTCACCAAGGTATGAAGAAGGTGAAGGTTATTCAAAAGAGGATGAAAATTGTGCAGAGTCATGAAAAATCCTACATTGATATTAGGAGAAGGTCGTTAAAGTTCAAAGTAGATGATTGGGTATATCTGAAAGTTTCACCCGTGAAGGGTGTTAAGAGGTTTTGTAAGAAGGGGAAATTCAATCCCCGTGTATATTGGACCTTATTGCATAGCCAAGAGAATTGGCAATGTAGCTTATGAGTTAGTGATACCACAAGAGTTAGTAGCAGTTCATCCGGTGTTCCACATCTCTAAGTTGAAGAAGTGCATGGTCGATCCATCTTTTATCATACCAACTAGAAATATTGGGATCAAAGATAGTCTATCTTATGAGGAAATTCCGGTGCAAATCCTAGATGGCCAGGTTTGCAAGTTCAGAACAAAAGAGGTAGGCATCAGTCAAGGTCCTTGGGAGGAACCAATTTATCAAAGACGATACTAGGAAAGTTGACGATATCATGAAGAAGAGATATCCACATCCCTTTGAATCTGGAGAAAATGCATACCAAGGTAAAAAATTTCTTCTTAGTACTACCTAATTTTTTGTAAGCATGTTGTTTAGTTACAATTGCCTGTGGGTGTTTAAACTTGATGTTGCTACCCAAGGTCTAGTAAGAGTAATAACATTCGAGGATAATAGTTCCCAAGGGGGAGACATTTTAACATCTCATAACTATAAATGACTACAAAAGAGTTTAAAATATGAAAAAATATATCTTTGAAATTATAATAAAATCTTGAAAATTTATCTAAGTTAGGAAAGTGAGTTTTAGTCATTTTCAAACAACCATAAGTCCTATATCATGATGAATTAGGAGTAGGTTTTGTTATGGTTCGAAATCTATTCAAACAATCTTTCCAACGCCGCCGAGTTTGCGCGATTCCGAGTTTGGACAAGTGAATTGTGCCCTTTGAAAGTTGGGTTGTTGGATTAAGGAAATGTCTAATTACCGGATTTTTAAGGATATTTCAGTCTTTTCACTACCCTATTAATTTTATCCATTTTTAGGAGTTTAATAAGGGTCAAAACTGAATTTAGTCACTTTTCAAAGTTAGAAATTTTCACGCTAGGGCTAAGGAGAAAGGTGAAGAGAAGAGAAGAAGAAAAAGGGCAAGATTCGCCTAGATTGTCGAAGCTAACTTGTGGATTTTGTCGGGGTGATCCCTAAATAGGTAAGTGAGCCTATATCAACGTTGGGTTCGTTAAATCACATTCAAAGCATGTTTCATTCAGCATAATTTCATCTTAAAAAGATTGGATTTTCAATGTTCTTGAATTGCTTCCATTCTTGAACATGAGTTGAGATTTAGGAGTTCTTTCATGATCTAACCATTTCTCTTGAATTCATTGGGTTATATCCAAGTATATATGATATGGGTAAATGAAATCTAAGTGAATTTGAGATAATAAATTAAATTATAATGATTTAAGGTCAGAAAACGAGTTTAAAAATTGTGAGGGACCTAGGGGCACGCCTGCAGTGCGCCCAAATGGAGCCTCAGACCAATAGGGCAAGTGCAGCGCACCCATGATGCACCCAAATCGGTGTTTCTTGCCCAAATTTCATAATTTAGTGCGTTTAAGCCTTATTAAAGTTCTTTTACACTTCCTAATGATTCTAACTACTCCAAATGAATTCTAAACATATACAAATCATCCAGAAACATGAATTTCAACCTTGAATAATAACTTCAAATTCAAGAATAATTAAGAACCAAGTCTAGTAAGTTCTTAGAGTCTTTTGAAGAACTCTTTTACAACTGATTTTAACATTGTATTAAGACTTAAAGACCAAGTAAATTAAAGAGAACATATAATGCGAGGACGTTAATTTCAAGTTTCATAAGTCTTTCAAAAACTTTTTAACTTCATTTGAAAACATAAGTTTGACTTCAGTTCAGAGTAAAGTGAAGTCTTTTATTCAAATTACTATATGGGGAATAAGTATTCTCAAATGAGTATAAAATGTATTCACATTTAAAAAGTATGGAAACTCAGATTTCCAAAGAACCTTTGGGCTAGTTTTCAGAAAAGAGTAATAGCTTTCAAAATGAAGCAAGCAAGGAAACTGAGCTTTCCAAGACAACCTTTGAGATAAGTTTTTGAGAATGAATTTCGAATTACATAAGTAGTATGTTTTAATAACATAAGAGTGAGTACATTTTTGGAGTAGTATTGATCATCGAATTGGGGACAAGTATGAGTTCAGAAAACATACATCTATATAAAATTATATAGCCACCATGGGTAGAAAAGAGTCATACATTTTAGGTGAACCATTTTCATAGTAGACTAGTGGATCCATTAAGCATTTCCAGTCTTATATCATTGGACGAATATATGTTCTGTTGGAAGCCTGAGGTAGCTCGTTATATCATCAATATATCTTTATGTGATGGTTGTCAGTTAGAGAAACTCCAACATAAGTTAAATGTATGTATATATATATATATATATATATATATATATATATATATACAGACACATTTTTCTTGTAATCTTGTATACATTTCAGATTTAATTGTATCATTGCATATATATAGATTTTACAACATGTTTTAAATAACTTTTCTTTATATTGCACTTGTTTTTAAATTTCTTTATATTAAAATGAGTCAGTTATGTTTAGTTGAGCCAAGTAAGTTCTTCAGTTTTTTAAAAATACTTTCTAGACTATGTTGTTTAGCATCTTACACACTCGTATATTCATATAATAATGTCAGTTGGGCTTCATCATATTATGATGCAAATGCATTAACTAGGATTGGCATCCGGTGTACCGTTAAACCAGTGAGTATCTGAAAGTCAGTTCGTAAGCCTTCTTACATTTTGGAGTACATCTTTTAACATTTGTCTTATTTAGTTTTCATTTGTTAGGTTTATTAGGGGTCCTTTCCAAACATCCCTCTTTGTTTTAGAGTATTCATAGAAAAATAATAATATCTCTTTAGTATTTTCATTTCACTTGTAAACAATTAAGAATTGAGATGTCATTTTGGCTAACTGATTATATTTTTGTTATTCCTTGAGTTATTATCTTGTGTTTAAGTCTTTTGCCGAGTTTGAGGACGACAATGGTCTTCGAGTGTTGGTCACGCCCAGGTTGTAGGCTCAGGGCATGACACTTTTATCTTTTCTAGGATAGATTGGATTGCATTGTAAGGTGTTTTCCATGGTAATTAGGTCTAACCTGGTACATGTTATCCTTTGATAGTCTATAATGATAAATAGTAAGCATTGAGTAAGCTAGCCTAAAGGAGTACTTAGAGTGAGTGGTAGTATGGGATTTCATTGATAACAAGACTCAATTTACTTATGCAAGTATCAATTGTGTACCCAAAGATTTAAGTTGTGAAACACAATTACCAAATATTCTCAGGCTCGCATTACTTGTCTCAAATGCAAGTTCAAGCTCTACAAAATCATTCAATTCCCTCACACAAATGATGATTTCATTTTGACACACATAATGTATAATTGTCGCGCCCCATTTTCACAGAAAACGGGTTTTGTGCACGACCTAACAACTCTTTTGGGATTTTGAGTTTGGAGTCGCCACCTAACGAATTAAGGCGCGTTAGGGCACCTATCTAACCTAACTATGTCTAACTAAGGTCAACGAGCCAGAGAATTAGGGTAAGGGTTCAAATTACCTCGAGGGGAAGGTGTTAGGCATCCCTCGAGGTCCACAAGTGTGGGTCCCGGCCGTATCTCATGCAATCTATGTGGGGGTTACAAGTAGCAATCAAGGTCACTTCATTATTATTCATTAATATACTTGCTAAGTGATAACAAATATAAAACAATTAAGGCTATTTTATTAAGCATGCAACGCTAGGTGATGACAATAAATAAACAATCAAGTTTTATTTAAGCATGAGACTAGGTTATAAACAAAATTTATAAATATTAAACAATTAATATGTGAGAAAGTAAGGTTTTGAAAATTTGAGCAAGTTTTGAATATGAATTTTTTTAAAAAAATGTTTGTTTCTTTATAGGGATGATGCCACGATATTATTGATCGCGCTCCTCCACCATAGAAACAATTTTTATTTGAGGTCGGTATAAAAAATAGTTATGTTCTGAAAATTGATTTAAAAGATTTAGTTCACACGTAGGCACATAAACATTTACATATAAATGCACATAATTCTTTTTGAAATTCATGGGAAGTGGTACTTCCGGGGACGCGTCGGGTTTAAAAAATTGGAACTAGACCTCGTAGTTCCTTTGACTTTCCCACTAACGATAGGTTAGGAGATAGTACTTTATAATTTATTTCAAAAATAAGCAGAGTCATAATCAATCCAAAATTTAAAGAAAGATTGAATTATGTTGCAAGGTTTTGATATGAAATATTTTTAAACTAAGTAACTTGCTAGATGCATAAAATGATTCTAATTTAAATAAAAAAAGTTGCATAATGAATGAGGAAATCTTCAAGAGGACAAATAGGATTTCTAGTGATATTAACTAATTTTAAGGGGAGGGCACAAATATGCACAAACAAATTTTGTTAAAAATTATTTACAAACCTATAGACATGATTTCTAGGTGTTTAAAAAAACAATGTAACATATATATGCATGATTTTGTAAATGATATGAACAAATTAAACCTTAGACATGGTTTCTACATGACAAGATGATGCTAAAATTATAACATTATTAAAACACCTAATCGGCTTATTATGTTACTATGATTTGCTTTTAACATTAACGGAATCTAGTTTATTATTTTTTAGACTTCATTAACAAAAGTGTCAAGCAAATTGAAAATTGATTAGATTATAACACCTATAAACATTAAATCTAGGTGGTTAAAGACAAACCTATAGGCATGATTTCTAAAAATATAACGAACAAATAAGCATATAAATCCCCCTCCCCTAGACGACCCCCAAATAAATTTATTATATGATCTTTAGGGTTACAATTGTTACATCATTCGAATAAATAAAATAGCGAAAAAATAAAAATATATAGATATATATATATACATTCAAACAAATAAATAAATCCTTCTTCAGTTAATCTTCAACTTGAACTTCAAATATGAAACCTGTCAAAGTAATTAAATAACTACACAAGTAATCACACTTGTTAGTTAAGGTGAGACAATATGCAATCGTTTAATGATGAATTCTACATACAAAACAATAGCTTACACAAATTGTGAATGTAAAGATAGTGTGAATGTTAAGAATACTAACCCGTTAAGCAAAACGAATTGATTCAACCTTTACTCGAACAAAGTAATAAGATAGCAAAGAAGAACCCTTGAATAATTACCGGAATATTAATGTTTTGTTAAGTAGCAAGAGAGCAAATGAGAGAAGGGAGAATGATGAGAGAGTTTTGTGATTGAGAGTGAATTAATGTCCATGAATGAATAAAAGGAGCTCTTTATATAGTATAGGAGGGGGAAACAAATAAGGGAAATAAATATTTAAAGAAATCAATTATAATACAATTTTCCTTATTTTAAAGGATATCCAAATCAGAAAATATGCTATTACCAAATATAAACAAGTAAGAATAAATTAATAGAGCAAAATATTTATTTTTCCTTAAATAACAAAAGGTTAAAATCAGATTTAATTTATTGTACCAAAACATGAGCAACTAAATATGACAAGGAAATAATAAGGTTGTCATAAACAAACAAGTAAGAATAATTAAGTCAAATATTAAAGGAAGGAGATATTAATTAATATTATTATTATTTTTTTATTTTAAAGAAGAGCCAAATTAAAATTTTAAAATATTTAAAAGTCAAATTAAAATTTTAGAATATTTGCTACCAATTAATTATCAACAAATAAATATACGGGAATAACACCAAATATGAAGGATGAATAAATCAAAGACCGTAATCAATAATATGCTAGCAGCTATTAAACAATCATATGAGATTAAACAAAAAAATTTAAAAGGATGACAAGAAATCAATATCCGCCAAGGTTATTCGAATTGATCAGACAATAATCAATTAAACATACCAAAGCATAAGCTAGTATTAACAAATTGACATCATTTGAACATTTATAGCAAGAATAATGAGACAGTAGATAAATATTATTAACAAGCATGTACGAATTAAACGAATGTAGTAACAACTTAAAACCTTCGAAACTTCGCCGGAGTTGCTTCTCGCCAAGCTGTTGTCCGATTGTTCTTGTCCTCGCTGCTGCTGGCCGCCTCCCTCGCTTTCTGGAGTTGCTGGCTGCTGCTACCGGTCGGCGGCGGCTAGCTGTTGTCGCTGCTGCTGGTGGCGCTGGTGTCGGCGTTGTCGGAGCTGCTGTCACTGCTGTCGGACTGCTTCCCTGTCAAACCTGCAAGAAGAAAAAAGGAAAAAGAGGACGAAGGAGAAGAGGAGACGAGAAGAGGGGAGAAGTAGAGAGGGAGAAGTGGAGAATGACGGGAGAGGGAGGAAGGGGCGGCGCCGCCTGGCTGCTGCTCGCCATGGCTGCTGGTCGCATGGCGTTGCTGGAGGCCCGCCGGAGGCTGCTTGGTTGCTGATGGGAGGCGCTGGTACCTGCAAACAAGAAGAAGAAGAGAAAATAGAAGAGGAAGGGGAAGAAGATGAGAGAAAGGGGGAGAAGGGGGACGACGGGAGAGGGGAGAAGAAGGGGAGAGGAAGAGACGGGAAGGGAGAAGAGGGACGAAGGAGGAGACGGGAAAGGGAGAGACGGGAGGGGAAGAGAGAGAGGAGAGGCGGCTTGGAGAGGGGGGGAGGAAGAGAATGAGAATTATTTTTAGGGATTAGAGTCTTTTAGGTTAAAATATGTAGATTAAATCTGGACCATTGATTTTAGAAGAGATGAGGGGTTAGGATTAGATCTAGGAATTAATTAAGATGGACGGATGAGATCAAAAGATCATTTCTTGAAATTAGATGAGTTAGATACGGAATGGATAAAATTGCAATTAAAATTGACTAGAATTGAAAGGAAGAGAGGCTATGATTGTAATAAAACTCTAATTCATGTGGCTAGAATTGAAAGAAATTGGAATAGAATAGGCTAGAATTTAAAATTTAAGGAAAGTGTGGGAATTACTATTTAATTAAAATACTACATATATTAAAATATTTTTTTATATAATTGAAAATCATTTAAATTTTAACATTCGAAATTCATTAATAATTTTAAAATATTTTAATAATATTTACGATAATTTTATAGAATAAAACATACTAAAATATATAATTTTCAAGCAAAGTTGATTTAAAAATTTAAAATACGTACTTAATTGAATAGTATTCCTAAACATGGTCAAAGGTCGGTCAAAATTGGGTGTCAACAGCTGCCCCTTGGTTGATTGAGAATGAAGAGTGAATTGTCAGGCAACCAACGTTGACTTAGTAGCCGATTTTGTCCGACCGACGACAGATGTCAGTGGGGTCAATTGAAATGATATAGAGTTGAAAAAGGGTACGACTGAGACTTTGGTTTTAAGTCGCCTACATATCTCTGGTTATACGAGAATCAGGTCGTGCGTAGTTCTAGATTCAAGAGCAAATGAAACTCTTAAAAATTGAAAGAGCGGTAAGGTATTAGGAAGGCACGATATCGGCTTGAATAGATAAGATTAGAGTAACGAGAAGAGAGAGATTGAGAGACTAAGAGAGCGTGACAGAGAAGCGAGAAGAGCATGATAGAGTGAGGCTATCAGCCTTTGAGCGAGGGTTCGGAGTATGAAAAACGAAGAATTGATAGGGTCATTGTTGTGATAGAGAATAGCGAGATAATTGTAATCAAGGGCGATCGATCATATCTGCAAATTCTAGATAAAATGTTAGCTTAAATAGATAAAGTATGACCAATAATAATAAAATATGAGTTCTAAATAGAAAAGAGGTGATGAAACATATCTATTTGAGACGAAGTGCAAGCCTTGATAGTCTTCAACTTCTCTAAGGATTGAACCCATCTCTAAAGAATGACGTCAAACTCCAATAGATTTGTACTATAAAGATATAACAGTAGACGAAAATCTCTAGTTATAAGGAAAGTCTAAACGTCATTTTAAGGCAGACGAGCCTAAGTGTCGTTTTAAGGCGGACAGCCTAAATATCTTATAAAGCGGACGAACATAAATGTCCTATGAGGCGGACAAGCCTAAATGTCCCTTTTAAGGTGGACGGCCTAAATGTCCTATAAGATGGACAAACCTAAATGTCGTTTTAAGGCGGACGAGCCTAAATGCCCTATTGTGAGGCGGACGAGCCTAGATGTCGCATTGTAAGGCGGACGGGCCTAGATGTCGTATTGTAAGGCAGACGAGCCTAGTTGAAGAGATAGAAAGTCGCAGTGGCGAGTTGAATCCGAAGATATCTTCATGGTAGCCTGAATGATAGATGAGTAGTGAAACGATAGTGTGAGTATCCAAGAAGTTGTCGGAGCCTTTGTTTTGTAAACAAGTGAAAAATCGTTCAAACGGCGACTTTGTATGTAATCTGCATAACTGTAACTTGTAATAGAGTGATTAGAGCAGAAAAAGCGGTAAATGTAAACATGATGCAATTTCCCATATTGACCATGAATGTTTGCCTTAAGACCATGCAAAATGACGTCTTAGGCTATGACGTCTAGGGCCATGATATGCAGGGTGTATCCTCAGGTCATGAAAATGTTGTCTGTAGGCCATGAAAATGACGCCTTTCGACTATGACACCTTCGGATTATGATAGACAGGAATTAAACCCTTAGGCCATGATAAGATGTCCGCAGGCCATGAGGATGATGCCTTTAGACTATGATACCTTAGGGACATGGTAAGCATAAAATAAGTCCTTAGGCCATGACATGAAGTCCGCAAGCCATGAAAGATGACGCCTTTGGAGGACGACGCCTTTGGAATATAAATAATGAGTAAAGAGAGCGTATCTGTTTTTGACATCTGTTGATACTCTTGTGACTTGATTTGATTCGGGCGCATGTAAACTTCGAGCACGATGCAATCTTGAGCTTATGCAAACTTCGGGCACAATGTAGTCTCGGGCACAATGCGATGATGCATTTCTTCGGGCACATGCAATGATGCATTTCTTCTGGCACATGCAATATTGAGCACAATGCAATGATGCACTTCTTCGAGCACAATGTAATATCGGGCACATGCAGTATCGAGCATATGTAATGGTGCATTTCTTCGAGCACATAAAATATCGAGAGCATGCAATAATGTAATTCTTCGATCATAAGTCAATATTGGGCATATGCGATGATGTATTTCCTCGGGCACATGACATATCGAGCCCATGCAATAATGTGTTTCTTCGGGTACATAGAATATCGAGCGCGTGCAATAATGCAATTCTTCGAGCATAAGTCAATATTGGGCATATGCGATGATGTATTTCCTCGGGCACATGAAATATCAAGCACATGCAATAATGTATTTCTTCCGGCACATAACATATCGAGCGCATGCAATAATGCAATTCTTCGAGCATAAGTCAATATTGGGCATATGCGATGATGTATTTCCTCGGGCACATGAAATATCGAGCACATGCAATAATGTGTTTCTTCGGGCACATAAAATATCGAGCGCATGCAATAATGCATTTCGGCATTCTCGGGCATAACATAATGATGTAGTTCTTTGAGCATAGTGTGATATCAGGCGTAGGTGCAAAATGATGCAATATCGGGCATAATGTGATTTGTCAGCACATCAGTTGCATTGAGGGCATATAGTAGCTTAGGCGTTCGCCTTATTGGAAGGACCGAGTGTCATGTGTCGGCTCAAATGTGGTGATGTTGATTGTTGCAGTTGCCTTTGTATATGTACCTTTATTTTCTACATTCAAAGAAAAATAGTTAGTTTAAAGGGGGGAAGGTTGATCTGTATCCATGATTTGACGCAGCGTGCTCCTTTGACTTGCCATCCACACCTCTTCGAGTGTCTGTCTTTTTTTCATAAAAAGGGGGAAAGGAGAGAAAAAAAATAAAAACAAAAACTTTGAAAGATTTTTAATAAAAGTCGATGTCGAATCTTTGACCATGGCATAGGTTGAGACTTTACAACGTCAGACTCAAAAGTGGAGCTATCATTTAATCTTCATTGTAAGCTGACTGCTTGTTGAGAAGAAACTTTCGGTGAAATTTTGAGTTTACTCAAAATTTCTGCCTCAGTATGAAGATGTGCCAGGAGAAATCTTAATGGAATTTTTGAGATCCTCTCAAAAATTCTGCCCCAATTATCAATAGAAAAGGGGGAAATGAAAGTTTTATTTATAATAAGACCGAACCCCATAGGAGCGCCTACGTATCCCCTCTTAAATGGGAATCAGGTCTGACGTAGTTCCAAATTACAAAAGAGCATGAATCAATCTCTAGATGTAATACTTTTTCACAGAATCTGAATTGATAGGTTTTGGCCAAACTTCTCCATCCATTTCTGCAAGTATGAGGGCTCCGCCTATCAGTACTCGAGAGACTATGTACGGACCTTGCCAATTTGGTGAAAATTTACCCTTTGCCTCGTCTTGATTTGGAAAAATCCGCTTCAAAACGAGTTGCCCAGGTGAGAAATGTCTGGGTTTAACCTTCTTGTTGAAAGCTCTGGACATTCTATTCTGATAGAGCTGACCATGACAAATGGCGTTAATTCTTCTTCCATCTATTAATGCCAAATTCTCTGCCCGACCTCGTATCCAATCAGCATCACTCAACTTTGCTTCTTGGATGATCCTTAGGGAAGGTATCTCAACTTCGCGGGTATCACAGCTTCAGTGCCGTATACTAAGAAGTAAGGTGTGGCCCCTGTGGAAGTTCTGATTGTGGTACGATACCCCAGCAATGCGAAAGGTAGCTTTTCCTGCCAGTGTTTGTGATTATCGATCATCATGCGCAATATCCTTTTGATATTTTTGTTTGCCGCCTCAACAGCCCCATTCATCTGTGGCCTGTATGCTGTAGAGTTTCGATGACTGATCTTGAACTTCTCACACATTGATCTCATCAGGTTACTGTTTAGGTTGGTGCCATTATCGGTGATGATTGACTCAGGAATTCCAAACCTACAAATAATGTTGTTTTTGACAAAGTCATCCACAACTTTCTTTGTCACTGATTTATGGGGGGTGGCCTCAACCCACTTGGTGAAATAGTCAATGGCAACAAGAATGAATCTGTGCCCGTTGGATGCTGTTGGCTCGATTGGACCAATGACATCCATGCCCTATGCTGCGAACGGCCAAGGTGAACTAGTGACATGGAGTTCGTTGGGAGGTACTCGAATCATATCTGCGTGAGTCTGACATTGATGGCATTTCTGGACGTAGCGAATGCAGTCTGTCTCCATAGTTAGCCAATAATATCCTGATCTCAGAATCTTCTTAGCTAATGTAAAACCGTTCATCTGAGGGCCACAGGTGCCTGCATGTATCTCTTCGACCAGCCTGCGAGCCTCTCTTGCTTCGACGCATCTTAGCAGTCCCAAATCGGGAGTTCTCCTATAGAGGATTTCCCCACTTAAGAAGAATTGGGTTGCTAACCTTCGAATTGTACGCTTTTGTACACTTGTTGCATCTTCTGTGTATTCACCACTCTTCAAATATCTTCTAATGTCATCATACCAGGGCTTTCCATCATGCTCTTCCTCAACATGGAAACAATAAGCTGGTTGTTCATGTATATGAATGTGAATAGGATCGATGTAATTGTGATCAGGGTGTCGAATCATAGAAGACAGAGTGGCTAAGGCGTCTGCAAATTCATTTTGGACCCTTGGTACATGTCTAAATTCTGTTTTGACAAACCTTTTACATAGCCTGTGCACGCACTCCAAATATGGTAACAACTTTCGATTTTTTGTTGCCCAATCACCTCGAACCTGATGGATCAATAGGTCTGAATCCCCTATTATTATCATTTCCTGGACATCCAAGTCGATCGCCCGTCGGAGACCTAGTATGCAGGCTTCATATTCGGCCATATTATTTGAGCAAAGGAATCTGAGTTTTGCTGATACTGGATAATGTTGCCCGGTGGGTGAGATCAAAACAGCCCCAATGCCGCATCCATTCAGATTTTTAGCTCCATCAAAGAACATTCTCCATCCATCATATTCTTCAGAAATGTCCTCTCCCACAAAAGCCACCTCTTCATCTGGGAAGTAGGTCTTCAGCGGTCTGTAATCATCGTCCACGGGATTCTCTGCCATATGGTCTGCTAATGCCTGTGCTTTCACTGCTTTTTGCGTGACATACACTATGTCAAACTCACTCAACAGTATCTGCCATTTTGCCAGTTTACCTGTGGGCATAGGCTTTTGAAAGATATACTTCAAAGGATCCATCCTTGAAATCAGATAAGTAGTATGCGATGAGAGGTAATGTCGTAACTTTTGGGCAACCCATGTTAGAGCACAATAGGTACGCTCTAATAGAGAGTATCGGGCTTCGCATGATGTGAACTTCTTGCTCATATAATATATTGCTTGCTCCTTCCTCCTTGTTTCATCGTGTTGTCCCAAGATGCAACTGAAAGCATTATCCAATACTGAAATATACAAAAGTAATGGTCTACCTGACTCTGGTGGCACCAATACAGGAGGATTGGATAGATAGTCTTTGATCTTGTCAAATGCCTGTTGACATTCACTTGTCCATTTCACTGCAGCATCCTTTTTTAACAGCTTGAAGATAGGTTCACAGATGACAGTAGACTGAGCAATGAAACGACTGATGTAGTTAAGTCTCCCTAAGAAACTCATTACCTCCTTCATGCTCTTTGGTGGGGGAAGATCACGAATGGCTTTGATCTTTGACGGGTCCAATTCTATACCTCGACGACTGACAATGAAACCTAAAAGCTTTCCAGCAGGCACACCAAAGACATATTTTGCCGGATTCAGTTTCAGATTGTACTTGCGTAGCCTGGCAAAGAATTTCCGTAAATCCTCCAAATGATTTAAACTTTCCTTTGATTTGATGATGACATCATCCACATAAACTTCAATTTCCTTATGGATCATGTCGTGAAACAAAGTAGTCATCGCTCTCATGTACGTAGCCCCAGCGTTCTTTAGTCCAAAAGGCATCACCTTGTAGTTATTGACGCCCCACGGCGTGATGAAAGCGGTTTTCTCAGCGTCATCTTTGTGCATCTCAATTTGATGATAGCCGGCAAAGCAATCCACAAATGACTGAGTTTCGTGCTTAGCACAATTATCAATCAGTATGTGTATGTTTGGTAATGGAAAGTTATCTTTAGGGCTAGCTTTATTGAGATCTCAGTAATCCACGAAAACTCTGACCTTGCCGTCTTTATTGGGCACTAGAACGACATTTGCAAGCCAAGTTGGGTATTCTGTCACTTGGAGTATCCCAGCATCTAATTGCTTTGATACTTCTTCTTTGATTTTCAAACTCATCTCGGGCTTGTATTTTCTCAGCTTCTATTTTACCGGAGGACATGTTGGATCAGTGGGTAGTCGATGGGCTACGATTGCAGTACTTAGCCCTGTCATGTCTGCGTAGGACCACGCGAAAATATCCTTATTCTCTATGAGAAACTCGGTATACTCTTTCTTGTCTTCTTTTTTCATATGGATGCTTACTCGGGTTTCTTGTATCACCTCTGCATTTCCCAAATTCACCACTTCTGTCTCTACCAAATTTGGATTGGGTTTTTCCTCAAATTCCTCAACCCTTTTGATTAACTCCTCGGGAACCTCATTGTCTTCGACTTCTTCTAAGTCATTAATGTTAAGCTGAGCAGTCTCATTGTATGCCACAGTCTCAGATTCGACATTTTTATAATGAATTTTGCTGGTGAGAAAAAAAATAGCAAAATATTAAATACAAGACAAAAAAAATGGGGAAAAGAACTTTATTGATAAAGATTTGAAAATTTCATAAGTCCTCATTCGAAAGCAATACATGGGATGGGAATTAAAACGTTTATTAAAAACTCCTTTATTTGAATTAAAACTTGATAGAAAAACATCTTCCAAGGCTACCCAGATGCTCGACGAGGTCTGGATGGAGTCGAGGTCCAGTTGCTGACGCTGATCTTTGCCTCCTTGCTTCCACTAGGGCCACTTTCTCCTCCTCGTTGATCACGACGTTGCAAACTTTCCCCTCTTCTTTGGTTAGTGATAACCCCTTCAAGTCGTCTGAGATCTCATCAATATTGTCTCCCATGAAACCTGCTGATCGAAATGATTGATACAATGGCGGTATGGGTTTCTTCAATGGATAGTAGTACCCATCTCTAGGTGGTCGCCAATCGAGCCATTCTTCGGTGGTGTATTTATAACCCAAACCAAAAGTGGTGGAATGTCGAACAGGTTGTATAGGTTCGACTATCCCTTGTAATTTAGCCCCCAAACCTTTCCCAAGCTCGAAACCGAACCAGGCCATCATATCTATGATTTTTTGGCTAAACCAAGGTTGCAACTCAATATTACCAACAAGCTCCACTGTATGGTACATTTCGCCATCCATATTCTCTCTTCCTTCAATCGTGTATACAGGATGCCCTTTTTCCCCATGGACCACAACCTCTTCGTAATCCCATTCAAACTTCAGGCATTGGTGAAGAGTAGATGGAACCGCTCCAGCCATATGGATCCATGGACGACCCAACAATAAGTTGTACGATGAAGGGATGTCCAAAATTTGGAAAGCTATGGGGAAAGTGACAGGACCAATGAGCATGTCCAAGGTTATCTCCCCAATAGTGCCTCTCTGAGAGCCGTCAAATGCCCTCACATTCATCTTCCATGTCTAAATTTTTGCACTATCCATACCCAGCCTCGTCAGTGTGCTCAGAGGGCAAATGTTTAAACCTGAACCTACATCAACTAATGCTTTGTTTATCACCTTATCCTGATACTGAACCGAAATGTACAAAGCTTTATTGTGAGTTGTTCCTTCGATTGGCAGTTCATCTTTGTGAAAAGATATTTTGTAAGCCTCAAAGACCTGCCCCACCATTTGGGATACCTCTCCATGAGTGATGTTAGACGGGACATAAGCTTCACCAAGGATCTTCAGAAGGGCATCTCGATGAGTTTCGGAAGATTGTAGTAACTCCAGAATTGATATTTGGGAAGGGGTTTTACTCAGCTGCTCAATGACAGAGTATTCTTTAGCTTTAACCTTTTTCCAAATACTTTGATCCTCGAGCTCTATGACTGGCACTTTGGATTTGCTAGAGCTTCTCTAAACCAAATTTTCAGAAGTGTAAATTCTTCCAGATCTGGTGACCCCTGTTGCAACATCTGTCTCTTCCACATTTGTTTCTCTTTTGTTGTAATCCCAAGGTACAGCATGTGTGTCACATTGTATTGGGGAGGATGCCTTATAGACAGCGAATGGTGGTCTGGGTGCAGCAACTTCTACTTCAAATGGGGCGAGTCCTTGCACTATTAGTGGTGCCTGGGCAGTGGTAGGCATGGCTTCCTCTGTTTCGACGGCCCAGATAGATTCTTCCCAATCCCAGACATCACCAGCTTCCACCATGTTGACTTGATAATTAGGGAGAGGATTATTCGCAACATTCGGTGTAGGATCCTTCAGTTGGATGGTTTTGTATCAATCAACATTTGAACCTTATCCTTAAGGGCTCTGCAAACTTCGGTGGTGTGGCCCTTCATCCCAGAATGGTAGGCGCAGACCTTGTTAGGGTCGTACCATTTCGCGCGAACATCCACAGGTAATGCAGGAATTGGAGAGACGTACCCAGCCTGTTTCAGTCTCTCATAAAGTTGTGCTATGGGTTCAGCCAAAGGGGTATAGGTTTTTGTAGGTCTTCTTTCATAGGAAGGTCTGTTTCGGTAATTTGGTGTTTGAGTGGGTGGTGGAGTTTGGAAGTGTGTTGGTTGAACATTATAGACAGGATATGAGGCATGCAAATATGGAGGAGGAGCATTTTGGTAATATATTGGCATGGGTTGGGGAGATATAGGGGGTGGAGCTGAGGGATGTTGAGGGTATGGGGTGTGAAGGTATGGGGTGTAAGGGTATGGGGATGGTTGTGGGTTTGTTGTCTTATGCCTCAAAGGGGTCCTAGTTCCATGAGCCATCATTACAGAACCTGTTTTCTTTCGACTCTCTGTCATTCCACCAGATTGCAGAGCCTTGTTGGTTGCTTGTAATGCCTCCAAGTTGATGATAGTCCCATTCTTTATGCCTTCTTCAATTCTTTCGCCTAGTTTGATGATTTCAGCGAAACTCTTTTCAGCCACCAGCATCATTCGGTCATAGTATTATGGTTCTTGGGCACGGATGAAATAGTCTTTCATTTGAGATTCTTCCATAGGGGGTCTGGCCCTAGCCGCCTCAGACCTCCATCTTATGGCATATTCTCTGAAGGATTAACTCGGTTTCTTCTTTAGGTTCTGAATGTAAAACCAATCAGGCGCATTTTCAATATGAAACCAAACCTATTCATGAAGTCAGTTGCTATATCAACCCATTTTATCCATTTCCGCGAGTCTTGCTCAATGTACCATGATAGGGCCTCCCCAGTAAGACTCCTCATGAACAACTTCATGAGTATCCTCTCATCTCTCCCCACCCCTACAAGTTTGTCGCAATACATTCGTAGGTGGGCTTTGGGATCCCCAATGCCATTGAATGTCTCAAACTTCGGAAGCTTGTATCCTTCGGGCAGTTCCACATCAGGATGCATGCACAGATCCTCATAGCCCAATCCTCCCAACTTTTTGTTTCCTTCCACGTGTTGTACCCTGTTGGTCAAGTTGTCTAATCTCTCAGTCAGGGTTTTTATTAAGATATCTTTCTGATGGGACTCTGACTCATGGAGGTCATGAGTCAGAGGGGCAGTTTCAACGTATATGGGATTGGGATTGTTGTTCCCAAAAGTATATGGGATATTTGTGTTTGGGGTTGTTTCTGGGACAGTTGGTTTGGTATGTTGGTAATAGTGGTGAAATGGAAATTGGGTATTTTGGGCGTGGGGTGGTGGAAAGGCATTTGGACGAATGGTTCAGGTGGGGATATATGGATTGGAGGATTGTCTGGCGTGGCTGTTTGATTAGGAGGATTGTCTATGTTTTCTCCAAATTGGGTTTCAAGAGAGATAGACAACTTGGCCAAATCACGCATGTTGGCTACCTCTTCTTCCAATTGTGAAATCTTGCGCTCGAGTCTTAGGATAAGATTACTATGAAGTTGTCCTCCCTCAGAAGCTTCTACCCTTTCAGTGGTGCTGTTGTCGTCAACCATTTTTCCTTTGTCTTTTGAGCTTGCTCTTTGAGAAGAAGGAGAAGGGGGGTCCCTTTTGATCGTGTATGTGCCAGGATGAAGGACAAATCAACCTTAGGAAATGGGAAAACAATAGAATCAAAAGAAAAGAATTAGGGGGTTAAGATAATATCACAATATCAACACGTTGTTTTGAAATAAACGCCCTAAATGCAAGGAACCTCGTTGAGCCAGAGGTAGGCCTAAACGACACATAAGTGATGCATAATAATTAATTCAAGCCTTATTTGCCAATTTGGAGTTTAGAGTTAGATAATAGAACAACTTTCGATTATTGAAATAATTTCTGTTTATTACATCAATCTAAAGATAACTAAAGGGCTAGGGATAGCATATGGGGAGTAAAGAGAAATAAATAATAATAAAAAACTTTAATCATGTTGCTCTCCAATGTTAGGCACAATCTGCTTCTTCATTTCTGGGGTAATGTCATAATCAGTGTTGAGGAGGTTGCGAGCCCATCTTCTCTCTTTTTCATCGCCAAAACCAGGAAGACCTCCTTCGCTCAAATCTCTATGCTCTGCATCTTCTAAAAGCCATACATAATATTCAAGTGTGCAGAAGGGTCGGTGCTCTTGAACATCGATAGTTATCACATTCTTCCATCTTCGCAGTATGGTGTTCACTTGCGGTAATTCTGACCAAAAGTCATATCCATAGTGGCTCATGTGGGATCGTAGAGGTATCATTTGGATCTGTCTGAATTGTCGAAGGACTCGAAGTGGTGCGTAGGGTTGCACACCGTTCAAACCGATAAGCTCAATGAAGTAAAGTTCATTTCCTCTTATGATGGCACGTCGTGGCTTCAACCAATAATACTTCCATTGGATTTCAACGGCTGAGCGCTCCTTTAGGTATGTGAACCAGTCCTCTGTTCCCACAGGGGAGATAAAATGTTTCATCCTTAGGGGATGGTTGATAATTTTGTTCCCCATAGTCCCTCTAACAATGTCTACTTTATTAGCTCTTTGGTAGAAATGTTCGACGGCCCAAAGTTGCAGCAGAAAGTTGCACCCTTCAAAGTATCTTTTGCCTTTGGTGCATACAGTCAAAGCTCTTAGAATTTCTGCAAGTATCATGGGGACCAAGGTTTTCCCACCTCGAGCCAACATACGAACCACATAACATAAGCCAGTGTGGATCTTTCCTCCTTCTCTAGGAAAAACCAATGAGCCTAATAGGGCGACAGCGAATGCATTAAGACGATACCTTTCCCATTTTGCAGAAGAGCAAGCACATTCTCTATGAAAGTTTTGATGACCTTCCTCATCCCCAAAGCGTGAATATAAGAACTCTAAAGAAATCCAACCTTCTTTTAGACAAAGTAGATTTGGATTATGACACATGCCCATTTGCTTCAGAAAAGATCTTGGACTTGGCTTGTGTGGAACAATCATTTCCAACTCTTTGTATGCGAGACCCATGAATCCTCCAACTTCTTCTATTGTTGGAGTTAGCTCAAAATCCCTGAACTTGAAGACTAACCTCTCAGTGTCCTAGAATTTCAACAATGCCTTGATTAAGTGACGATCTGACTCTACGGAGATCAAAGCAGTGAGGCCGCCTAACAATTCATTTGCGTCTAACTCTCGATTTTTTTGAATATCTTTCCACCAAGTCTTCAAAATGGGATTAACTTTGACCACCATTTGCGTGTTTGGAAAGTGAGGGTGAGCCATGACTCTGCAAACAAAGTAACAAACAACTTCTAAACTCCATTTTGGCAATGTTGGCTTGATTTAATTATTATGATCACGTTGACACATAAATATGCAATTTGTCTAAGGGTGTTGGGGCCCTTTAGACGAGAGGGTGGCTACTAATTACATGGATTGACACCAAGGGTCAAACCTCCTAGGGCTTATGCAGAATGTATGACTTAACCAGGACTTCTAAGAGTTGGCTTGACACGGACTTGAAAGGGATTCTATGCAAGAGGCTCGTGGCTTCGCGGTAGTAAAACTATCCACTACGTCCACGCATATGCCAACTCTCTATAATGGGTATTTGTATAAGATTGGAGTAGTTGTGAGAGGTGCAAAGGCACAACATCACGAGAACAAAATAAAAAAGGAAGAGGGTCCCAATTGGGGGAAGTATGAGCGGGATGCCAATTATCAAAGCAGTAAACATTTAGCATTTAAATTGGAAAATGGTAACATATAGGCAGTTTATAAACAATAAATAAATAAGCATAAATAAAGGAAAGTAAATATATAAAGATATGAAAACTACACAAATAAAGCAAGAGGATACGAGATTAAACATGTAAACAAATAAGGGGAAAGGGAAGAGATGAAACATGATAATAAACAATTAAGGAAAAGGGAAAGGCAGGAACATGAAGAGGAGACAATAAATAGGGCAACAAAATAAGTTAAACGTGGTAAGAACCTAATGAATAAAATAAATCCCACATAAATAAGCAATTAACACGTAATGGTAAGAACCTAATATCCCCAGCGGAGTCGCCATTCTGTCGCGCCCCATTTTCGCAGAAAACGGGTTTTGTGCACGACCAAACAACTCTTTTGGGATTTTGAGTTTGGAGTTGCCACCTAACGAATTAAGGCGCGTTAGGGCACCTATCTAACCTAACTATGTCTAACTAAGGTCAACGAGCTAGAGAATTAGGGTAAGGGTTCAAATTACCTCGAGGGGAAGGTGTTAGGCATCCCTCGAGGTCCACAAGTGTGGGTCCCGGCCGTATCTCATGCAATCTATGTGGGGGTTACAAGTAGCAATCAAGGTCACTTCATTATTATTCATTAATATGCTTGCTAAGTGATACGGACAACGGATGTACCCAAGACTGCTTTCGGACCAGGTATGGGCATTATGAGTTCTTAGTAATGTCTTTCGGGCTTACAAATGCCCCAGCTGCTTTCATGAGCTTGATGAATGGGATTTTTAAGCCATACCTGGATATCTTCGTCATTGTATTCATTGATGAACTACTGGTATACTTGAAGAGCAAGAAAGAACATGAGGAGCACTTGAGAATGGTATTGGAAATGTTGAGGGAGAAAAAGCTTTATGCCAAATTCTCTAAGTGTGAGTTTTGGCTAGATTCAGTGTCCTTCTTGGGGCACGTAGTTTCTAAGGACAGATTGATGGTGGATCCTTCCAAGATTGAAGCAGTGAAGAATTGGGTAAGACCTACTAATGTTACAGAGGTAAGGAGCTTCGTTGGTTTAGCTAGCTACTATCGTTGATTTGTCAAGGGATTTTCTTCCATTGCTTCCCAATTGACAAACTTGACTAAGCAGAGTGTTCCATTTGTATGGTCGGACGAGTGTGAAGAAAGCTTTCAGAAGCTCAAGACCTTGTTGACTACTGCACCAATTCTTACCTTGCCAGTGGAAGGTAAGAATTTCATTGTTTACTGTGATGCATCCTACTCTGGTTTGGGTGCAGTGCTAATGCAAGAGAAGAATGTAATTGCTTATGCCTCGAGGCAATTAAAAGTGCATGAACGTAATTATCCGACCCACGATTTGGAGTTAGCGGCAGTAGTGTTTGCATTAAATCAATGGAGACATTATCTATATGGGTTTAAGTGTAAAGTCTATACGGATCATCGTAGTTTACAGTATGTCTTTACTTAGAAAGATGTGAATTTGAGACAGAGGAGATGGATGGAACTACTGAAGGACTATGATATCACTATCTTGTATCATCCGGGAAAGGCTAATGTGGTGGCAGATGCCTTAAGTAGAAAGGCAGGGAGCATGGGAAGCCTAGCTCACTTATAGGTTTCCAGAAGCCCATTGGCTAGAGAGGTTCAGACTCTGGCTAATGACCTTATGAGGCTAAAAGTAAATGAGAAGGGAGGATTTTTGGCCTGTGTGGAGGCAAGATCTTCCTTTCTTGATAAGATTAAAGGAAAGCAGTTTACTGATGAGAAACTGATCCGGATCCAAGATAAGATGCGAGGAGAGGCTAAAGAAGCAAAAATCGATGAGGAAGGTGTATTGAGAATTAAGGGAAGGGTATGTGTACCCCGCGTCTATGATTTGATTCACACTATTCTTACAGAGGCTCATAGTTCAAGGTATTCTATACATCCTGGTGCAACCAAGATGTATCGTGACCTAAAGCAACATTTTTGGTGGAGTAGGATGAAGCGTGACATTGTGGATTTTGTTGCTCAATGCCCGAATTGTCAACAGGTAAAGTATGAGCACCAGAGGCCTGAAGGGACACTTCAGAGAATGCCCATTCCTGAATGGAAGTGGGAGATAATTGCAATGGACTTCGTGATTGGTCTTCCAAAGACAATGGGTAAGTATGACTCCATTTGGGTAATCGTTGACAGATCAACTAAGTCTGCTCACTTCATTCTTGTTAAGGTGACTTACAATGCAGAGAAGTTAGCCAAACTTTACATCTCAGAAATTGTTCGATTGTATGGAGTTCCACTCTCCATTATATCAGATAGAGGTACGCAGTTTACTTCTAAATTTTGGAAAACATTGCATGCCGAGTTAGGTACTAGGTTGGATCTTAGTACTGCATTTCACCCTCAGACCGATGGTCAGTCTGAGCGAACGATTCAGGTTTTGGAGGACATGCTTCGTGCATGTGTGATAGAGTTTGGTGGTCATTGGGATAACTTCTTACCCTTAGCAGAGTTCTCATACAATAATAGCTATCACTCAAGTATTGATATGGCCCCATTTGAGGCATTGTATGGGAGAAGATGTAGGTCTCCCATTGGGTGGTTTGATGCATTTGAGGTTAGACCTTGGGGTACTGACCTTCTGAGGGAATCGTTAGATAAAGTGAAATGCATTCAAGAAAAACTTTTAGTGGCTCAAAGTAGGCAGAAAGAATATGCAGATCGAAAGGTTAGAGACTTGGAGTTTATGGAGGGTGAACAAGTCCTACTGAAGGTTTCACCCATGAAAGGGGTGATGAGGTTTGGTAAGCGAGATAAGCTTAGTCCGAGGTACATTGGTCCATTTGAAGTTCTAAAGCGCGTGGGGGAGGTAGCTTATGAATTAGCTTTGCCCCCAGGACTCTCAGGGGTGCACCCGGTATTTTATGTGTCTATGCTGAAAAGATACCATGGTGATGGAAACTACATCATTCGTTGGGATTAAGTCCTTCTTGATGAGAATCTGTCTTATGAGGAGGAGTCTGTTGCCATTTTGGATAGAGAAGTCCGCAAGTTGAGATCAAGGGAGATTGCATCCATCAAAGTTCAATGGAAGAATCGACCCGTTGAAGAGTCCACTTGGGAGAAGGAGGTCGATATGCAAGAAAGATATCCACACCTTTTTACAGATTCAGGTACTCCTTCACGCCCTTGTTTTTCTTCTTGTGATCGTTCGGGGACGAACGATGGGTAAATTGGTATCTATTGTAACGACCTGTTAGTCGTTTTGAGTAGTAGAGTTTATTCTGGTAATAATTGTCTGGGTCGACGAATCGTCATGGGCACGACGGGCCGTCGAGGGGGTCTCGTTTCAAAACACTTAGATTCTGGAAATTTGGGTACTGAGAACAACTCTCTGAACTTCGCGATGACATGGCAGGACGGACCGGCGTAGGCACGACGGACCGTCACAGAGTCTTAAATAAAATTCACTCTCTGAACTTTGTGACGGAAGCAGCAGGATGGACCGCCGCAGGCACGACGGGCCGTCACAGGCTGCGTAACCCTAACTGGGTCGGATTTCTGTTAAATATTTTAAGGGGCGTTTTGGACTATTCCTGCTTATAATTTTAAAGTTAGTGGGTGAATGTTAATAATTCAATTACTTGGGGGGTTAAAGGAGATAACCTTGAATTAATTAGTGGGTTACTTTGGTCATCTTTTATACTTAATTATATGGTAATTAGGGTAAAAGAAAAAGAGTTTGAATAAGGAAAAATCAGAAAAAGAGTAAGAGAGGGAGAATGATCGAGAGAAGAGAGAAACGAAGAGGAAAGCAAAGGTTTTGGGGGATAGCTTGCTTGATCGCGAATTCATCGGTGGAGGTAGGTTATGGTTTATGCTATTTCGTAGTAAAACTCTTAATAGAGAATGATATGTATTGGGTAATTTTGTAAAGTCTTCTATATGCTTAATTGTGTGCTTGCATGATATGATTATGTAATTGTGATGAATTAGCATGATGAGGCTGTTGAATTCTAAACCTTAAAAGCTCTATATTAATGATGATGCCTTGATATAAAAGAAGGCTTGATGAACTAAAAGAATGAGGTTAATGGATCGGGTGTCACGAACCGACATATAGTATTAGGGGATCGGGTGTCGCGAACCGACACATAGTATTAGGGGATCGGGTGTCACGAACTGACACATAGTATTAGGGGATCGGGTGTCACGAACTGACACATAGTATTAGGGGATCGGGTGTCACGAACCGACACATAGTATTAGGGGATCGGGTGTCACGAACCGACACATAGTATTAGGGGATCGGGTGTCCTGAACCGACACATAGTATTAGGGGATCGGGTGTCACGAACCGACACATAGTATTAGGGGATCGGGTGTCACGAACCGACACATAGTATTAGGGGATCGGGTGTCACAAACCGACACATAATATTAGGGGATCGGGTGTCACGAACCGACACATAGTATTAGGGGATCGGGTGTCACGAACCGACACATAGTATTAGGGGATCGGGTGTCACGAACCGACACATAGTATTAGGGGATCGGGTGTCACGAACCGACACATTGTATTAGGGGATCAGGTGTCACGAATCGACACATAGTATTAGGGGATCGGGTGTCATGAATCAACACATAGTATTAGGGGATCGGGTGTCACGAACCGACACATAGTATTAGGGGATCGGGTGTCACGAACCGACACATAGTATTAGGGGATCGGGTGTCACGAACCGACACATAGTATTAGGGGATCGGGTATCACGAACCGACACGTAGTATTAGGGGATCGGAGTGTCACGTTCCGACACAAGAGGAATAAAGAGAATGAATCTTGAATTTTGTTAATGGACTCAACTTAAAGAACCTTTTCCCAAATGAGTATGGTATGGAGGCTTGAGTCCTCATGGTTGTACTTGGCGTTATTATCAATAATCCTTGTACTTGTTGTTGTTATCTGTTAAGTGTTATGGTTGATTTTACGATATTATCTGATGTATATTGCTTTCTATTTTGAGTTGGCCGATGATATCTACTCAGTACTTGTGTTTTGTACTGACCCCTACTTGTATGTTTTCTCTTGTTATTTGTGGAGTGCAGCAAACGTACTGTCGTCTTCAACTCAACGCAACTCTAGCCAATCTTCACCACGTCAGATTTTAGGGTGAGCTATTGTCCCTAGCTCAGACTGGATTCTCTCTCATTCATGTCTTGATGTCCTTGAAGTTCGGACATGGACTATCTCTTGTATTTTGTTTTAGCTTCCTAGACATTCTTAGATTTAGTAATTTGAGGATAGATGTTCTTGTTATGATGACTTCCAGATTTTGGGGATAATGATAAGTTTTGAGTTTTAGAAGTTGATTATTGATTTTGGTTAATGAGTTTTAAGTCTTACGCATTGTTTCTATTTATTATGTTTGAAATGTTGGGGTTTAGATTGGTTGGTTCGCTCACATATGAGGATAAATGTGGGTGCCACTCACGACACGTTTTGGGTCGTGACACCTTGGTATATTTTAAATGGTATTACTAAGGGTATTCCTCCTATAATTATTTCTTTTTCTGTTGTTTCTTCATTTGTGTTTACTATCTCACTAGGTAATCCAGGGCATATATGTCGTGTTTTTATAATTTCTTCTTCTAATACTAATTCTCTTGTTATGTAATTTCTTCTTGTCCTGTATTTATTAAGATTTTATATTTTCTTTGGTCTATTATTCCTATTATGTAATAATGATATGGTGTTATTTCTTCCTTATCTAATAAGTTTTGTGGGATTTCATAGTTCCTTTTAGATGTACTCATTCTTGATGAGGTAGCTCTTGTTAACGTATTTGGTACGCTTGAAGTGCTCAATCTTTCTTTTACAATTTCTAAATCTTCTTCTATGTCAATTTCTTTATAGCTATAATCATTATTGTCTATTACAGTAATTATTTTTTCAAAAGGATTTTCTATTTTTATTTTATGAATTTTATTTCTTGCTGTTATTTTATGCTTTGTTGTTAATATGTATAGGTATTTACATCTTGCTGTAAATACTTTGCTACCTGGTGCTAGTTCTATTCCAGACATTTTCCAATATAGGACTAATGATTTATCTATATTTCTATCTGTTAATGGTACTCTGTAATCAGCACTTATTATAAATTTAAATTTTTGATATATTAAGTTTCCTTTTACTGCACTAATTACGCTTTTTTCTATAGGGTGTATGATTCTATCATCTGCTAAATATATTTCAATAGGTGTATCTATTCCTTTTCTAAAACAAGCTTTTATTAATATTTATGTTCCTCCTAAATGTACATATTTTATTGGTGTTTTAGCTTTTATATCTTGTATTTCTTTGTTTATTGTTCGTTTATTTAGTATAGGTATATATGTTTTTCCTCTTGTATATTTGCAATCTATGATATGTTCTTTCTGACTAACTACATAGTATTCTTCTTTTTGTCTTTTAAACCAATTTCTTAAAGTAGGTATTTCAAGTACTTTTTCAACACTTAAATCTAATTCTTTTCCTTTTATTTGTTCAAATATTGTATTATCAAATATAATTTTTTGTTCTGATAATTCTTCATTTTGATAATCTTCCTTGGATATTATTTTTATTTCATCTTTAGACATTATATTTCTTCATCTGTTTCGTTATTATCTATATTAATATTTTCTTCTTTATTGTCAGTTTCTATATCTGATACTTCATAGATAGTATCGCTTTCACTTAATTCATAGTCTATGTATTCTATTTGCATATATTCGTCATCATCTATAACTATTTCTGCAATTTGTTTTCTTTTTGGATTTTTAGGTAATTTACAGTCTCTAGCTATGTGTCCTATCTTTCCGCAATTATAACATGTACATTGGGATATTTTTCTTTTAGGTCTATATAGTCTTTTCATTTTATAGTTTTTTACATAATACCTTCGTCTTGGTTGTTTATATTTATACTTAGTTTTATATTTTCTATAATTTTTATATCTTTTGGATTTTTATTTTTTATTTGTACACCCAAACTGTGGTGCCATTTTATTTTTACAACATGATAAATTTTTATTTAGTACTTTTTCCATTTTTAATTTTTCTTTTTGGTTCTCACATAATTGTGTAAACCATTGAGATAGAAATTTTATTCTAGCTCCTAAAGTATCTACCATTCCTTCATTATTCCAATCCTTTATTATTTTTGTACTAAATGGTTCTAGTAATTTTGTAAAATATTGTTTTCTTATTTCTTTTGCTTCGTCTAAATTGTATTTAGCTTTGTAATAATATTCTTTGAATGCACAAGTATATTCTTCTATATAACACATTTTACATATAGCTAATTTTGTCATAAGTTGTCTATTTATTATTTTTTCTCTATTTTGTTCTCTTATATCCGTGGTCATACCTCCAAATTCACTTCTTATTGCTGATTCATATTTGTCTAGTATATCTATATTTGTTGCTGATGGGGATCCATCCATTTTCTTATCATTCCTAAGTACTTCTAAACTTTCTGAGGGTAGATTTTCTATCCATAATTTTGTTGTTCCTACGAATGTTCTTTCTATGTATCTTGGTGTTTTTGTTGTTTCTATTTTGTTATCTATTAACTGTTTAGATATATTTCCTGTCCATAGTAATATTGTTTTATTTATGTCTGTGACACAATCTAAATCTAAGAAATTATATTGTTCACTTATTGGTTTTGGTATCCAATTTTTATTTAATCTACTGTTCCATATTGTATTATTTCTATCTGATTGTTGATAACTTTCTGTATAATAAGTTGGTGGTGTCCACCTAGGACTACTTCTAGGACTATTTCTGGACTATTATCTGGGGTTTTAACTCTTGACGTACTAGGTCTATTCGTATCTCCTGTGTTTATTTCTAATTTTTTTTGTTTATTTACCTGTTCTAGAATTTCTGTGTATGTCTCGCTTATATCACTTATTTCTGATTTCTGATCATTTATTATATCTGATTCATTTTCGTTTATTTCATTTACTTCAAGATCTTCATTTAGTTTTTGTTCCATTTCTTTTATCTCATTAGTTAATTCAAGCTCTTTATCTTTTTCCTTTTGTTTTTGTTTAGTTTCATATAATAATTTTAACCTAGCTAATTCTTTTTCTAATTCATCTATTCTTGTATTTTTTATCTCTTCTAAATGTTGTACTTCTTGTTTTGCTTGTATCTTTATTTTTTCAATTTCTTTTGATTTGTCTATTTCTTCATTTTCTTTTGTTATTCTTACCATAGCTGTTAAGCTATCTTCTAATTTTGCTGTTTCTTTTTCTAATATTAAATATAGGTTATTTCCTATTTTATTATATCTTCTTCCTAAATTTGAAAATATTATTTTTATTATCATTCCGTCTTGATTTTCATATGTCTTTTCATCTACTGCAAATTCTTCTTTATTCATTATGATTTATGTATTATATTATGTTGTAATTCATATTCAAGACAATCTAATTCTAATTCTAACATAAATATAACTTTTATTTGTGCTAGTATTGATTTATTACATGCTTCTGCTAATATATTTTCTTCTAACCTTTTTTTTCTATGTTGTAGTTCTTGTTCTTTTTCAGTTATTTTTTTCATTATTTTTTCTATTAATTGTTGTTTATATTTTTCTTTGTTCATACTGTTTTTCCAAATAACAAACATATTTGTATTCTATTTTCGAAATTATATTTATCAAATGATCTTTTTTATCGTTATCTGTTTTGATAAGTTGTGATAGTTCATATTCTATATACAAGGGTTTCAATTTTTTCCATATTTTTCATACCTTTTTATCTATCTTGGTTTTTTAATTTTAGTTTCTTTGCTTGGTGTTGTATTATTCTTCATAAAATGTTTTCCTATAATATTCCCTTTTAAGTAGATCTAATCGTTGTATTTCATTAGCATTATTTATAATATATTCTAGATGTTCAACTTCTCGAGTTCTTAAATAATCGAATAAATTTTCAATTAGTAGTTTTTCATGTAGATCTATGTCTTCTATAATTTTTACCCAATATTGTAAGTATTCGTAATTTATCATTGGTCTCTGAATATATCTATATCATCATATAAATCATACATGTCATAGTAAAGTTCATCTTGTATACTTTGTATGGTTAGCTCAGTCCAACCTTGGGTTGTTATTTCTATTATTTCATATGTTACCAATTTGTCATAAATTTCTCTTTTTATATCAGTACTCAGATTTTTTAGTATATAGAGTAGTAATATCTTATAATTATCATCATCATCTATTAAATAGGTACTCATTTTATTCATTTTTGCTAAAAGTTTTTATTCCTTCCAACCTCTTAATGGATTATACTTATTTATTATGAAATAATAATGATTTAATAATCATCTCGTCTAGCCACTACTACAGCTTTCTTCTTTGATTAGTTACCCTAACAGCGCCTCAACTTTGTTTACTCCCCTAAACGGCCTTTTTGCCTACCGGTTTCAACTTTAGGATGGCATAGTTTGGGCATACTTATTCGAAGAATATTTCTGTAGCAAACCTTCTAAAGATGCTTATTATAACATTATTAAGTCATGATAAACAATTATAATCAACAAGAGATTTTCAGGAATAAATTTATTTAGCTACTCATAAATATGAGAGTGTATACCTGATTTTGTAGATTCGTAGCTCCAGTTTTTCCATAGTTAATATCTTAATTAGCTAGATAGCTCTGATACCAATTTGGGGAAGTGGAAGCGGATTTGTAAGAAGTAGTAGAGAGAAGAAACTTGGAAGAGGCTTGTTTTATTTATGAGGGCAAATGCCTCTTATATACACATACATAATGACCTTTCATCCTTACTATAAGACGATTGACCTTTACTATTTACACAGTTACTTGACTCTTACTATTTACACAGTAACTTGACTCTTACTATTTACTTTACGACTTTTATAATTGGCTTTTTACAGCCGACACAACACGATAAAAATAAAAGACTATTACTTTGTGCATATGGCTGATATTCAGCCGACACAAAAAACAAAATACTTTACTTTTTCTTAGATTGATATTAAATATATTGAATTTTACATTTACAATCGAGATTATTAAAACTGATGAAAATCTTATTGCAGACTATCTCTCAAGAAAGAGATACAATGAAAGATCTATTGGCAATGATGACAAATCTATGCCAGAAAATGGAAAAAATAGAGACAGATGTACAAAATCTGAAAGCTAATAGTCAGCAGCATGACTCTAAAAATGCAGAAGGTTTCCACTCTCCGAATTTATTTTCAATTCGTAGAATGTAAATTCATGGGTAATTATCGAAGCGAGAGGGTATGATATGGAAATTGTGGTTGAAAAAGGCATAATATGGGCATGAGGATCAAGGGTCAGGGTTATTAGATTTGTTATAATCCGGATAAGTAGACATTTGATTGTTGATTCTTGCATACAATTGTTGTTTGTAGACCTAGAACAAACGAAAAGAATTCCGAAAGGAAAAATTCAAGTGTCTTAAGGGATTCAAGCTTAGATTTGAGGTAGGTGATGATTGTGATTTCATGTTTTACGTGATGTATGTTAGTAATTGCTTCATTGTAATACATGCATGTATGTGAATGAAGCCTATTAATCACATCTAATGTAAATAAGTATGAATGAAGAACTATATGTCCTGAGTCCCCTCTTGTCGTATGATTGTGAAAATATATTATGTGATTGTGATTGTGGTTTGTTGAATGGAAAAAGTGTCACGTTTCGGCACGATAACTGAACCGGTTGTCACTAACCAACATAAACATTGGAATGGGTGTCACGTTCTGACACGCTAATTGGGTTCGATGTCACATACTGACATAAACATTGGAACGGGTGACACGATCCAGCATGCTAACAGTTTGGGTATGGGTTCTACGAGAGGACCATCGAATTGTGTTTCATGAGAGAACTATTGACTAATATAAGTTTATATCTTGATAATTGTGAAATTGTACGTTGTTTGTAAGAGATAATCGATGTGTAGATATATATTTTGTGCATAGATGTGTTTACCTTGTTGTAATTCTGATATATGTTGTGTTTACTAGAATAGTCGTACGATACTTACTAGTACACTGTGATTTGTAGCAATTCTGCACTTGCTTATTCTTTGTTGAGTATATGGCATCTTCAGGTGACTATTGATATACTTCAACTAGGTGATTATTGAGCGTGACTGAATTCTATGGTCACCCAGTTCTTCCAATCTGCCATAGATCTTACTTATTTAAGTCCTCTCTTTTCAGACTCAGACTATTTGTTCAAGGTGTTGTTTAGTTTTGAGTTTGTACCCCTTGCTCTTAGGATTGTCGTTAGTAGAGTTTTGGTACAATGACTTCCAAGTCTAGGGGTTGTTCATCTGCATTAGTTTGGTTAGTTATTTGTTTAAACCTTTGGAGTTTATGAGGACTCCGTTGTTATTGTCATTTAAATATTCTTCTGTATTTTTAGATGCCTTAGTTTTCATAAAATTTGTTAGTTTGGGTTGTGGTAATGGTTCTTTCATCGGAGGGTTAGTGTGGGTGCCAATTACGATGATTTGGATCATGAAAAGTAGTTCCTAAATGCATATCGATTCTCAAAGTCAAGTTAATATGTTACCTTTATTTGACTTTATTCATTTGATGTACAACAAGTATAGAAAGACATTGAAAATTCGATTGAAGCTAACGAAGATTGTAAGCTACTGGAGCTAGAGATAGTGCTTTCACTAATTTGTTGCAGCCAAAGAATTTGAGAACAACCTTAATGTTTACTTTGGAAGAAGTTAATACCAATGAAGACTTTATGAAATTGATTTGTACCTTATCCCTATGCCACATTGTTATAAACTTTATATGAAAACGGAAAATAATTTGTCGACTCATGGAATATTGGAAATTTATTACTAAGCACATTCTTATTGAATTAAACAATGACAATTTTGAAGCCACATTAATTAAGGTGGGGAACTTAATTTTAATTAAAAATAGTATTTCTTAGGGAAAATTATCCAAAATATATTTAAACTTTGATTGAAGTTAGTATAACGATCTCAAACTTTGACAGGACCTATTACTCCGCACCATTTAATAGCGTATTTTAATGATATATTGGTGTTCATGTGAACATCATAAGTATTGTATAATTATAAATAGTAACTTGTCCAACTTGACACTTGTATATCTTCAAAATAAGTATCAAATAGTGCATGAGGTAACATGTCCTGCCCAAAGTTTGAGATTATTAGAGCAATTTCGATCGAAATTCAAATATTTTCCGACTTTTTCCCCTATTTCTTAAATAATATAACAATATGAAGGAGTCTCTTAAACAAGATGAAATTACCATTTATGTTGTATTACATATGATGTTTAAAAGTTCAATCTATATCTATATTACCTTAAAAGCATGAACTCCTAACTTGAATGTTAAATTACTATGATATTTCTCTCTAATTTAAGTTGTGAATTTTTAGTTGAGTTGTGACTTTTGCGATATGTTGGATTTTTTTGTCAACGGGTTATGATTTTTCGATGAGTTGCGACTTGTCCAAAATGTTGTGAGTTTTTCAATTAGTTGTATCTTTTCCAAAGGGTTGTGACTTCTTGGAAAGATGATGACTTTAAAGATTAGACACAAAAAAATATTTTTTCATACTACCTTTGTTGTCTATAAATAGAGCAGTTTCCTCTCATTTTTCATTTTGGCTTCTTCTTCTTCTTTTTCTTCTATTTTAAAAATTATCGCATCATTTATTGTCATTAACTGAGTACAAAGTATAGCGGAATATGAGTTACAACTATTCTGATGAAGTAAATTGTTCTATACTAAGAAGGTATATATTCCATAACCTGGAGTACTTGAGGAAAATATTTTTGATGATATAATAAATATTTTTTTGCTTAATAAATATAAAAGTATGTAATGTTCCAATGTCTTTTTCTTAATAATTTCTCTTGTGATATAGATAAATACTTCTGAATATGTTCTTTCAACATTATTAAACTTCTTAAGAATTAGTTGTAGATATAGATATATAGATAGTTATCACTACATAAATACTCTCTCTCTCTCTCCCTTTCTCTTTCTATATCTATCTATATCTATCTATATATTTATATCTATATATATATATATATACACATATATATATTAAATTAAAGTATTATATATGTCATGAATGTGTTATCAAGATAATAAGATCTTCTAATATGTAATATATATGAATAATTTAAATTCTTAATTACAAAATAAATTTTATTTTCAATAATATGAAATAAACATTTTTATTTTTTACTACACTTAATTAAAATCTAATAACTATAAGAAAGAAACATCAATTAAAATCTAATAACTATAAAAAAAACATTCATTAACATCTAATAACTATAAATAAGAAACATTAATTAAAAGTCTCATTTATTTATATAAGTATAAAATTTATTAGAAATCCAGTCATTGCACATTAGTTACTTAGTTATAACATTAGAAATGCTCTTAGTTATTACAAATTATTGCAAACGCTATTGACACTCTTTTATGTTATTTAGTTATCGAAAAATACCTAATATACCTTTGAAGTATTATAAATGGTACAAAAGTACCCTTCATCCACCTATTGTCTCTAAAATACCCTTTTCATCCACCTATTCGCTCCAAAATACTCTTGTTCAAAATTGACTACTTATTTAACGATTTTAAAGTTAAACTATTTAACTATTTTTTATACGTGGCACCCAACTATTTTTTAATAATTTAACTTATTAATATAATATATAAACTAATCCACTACCCACTAATTAAACCCCACCCAATTAACAAATACACCCCATTACTAATGCAACAACATGAAAGCTACTGCTAATGAGTGTTTCTAAAAATTTGAGGTGTAAATGTATATAGAAGTAGATTATCATACATTAAAGTCCTCAATCGTAACATAGTATAAATCAAGTGTCTAAATAAAAATTACCGATAAATTTAAAAGTCCGATTATGTCTCATATATGTGATATTACTTAATAGATAACTTTTTAAAAAAATAGTATTATTACACTTTAAATATTTAAAACAAATAATGAATATGTATTAACTTATATTAGAAAAAAGTGCATGAATTAATTAAGGATGTACAACTTCTTTACTTTTAATCATAAATTTCAAATTCAAGCTTGAAAGAGAATCCTATTGAAAGTGTCCTCTTAAATAAGTAGCTCGAGCTAAAATTTAATTGGGACTTCAATTCGGACTCAAATAATTTGATTATCATTTTTAGGAATGTGTAGTTTCATCGTGTTTTAGTAGTGTCTAGGGTGATTTGATATTAAAATTGATTTATTAGTTGGGCGGGGTTTAATTAATAATGGTGGGTAGTGTGTTGGTTTATAAATGATATTAAAAAATTAAATTATATTCAATAGTTGAATGCAAGTATTTAAAAAAATATTTAAATAGTTTACATTTAAAATAATTAAATAAGTAGTCAATTTTGAACACAAAGGTGGATGACAAGATATTTTGGAGCCAATACGTGGATGAGAAGGATATTTTTGAGCCAATAGGTGGATGGATGATAGTTTTATATCATTTTCAATACTTCGAGGGTATTTTAGGACCTATTCCGTTTAGTTATAGTATTATGAATTCCCATAGATATTACATTAATTGTTTATATTTTTCATCTTTCCTTATATTAACAAATGATCAATAATTTTTCATATTATACCACCCCTATGTATGTGATAACACGGTATTGTTATTTTTCTAGGATGAATCATGCATGTTTCAATAAATTGAATCGTTTACAAGTATGAGCTATAACTATGTTGGGCGTAACATAAACATGTGATTATATATATGATTTCACCGATAGATGTTCTTTAAATTTAATTTTTAATTTTTTCGGTTAACAAAAAGAGGAAACATTTCTCATTTAACTATGTGCAGTCAAAATAACTATTTTTTATTTATCTACATAATCAATCTAGAAATCAAATATGAGAGCCAACAAGAAGAATGTCGTCTATTATGTTGTGACTTGTAAAATATAAGTTAATATAAAAAAATAATTCTAAAAAATAAATTGTAGTTGTTCTGTTCCCATGTTCATCTGACCTCTAAACAGTTTCACATGAAATACACGTGCAAAACACATTTGGTTAGATAACAAAAGAAAATACATACAAATATTGTCTATAAAGTAATATTAGTGAGATAAGACTAATTACATGATTGACCCTCATCAAATTGAAATAACTCTATACGGTATTGCATCTAACTAATAAAAAAATTCATTGATCATCTTCATAGATTGGCCTGAATAAGAGATATATATAATAACTCACATCGAATATTCACAAAAGAATCTGTAATAATATTTTGTGTAAAGCTTATTATTTAAATCTTCGCTTAAATAAGCAATACTATTTATTATACATGTATTTTTTGAATTGGTAATCACGTGCAACGAACATGTTAAAAAATAGTTTAAAGAAAATATATATGAAAAATTGATATGTAAATATATTTACTCACCTCTTATAAATAATGTAATTCATGTTAAAGTGTTAAAGATATTTTTAATTAATACTCTTATTGTTATGAAACTATATAAATTTAGAAGAAGAATAATGTAGGGAGAAGAGAAAAGACTTCTTATTCATCTTGAAGTATATTCAGGATTTATATATCTTTCTCAAATCTTATTTACAATGAATGAAAACCTTTCATTTATAGGGAAAACCTAACTTGGTCTTCAAGTATGATTCTTAACCATATCCGAAAAGGACTCTACATAATTAGACATCATTATAATACAAATATGTTTATAACACTCCCCCTTTATTGTCGGTAGATTATGTACCTTTTCAAAACCTTACTAGATAAAACCTAGTGGAAAAAAATTTAGTGAAGTAAAACGAGTACAAATATCTAATAATACGCATTATGGATGTCTCATTAAAAACCTTACAAGAAAAACTCAGTGGGACAAAATCTTGTGAGGAAAAAAGAGTACATCATGTATTAACTCCACCTAATGACAACATCAATTCAGAGATCAGAATCTTCGTTTTTCAAGCTTGTGCACCATTTTCTTGAAAGTTGTAGTTGGTTTAGACTTGGTGAATAAATCAACAATAATATTACTTGAACAAACCTCTTGCATGTTGATATTACCATTCTTGGGAGCTCATGAGTGTAGAAAAACCTTGACGAAATACGTTTTCTTCTATCTCATTTTATGAATCTTCACTTCAGGATCAAAGATTTCTGTAAGTTCCTTTACTTTAACTTCTTTACGCAAATAATTTATTGTCTTTTGAAAACTTTTCAAGAGTTTCAATTCTAGTTATCAACTAGCATAACAATACTTGTATATACTCTATGCATTTTGAATCTATTTAATTCTTATGAGGATGATAGACAAGTTTTTCAAAAACTTGTATATGCTTTAAATTTTGAACCCATTATATATTTTCATATCAATTTTGTCAAGTGACAACATTCAATATTAGATGTATGACATCTTCTAGTGCCTAGATTGCAAGTCAAATAAGCTTTACGCTTACCAAGATGCATCATTCCACTTTTCACTTGATAATTATTTCTACACAAGCATGTTTTAATAGATGTTGAATTTTTATCCTCATAATCTTTTACAATATTGCATGCTATGGTATCAAAGATATCGTCAACGATATATCATTTTGTATCGATTCACAATAGACACAATTTATTGAGATTTCATCACTTCATTATTTTGAGGTAGCTATCCCTCTCATGAGGTTTTATAAAGTGTTATGTCGTAAGTTCTCCAAGAGCACATTGTATCCTTATTATGATCATTTGATTCTTTGATCCTCCCCTTTTCAAGGATTATTTTATTTAGAATTGATTAGTCTATCATGCTTTATGCATGTCATAGACTCTATCCTTAAGGGACATTCAATAAGAGTATTTACAACTTTTGTGTTGCTTCTAATCTCCTTCTTATGTTAGACAAACTAACATATATCTCAATCTTTTGCAGAATCTATCTTTATGGATCATGATATATTCATTGATTATATATTACACATCAAAATAATCAGATGAAAAATATCTGGTCCCTGACCATAAATCAATTGAAAGAAAATTTGATCATAATTTATTGGTTTAATGCATATAACTACATTATATTTCAGACCGTGAAACTTTGTTCTCTTAAGCAACGATTGACTATTTATTTGAGGAATTTAATGTCATATCAGCTTGTATCAAAGATAGTTTGGATATTTATCAAATTATCAAGATGAATTATCTTGATTTTATATTCTGAAAGTTGTGCTCTTAACTTAGTTATCTTGCACAAACAATTTTGCGAATGTCAAACTACATGTTAACAACAAACACATATGTGATTATCTTATAGATACATCTTTTTATCATGTCACATTATAAGTGAACAGACTCATATTTACCTTTTTTACTTTTCAGAATTTATGAATTTAGTCTCAACTTTAGTTGATCTAATCAACTTACATGAGAATGAGCAACACAAACAATTTTGCGAATGTCAAACTACAGGTTGACAACAAATACACATGTGATTATCTTATAGATACATCTTTTTATCATGTCACATGATAAGTGAACAGACTTATATTTACCTTTTTTATTTTTCAGAATTTATGAATTTAGTCTCAACTTTAGTTGATCTAATCAACTTACATGAGAATGAGCAACAAAAAGAATTCTCGAAAAATCTTCTAGTTCTTCAATATATGTCTATTACTCAATATACACATCTTTGGGATGACCAAGATATTCATGCCAAATAATAAAAATTATTAGTACTTGTAACTCCAAGTTTACTATGGCATGTGCATTTTGATTTATTGAATTTCTTCTTTATTATTATATGAGAAAATTTCAATTTTACTACTCCGAAAGTAATTTTTAAATTTATTTTTTCTCAATTTCTCTATCTTTTCTAAAGGTGAATCGTGATTCCATCACAATAAAATTATATATGTATTAATGAACTTTATTATTCACTATCACATTCACTTTAGTATTGAGTTTGTTCAATCCCAATTAATAGGCATTAATCTTTAAATGCTTGGGATGAAAACTCTACATTATTATGAATGAACTTAATCAGAAAACTGTGTCAGCAATCATATTATTTGTGCCAATAATTTTGTAAACGCCAAGTTGCGAGATGACAATAGTCACATATGAGATCATATAGAAGGATCATCTATTAGGACCATGAATTATCTAAACAACCCATTAGGTGAGTGAATAGGTCCACAAATATCCGTATGTATATGTTTCAAGAACGCATGTGATTCAATCTCAACTTTCATTGATGATGGTTTCACAATTAACTTGCCTTACTAACAAGCAGTACATGAAAATTCACCATTTAAAAGAAATTTTTTAGGTTCTTCATTGATGTCCATTTTAATTTTCCATAATTCTTCTAAACATTATAGACTAATGATGTCCCAGACAATCATGTCAAATTAAGGAAGTATTGAAATTAGTTAACTTCTTATTTATCATAGAATGTGCCTCAATTGCACTAATTCTTGTCCAATACAAATCTGAAGATAGAGTATTAAACTTTTCTATAATACATGTCTTTTTAGAGACATTCTTGGTGATACTACATCATTGACCAAATTTCACAATCTTTTCCATGCCTTGCATGGTGACTCTCACCTCATTCTATTTAGAGAATGCATCTACATCTTTAGCATTTATCAAAAGTTCTCATTAAATGAAACGCAAAAATCTAAGCATATCAAATTATGATAGCTTTAGTACCTCATTCCATATTTAAGTGCTTTATTAAATCGTCTTCTTTCAGACATATTATGCACTACTACCACATTCATTTTAACTAATGGAGTAAATTCAGTAAATTTCACGACTTCTCATCAAAAATACATTAGATTTTCTTTAGTCATTAGAGACTCATATTTGATGTCTTATCCATATAAAAGTGTCTTAGGTCATAAATCGATGGGTCTTGAACCCAATATTCTATCATCATGGTGCATCAGGACTTCAACCCAATGTGTTACCCTCTTTGTGCGATTGGACATAAATCCATCATCTTATTCTTTTGGTGCGATAAAACTTAAATCTACCGTCTTACCCACAACGAGGCTCAACCTCAAGCTTCAAAATAATTGTAATTTTATCACTTTGATAATCATTAATATGATCGTACATTATAAAATTACACACAAAGTTGAGATTATTGATTTATTATAATCAACATTAGTAGTTAATAAATATAGCTTAACAGATCACATACCTCATATAAAGATTGAAAACATACATTTCACTAAATTGTGCTTATTCAATTATTAAAATAAATTAAGAAATTCTCTTCTCAATCGGATAAAATTAAACGTATAAAAAGTCAATAAGTCTCTTTAAATACTTACTCCAAATGGTAACGCAGATTTGTCACATAAATAATTATAACATAAAGATAAATCATACCTTACATATATGAGAATCTTATTGCATAGCTTATGTAAGATCTCTTTTGCATTTTTCCTTCTTCTTTCATAATTCTTTAACAATAGAACAATAATATTAATAACGTGTTATTCAGTCATATTTTATGCACTTTTTATGTCCGCACAAAACAGAAATAAATATTTACTAGTACTTCAGCAAAAAAATAAAACAAAATTACTAGTACTAGCCAATTATATATCAAATTAAAAATATTTTCTCTCCCAAAAAAAAAAGTAAAAATAGTCTGAAGCTGGGACATTGTAAGAAGAGAAGTTGATACCTTCCCTCAATTTTTTCGCCTTTACTGTAAACTGAGAAAAAATGTACAAAACGAAGCTACAAGAGCTTTGCCATCAATTCGAATGGAATTTGCCAGAGTACGCGACGGAGAAAGACGGCCCTGATCACAACCCTCGTTTCACAGCCACTGTTGTAGTGAATGGAGTCTCCTTCGAGTCGCCCAAGGACCAATGCCGTTCTTCCAAAGAAGCCCAAAATCATGCTGCCCATATCGCCTATGATCATTTCAATCTTCCTCAACGCCGCAACCTTCCTTCATCTGCTCCTGGTTAGTTCCTTAATCATACCCTTTTTTATTTTTATCATTGATATCCTGCAAATTTCTTTGTTTTTGAACTGCTCTGATGAACTTTTGGCTGTTGTACTTCATGCATAAGTTATTGTACTTTTTACTCAACTTATTGAACATCCAACTTTTATTTCCCAATATAGACCACTCATTTTATTTCAACAATTTACTTACTCTATTTAAACTGGTTGAGTTCAATAGTGCAAGTAAATTAGTTTTTGAAAAATTTGAATCTTTTAGTCACAAGGGGGTTTCATCAGTAAACCAATATTGAAAAATAATTTGAATTTTGTAGGAAATATCTACATGGTAAAAAGTCGGACCTCTGCTTTCCACGAATCTAGGGAGGGGAGGAGCTCTAGTAGAGAGAAATGTGGAAATTTTTGGACAATCCCAGATATAGAAATAGGATATTTAGTTGGGTGAGATGATGACAACAACAACGACAATAATATATCTGGTGTAATTCCACAAGGTGGGGTATGGGAGGGTAGGAAGGTAAAGAGGCTGTTTTTGATAGACCTACAACTCAAAGAAAGAAATAGTCCAAAGCAGTATGGCAAAAAGAAAACAGAAGTGAAGTACTCATGGAAAATACTATGGACAACATGACAAATCATCTTGAACAGGAATCACAACAAGATAATAAGATAATCAAAGTATAATAAACAACAAATTGTAACCAAATTCAAAGGACATATAGTAAGTTGGGTGAGATGGGAGTATCTTTATTTATTTCTTTATTTATTTTATTATGTAATTAATATTTGACACAAGAGTTGAATATGTTAATTGGGGATTACTTTTTTGTGATAGTGATTACTTCTGGTACCAAGTTGTTTTCTATTTATTTTTTTCCTTTTTATATTAACCGAAGGAACTTTGACAATAATGTATTTGGTAGCTTGCTGATATTTTGAAACGGAAATCAAGTTAAAACATCATGTAGCTTCTACATCTCTAATTATTGTTTTTTATTGGGGAATTTATTCATGCCCGATGTGGTGCAAAATATAAAAGGTTTCTCGCATCATGGACAGATGAGGTTAAAAAAACTAGTCCATGAGAGTGGGATCTGGGTAGGTAGCTAAAACATAGACACTTCGACGAGGAAGCCATGGAATTAGTGGATACCCTACAAAGGAGGAGAGTTGATATTGCATGCCTACAGGAAATCAAATGGACAGAAAAAAGGCTAGAGAAATAGGTGACACGGGTTATAAACTTCTGGTCAAAGAACTGCAAAAAAGATAGAACCTAGCAGCTAGTCTTTGTTGTCAAACAAAGTGTGATAGAGAGTCTTCCCACAGTTTATCTGGGATTGCCATCAGGAGCAAAACATAAGGCAGGTCCTATATGGCAGGGCCGCAGGGGATGCGTGATTCTATGGCAAGGGGACAAAGAATGTAGAACATTTAACCGAGTCAGATGGAACTCTATCATCACAAAGAAAGGAGGAGGTTTGGGTATCAAGAATCTAAAAATGCAAAATAGGAGCCATACACACAAAAAAGCAAAATAGGGGCCTCTTAATGAAATGGCTATTGAGATTCAATGGTGAAGAAATTCCTTATGGAGTAGTGTCATCACAACAAAGTATGGGCAAATGAATTCCACACAATGCAGATGTTGGCTATGAATCTAGGATGCCAAGTTGCCTCCCAGCCCACAAGCTACTCGGGAATGCCATTGGGAGCAAAGAATGAGGAGCTAGAAGTCTGGAATTCAGTGTTGGAGAGATGTGACAAGAAGCTAGCAAGATGGAAGAGTCAATATTTACCTTAGGAGGCAGATTGACACTTATCAAATCTGTGATGGATGCACTACCCACATATATGGTGATCCTGTTCCGGATAACAAAGATCATTGAAAAGAAGATCAACCAATTGAGAAGGACCTCCTTGTGGCAGGGAAATAAGAGAGTGGGGGGATTCAACCTTGTGAAATGGGATGGCATAACTCTTAACGAAAGAGAGGGTTTAGGCATGAAGAAACTCAGCTTGCACAACAATTATCTGTTACGAAAATGGCTGTGAATATTTTGCATAGAAGATATGTCTTTATGGATAAGGTTCATCATAGAGATGTTTGGGCTCTTTAACCACTGGACAACTGAGGAAGTTTATAGAACTTTTGGCTATAGTGTGTGGATAATCATCAGAAGGCTCTGGATCCAGTTCAACACTTAACATATCCTTCAAAATGGAGAATGGTATGAAAACACAGTTCTGGTTTGAGCGCTGGATATATGAAGACTATCTAAAGCCCACTTTCCTAGACCCTACAGAGAAGTGACACTTCTTCCTGCTATGGAATCCACATGTTGGAATCTCACATGTGGAAGAGCTTTAAATGACTGGGAGGTGGGTAGAATAGCAAATCTGCTATGGACTATGAACTCTTTCCCAGGTGCCTCCTTCGTCCATGATAAACCTTTTTGGAAGCTACATTGTAAGCGTATCTTTACTGTTAAATCTTTTCTTTTTTGGCTAAAGTAATCACATCATGTTAGAAAAGCATCTAGAAGATGCAAGGTTACAAGAGAGCAAAAGAAACTGCTTCAAACAAAACATGAAGCAAACTTACCTGTAAAACAGCCAAAACTTCCCTGAATATTCTACTAAGCTAAAGTCAGGGAGCTAACAAAATCCAAAAAGTTATCCACACTATTTACGGGGGGGGGGGGGGGGGAGTGCCAACTGAATAAGCATCTGCTATTCTCTCTTTCCAGAGACACCAATAACTAACAGCTGGAATCATTCTTCAGATTCTTTTGACAGTTTTGTCACCTCTCCGCTATAACCAACTCGCATAGGCATCTTTCATGGAGGAGGGTACAATGTTATCAAAGGAGAAAAGCATAAAAAGCTCTAAGGTGTATGGGGGCTTTAAGCGCAAAGTGTAAATAAAGAGTGGGCTTTAATGAAAAAAAGGCGCAAAGGGAGAAAAAAAATACAAATATATATGTTTAGTCCAAGACTAACAATTATAAACATGAATGACAAATATATGACTAAAGAAACAGAGTAGGACCCACACTATAAGGTGGGGGTGCATGTGCACCTGTTAACTTCATAAAAAATCATGTGTATATTTGCATATCTATATTGAGAAATTGGCTATGATTAGTAGTGCACCCATGAAGAGCATAAGAGCGATGTTGTGCTAACTGGTCCTAGCGAAAGGAACCAACCGCAAGACCTGGGTTTGAATCCAGCTAAATGACCTATTTTCATTGTTTTTATTTTAAGTTTCATATTTGAGATAAGGTAATATTGGTGCACCCGAAGTCTTGAAATCCTGGGTTCGCAGAAAATTGAATTTTTTTAATGATAAAGTGAAATATCAATCATTTAGTTTCTTTTCTTCATAAAGTGAAATATTACTAAATCTTTATACAGCGTTTAAATCTTTATACAACGTTTAAATCTTTATACATCGTTTTTTACTCCCAGGCACGAATAACAATGCACTTTCTCTGTCTTACTTTTCTAGGGCAGTAGAAACCAATCTTTCCGTCAACAACCACCAGAATCTTAGCCTTTTCTTTTTAAGCCAACAATTATCACCCACTGTGATAATTGCTACACACCTTAGCCTAGGATGAAAGAGAAAAAAATTTATTTCAATGCTGGGTTCAAGTCTTTCGACATCACTAAATGGAACTCGAGCAATTCTGAATGGTATGAATGGGTCGAAAGAGCAATTCTACGGAGTCTGAACTCTTTTCCAGGTGTTTCCTCGGGTCATGACAAAATCCCTTGGAAGCTACATTGTTAGGGTATTACAGCTAAATTTTGTTATTGGAACAAAAGCATTAGTCTGTTTTTCACAATAACTTGGCCCTTGCAACATCTTGAAGATCAAAATTCCCCTAGTTTTCTGTTTTGCTTGGTGGGTGATCATAATAGCTTGTATAACCCATGAAGTTTTAGAGCAAAGAGGTTTACAAATTGCTCAAGGTGTTTTTTGTGTGACAATGAAGTAGGATTTAATGATTATCTTTTCTTACACGGTAAAACAACTGCAATTATATGGAACGTGTTCTTGTGTATGCTAGTATTGAGCTGGATAGTTCCTGTTAAATTATATCTTAGGCTTAACTCACACCCCAAAAGCTAGCTCAAAGGAGGAGGATTGTCTAAGCCTTACAAGGAGTTCACCCATCTCATTAACCACCAATAATGTGGGACTTTTGTCATTCTTTAACACCCCACCTCACGCCCAGTGCTTAGCATTTGGTGCGTGGACAATTTTGATTTTGGGGGATCCAACATTGAGACAGACCTTCCTCTGATACCAAGTTGATACAAAGGTCCTAAGATCGAATCTCACTGCCACCCAAATCAAAAAGCATTTTCACGTACCATTATTAATTTTTTTAAAAAAACATTTGCTTGGCCCATGAAAAAAAAATAGGCTCGCATGTGAGGAGGCGTGTTGAGAAAATAATCATATAATGAAGTGTGCTCTCGCTAACAACTTAACTATTTAGATGAGATGGTCACACACTTCAGCAGTTTCCAAGACTACTTTGGAAATGCTGAAAACTGGGAAACAATTGGACGAAGAGACACACAGGAAGACTGGTGGAAGTTGACCCCAGCCTATATTTGGTGGACTGTATGGAAAGTAAGAAAAGCAAGATGTTTTGAAGGAAAAAGTAACAACATCAGGAAAATTAAACTGAACTGCATCATCCTTCTTTGTTTTTTGTGTAAAGTGTAAACAAGATATGGTGGGATATAGGCATGTTAGTTGATTTCATAGGGAAATTGTAAAGTTTATAGACTAGTCCGGATGGTTTTTGTCTTGCCCAATGTGGGTTGTAAGTGAACATCTCATCATTTTTTGGATGATATATTTTTGTGAATACAAAATTACCCTTATCTCAGAATAGAAGACTTGCAAAAATTTTCGGACTTCTTAGTTCTTTCCACTTTTTCTTGTTTCAACGACAGTAATGGTCAAGTGTTGTGGAGGGGGACATGGTAATGGTTCATTCATAGTCCATTCATGATATGCTGCTCAGAAGTCACATGTTCTAATCAGATTTTTTATGGTCCATCTAAGAAAATGATGAAAAGTAAAGAACAAATTATGTGTTTGATTACGAAAGAAGCATGCTTGACTCAAGATAATCTGCTAAGAAGAGGAATACATGTAACAAATAGATGCTACATGTGTTGTGTTAGAGTAGGTAAAAGTCCCACATTGGTTGGGGAATGGACCGGTAATCTCTGTATATGCACTTGGGCAATCCTCCCCTCTTGAGCTAGCTTTTGAGATTGAGTTAGGCCCCGGCGCCATATTTTCATATGGTATGAGAGCATTGGTGAGAACAAACAAGTCATTATTGGTCAATTTCCGGTGGCTGTTGGGTCTGATTTGTGTCAATTATTTTTAATTTTTCTTTCTGTGGGTGTTGCGCAAAACCAACCGCACCACGAGGCTTGGAAAGCTTCCGCGACCAAACCCCAGCCAGAATCACCGGAAAATCTCACCCCACACGCTCTGACGAGCCGATAGAAGGTGGCAGTTTCTGGTGAGATCTGGCTCACGTGCCGGCGTGTGAGGGCTGTTCCAATCAATTTTTTTTGAGAATTTTTTTGTCCGTTGAAGTCGTCCAGCCATTCCGACCAGTTGCGACCAGAAATCTAAATCATTCAACCACCTTTTTCTACATTGCCCTACAACTTCTTTGATCCAACAGATATCTCTTAATTTTTTTAGTTATGAGATGGAGCATGCCAAGAACAGCTGCTGAATTTCAGTCATGCTGGAAGAGGAAAGGATTGTCTAAGAACCTGAAAAAGACTTGGGACACCATACCCGTCTGTACAGTATATGGTGGTGTATCTGGGACGAGAGAAATATAAGACGTTTCGAAGGACAAGAAAATTCTATTTTAAAAGTTATATCTGATTGCATCATGATGTTGTCATTTTGGTGTGAATTGGAGCTGGTTTGTGATGCTGAATCCCTATTGTAGGTCATATAATATTTGTATCGACAATTGGGATTCTCCTTTTCTTTTATCTTTCTTTCTTTTTGGATTATAATGACAGCACCTTAGAGCTGGTGGTTTTTACATTAATAGTAATTACCTGGTAAGAAACAGTCATGGTATTTTGGGATAGATAAAAGTAGGAATGGTGTGAGATTATTGTAGAACCAAGACCTAAAGATGTGGTTGTAGAAGTAAAATGAGTTTGGGATATGATTATTGCATCAAGACTTGGATGAGAAAGGAGATAATCAAAGTTATTAGTGCATGTACTCTGCAAATAAGATAAGATGCAGAAGCTAAAGCCATGTTTTGGCAGGACATGGACACTTGATTCAAGGGATTCTAGGATTCCAACAAATCTTTGTAGGGAGGATATCTAAATGATCATGTATGTAAAGGTAGCACAGTTTCATGGAACAATTACAAGATCTGCAATATTATGTGGTAGTGAATGTTGGGTCACTTACATCCAACAAATCCACAAGATGATTGTTGCAGAGATGGGGATGTTAAGATGGAGGTACTGTCATATACGATTAGAATTGATTAAAATGACCACATTCTCCTAAAGGTCGCTTGAGATGGCTTGGTTATATCTTATATTAACTTACAGATGCACCGATCTAGAAGCATGATACTATGGTGACTGAAAAAGTTAAAGAGGATGAAGTAGACCTAAAATCACATCAAGAACGTTGTTTCGAAAGTTACAATTTCTGGAGTTCAATGTAGACTTAGCTAAAAATCGGAAACTATAAAATAATCCATATAGATGATGCTCCCTAATGGTGAATAGGATTTAGAGGTTGTTTGGGAGGGAATAAAAGCTGGTAAAAACTGCTTTTAAGCACTTCTTAACTTAGTTTGGTGTTTGGTTTACTTGTATTTTCCTAAGCCAAAATAAGCTAAAAGTTGTAAGTTGGTCACCCTCAACTTATTAATACTTTTTACTTAACAACTTTTCTAGTTTGACCAAAAGAATTACTCGTTCTCTTATATGTTCTATATCCAAATACCCTCCCTTTATAGAAGCCCTATTTAGGACTCTTTTAATTCAGAGTTCTTGAGTCATCTATCTCCAGGAGTCTTTCTTTAGGAGATTTTCTCAAGAGAAAATAACTTTCTTTAATTTATATGTGAATTTTTTTTGTAGTATTGGAATATATTTTTTTTTATATACAAACTTGAGTCAAATTACAGCATAATAGTTATTTAAATAAAATAACTTATATTTATTCATAGTAATCTCATCAGAGTAATTTATAACTTAAATGTAAATTGAGACACAAAATAATTTATTTTTGAGTTAATTTAAAGTTAAAAAAGTTGAAATAACAAGCTTATTTTTACTTTAAACAAAATTAGTGTATTTCAGTCAATTAAGTAGAAAAGAGCTTTTCAGCCCTTCTTTACCAAACACATCAATTGCTTCTTTTCTGCTCCAACACTTAAAAATTGCTTTTTAACTTTTTTTACTTAACTAGTTTCACGTGCATTGCACGTGTCTATAATATATATATATATATATATATATATATATATATATATATATATATATATATATATATATATTATATGATGTTGTAAAATAGAATTAATATTACTAAATTATAGTTTTTTAGTAAATAATTATAATTGAACGAACATAGGACAATTGTTTTTAAATTATTAATGCATATTGTCATAGACTTACTTGTATTTTGAGATCAAAATGACCAAATTTCGTTAAAACATTCAAAATACATTCAAAATTTACATATTGGAGAAAGTAACATTTCTTTAATAATATTATTTCTTACTTCACTCAATTTTGTAAACAAATCTAACCAACAAATAGAAAAAAAAATATCCATTCAGAAAATATCACCAATAGCCTTCCCTGTTGAGCTTATGAACATAAATGATGTACACGATTTAAGTACAAATTGTCTTAAATATTCATACTTGAAATTTAGTATGTGCATGACACTAATAGGGATTACCTTAAGTATTTCAATATTTTATCTTTATATGTAACATATCTTTCATAAAATATTAGTACTCAATTAATATGAATAAGGCTATTATCATAGAGAGGTAACTTTACCAAAAAAGTGTACATGGTTGTTATCATGAATGGCGGTGATATAATTCCAAAGCATAATTTAATTTTAATATATGAATAATATCACCTATGAGGAAAAATATTTCATTTCATTAAGTTCTTACCTTATCTTAATGGACTTGTAGTCTTCTCCTTTTTTCTGCCGCATACATATCATATAGTGTTGTTTAATGAAAGTATCTAGTATCTTATCGAAGTTGTATCATGATATAAAATTTTAAATTTTTCAACAATAAAAATTAATAGATAAATAAAATTTTAAGTATTATTTATAGAATCATTAATTTGATTTAAGATCATTTTATGATCAATCACTACTTGCTTACCTATTTTTATATAGCAAGTAAGGAGTGTATCCCGTGACATAAAGAAAAATTATATGAAACTATACATAGTCAATGAAGAAGGAAGACGAAAATATATGGTCATGCTATACTCACTCTAGTGTTCCATTTGATTTAAATCTCTTGCCACCAACACTTTTTACTTTCTCCGTTCATTTTTACATACATATCTATCAAAAAATAAGTATTATAATAGCTATATTATCATAATACAAGTAAAAGTGAAAATCTATTTGTGAAATAGTGTGAATTTAACATCAAAAATAATAATTCAATGGACTACGTTGATACCCATTGTTGTAGAAAAATTACGAAGAAACTCCTTCGTTTGAGGGAAAAGAACAAAAAGACAAAAAACAAAGAAACAAAGAAGAAATATCTTACCCAAATCATATGGCATTTTTGTTATCGGTTTAATATTATTATCTCTCCCACAACTTTTCGTCACTCTTAACTCATGAAAATGGTAAGAAAAAATCCGAGTGTGAATTGATGAATGATTTGCTACATTTTTTTCACTAACTCTAAGGTACCTCAAATTTCTTTTAATTTAGAACTTGATCAATTTTGCAAATAACACTTGAGATTTTTAAGGAGAAGAAGAGTAGACAACTTAATAAAATTGTAGTTTAAAAGTGTAGGGAAACCCCTCTATTTATACCTACAAAATAATAGTATGAATAAGTGTTAATTGTGCCTTATCCGAAAAGTCACAACCTTTTGAAAAAATCATAGCTTGTCGAAAAAGTCACAACCCTTTGCAAAAGGCACAACTCGTCAGGAAAGACACAACCTTTTATAAAAAGTCTCAACTCTTTGAAAAAATCACAACCCTTCGGAATAGTCACAATCCTTTTATTTGAAAAGGTATCTACTTTCAATATAACAAAATTAATAAATACAAAAATTGCGTATTTTTAGTCAGGGGTATTATAGTAATTCAATATTTAAGTTTGGGAGTTCAAGCTTTAAAGATAGTATAGAAGATATAGATATAGATAATTACTTAAACTCAGCTAACACAAAAGGGCTCTTAGTCTTGTTAGAGAACTTTTAATATTATTATATATATAACTTATTTTTCATTTCTTTTAATATGGCATGATGATGACATGAATTAAGCTTAAATGATGATTTGAAGATTCATATAGACAACCTCGGCTTGTTTGGAATTTGAGGTGTAGTTATTGTTATCATAATTTTTGTTGGGAATATGGTCAAGTTTATTGCTGAAAGAAAATAGGGATATTGGAGGGATAAGTTGTTACCTAACAGGTGTAATACATCGTAAAAGAAATATATGCAGACCTCTGCAGTACAAGGACTTGGGAAGGGTCAATGATATCATCTCTATCCCTACCTTGCATTTTTTGAAGAGGTTATTTCCACTGCTTGAATCCTTGACCTCCTAGTCACATTATTCTGTTTGAAAAGGGGGACACATTTCCCATTTCTTTTTGATATATTCATAACTTTTCCTATACCAAAGAATACATTAAATTAACTAAATATGAACACAAATTTTTATAATTTTACTATTGTTGTTTGTTCGTTTGCTGCTTGTCTAATCGTTTTAAGTCAAATGATGTGCTGCGTCTCTATCCTTGATGATCAAGTTTATACGCAAAACAGTAAACAAGAGAAGAACAATGACATAGTTATTTGATTTAATGGGAATGCTTATTGGGGCATATGGAAAATTGCCTTGATATTGTTACATTTCACTTAGTTGTGCAGGTGCTGCGACATCAAAGTGTAAGGTGGGGGATAGACCTCCAAATATGGATATTTTTCAGCAAAGACAAAATAACATTGGACAACTTTCTCATGTCAATGGAACTGCATTGGCTAGTGTGGACACTAATACCTCTAAAGGTTAGAATGACACATTCATCTTCTTTTCAATGTTTTCTTGGATAGAATGTGGATTTTATTGCTAAGCACCAAAAATGTGTTAATAATATCTCTATATCGTACCTAGCTTCCGAAATATGATGTCAACTGTCAAAACACTTATTCTCATTTTAGCTTATGACTATGTCATCTACGTCTTCACCTATTTAAACACGACTATCCTGTAGTTGTTTATTCTCGTTTAACACAATTATATATACCATTTAGCTCATAGGAAATCCAATTAAAACTACTTGTGATAAAACAAAATTTTATAGAACTCAACTTGCAGCGAGTGACATGAATACCTTTAAGCTTAAAAAATTAATCAAATAGGTGGGACACATAAAATATGAAAGTTTTACGTTCATACTTCAAGTGAACTTACTTGACCTTTGTATGAGAAACACATGACATAGGTGGTGCCTTAAAGGCGTAGGGAGTTTTAGTTTCACATACCTTTAGTACCTTCCTAGCTATCGCGGGTCACCAATAACTAAACTCACAAAAATGCAGCCTCACATAGCCAACCACTCGCTTCCACCACTCAATTGCAGCCAATCAATCCAACACATCTAACTACAAAACAATATATATACATGTTCATCAATAACCTGTAGGCACACTCAAAAATCCTTAATTTGGTATATAGTGCACCACGTAACCCTTTATAGTTTAAGAGTTATATACTGAAACTAATAAACTTAATTCCGATTCCGAGATGCTACACAGTAACTTTACTGGCTAAGCAATTTATTTTATTTGTGTGATTGTGTTGGTTGTCCATGATGCATTTTGTATATGTTTGCGAATGGATTATATATGTGAGAAATATAGGAGGAAAATATTATTGAGTTGTTATATCTACGTTATAATATTGAAACCCTATTTATAGACACTAGAATACAATCCTTTATCTAGTAGGATACTATTTACTATTTGTTTCTATTTGTATTCTTATTCCTATCTAAATAGGATTATATAAACCTATTCCTATTCTAATAGGATTGTATAAACATATTATTATTCTAAGACTCCCCTCAAGTTAGTGCATACAAATTATATGTATCTAGCTTGTTACAAATATAATTAATATGGACTTATGAGGAGCTTGGTGAGATATCTCCAAGTTGATCACTCGTCTTCACAAAATTGACCTTCAATTTCAATGTGCTTGTCCTTCTCATGAAATATTGAACTTGATGCATAATGCCGATAAAACACACAGTGATAAAATTACAGTGTTGAACTTCCCAAACCAAACTTGCAAAAACTGTTTCAGACCATAGAGTGACTCACATAATCGACATACAAGGCTACTAAACTCCCCCTGAGCAACAAAGTGCTCAAAATCTAATGTAAAGTGTTAGAATAGGAAAAAGTATTTCTTACATAGAATAGGAATTAAAATAGGAATAAGAATAGGAATTCTAGTTGGAAAAGGTTTCCAATGTAGTGTCTATAAATAGGGTCTTCATGTAACAATTTAGATACACAATTCAATAAATTTTTCTTTAATATTTCTCACATGGTTTCAGAGCAATTATGAGAAAAAAAATTAAAATTTTCTGGTAACCTAGTTGCTGTCCGGATAATTATTATTTTCCATCACTGTTTTCATAAAATTGACACCACCACTAGCTGCGGAATTCCCGGCGATCAGAGTCCAGTCATCCCCACCTGAAATCAGTGCTACACGCGCTGTTATGCGCCGCCGGTAGGATTTTCGCCGGCGAACTGTCAGCCCCACGCCAGCGCGTATGACTTTTTCCGGCCAATTTTTTCGACAATTTTTTTTCTATCTGAGTCGCCTCTTTATTCCATGGCTGACTATGTAATTATTTTTTCTGATTCCGACCAGATTCGATCGCCGGATTTAGGGTTCCGGCTTTTTTCAGTCTGTTTTTAGCAAATTTTTTTTCGAGATTTGAATTTTTTGACAATCAGATCTCAATTATCAAGAGTTTTTTTTGTTCCCGAGACAAATTTAGCATAATGTCTTTTGGTGTGATGTTTTTGGTTCTAAAAATATAGGGATTTGAAATTCTAGCCCTACAATCACTTCAGATCTTCTATTGGGAAGTTCAAACTATTTATCTTGGGCTTCGTCAGTTGAATTGTGGTGCAAGGGTCAAGGTGTGCACGATCACTTAACGAACAAGACTTATGTGGTAGATGTAAAGACAAAGACTAGTGAGGAAGATGCAAAAGTCAAAGCACATTGGGAGAAAGTAGGTGCTGAATTATGTAGTCTGTCTGCTATGGCATTCGATTGATTCCAAATTGATTCCCTTGTTTCGCCCATTCCAAACGTGTAATACAGTTTGGGAAAAGGCGCGTGCTGTATACACTAATGACATCTCTCGATTCTATGATGTGATATCTCGATTGACCAACTTAAATAAACAAGAATTCGATATGTCTACTTACTTGGGACAGGTACAGACAGTCATGGAGGAATTCGACACGTTGATGCCAGTAACTACGGATGTGGAAAAACAACAAGAACATAGACAAACATTGTTTCTAGTTCTTACTCTTGCTGGACTTCCTCCTAATTATGATTCTGTGCGTGATCAAATTTTAGCTAGCCCTACAGTTCCTACAATCAATGAATTATTCTCTCGCCTCCTTCGTCTTGCGGCACCTCCTAGTCACAAAGTTGTTTCATCACCCATTGTTGACTCCTCTATTCTCGGATCTCAAACCTTTAAAAAGCGTACATATCAGTCTACGGAGAATCGGCGAGGGGGAGGACATTTTGGGAAATCTCGATCCAAGTGTAGTCATTGTCATAAGTCTGGACACACTCGTGACATATGTCATATTTTGCATGGTCCACCAACCAGTTATGATCCTCTTGTTCTAAAGGAATATAATGAGTTCCTTCGAAATCGCGCAAGTAAACAGTCATCTCCACTAGTAACATATGGTGCTCAACCTAATCAACCATCCAATAATGCTCATATTGCTCGGATAGAATATGATGAGTTCCTTCAGTATCGTGCAAATAAGCAAACGTCTCCACAAGTAGTTTCGATTGCACAACCTGATGTGTCTGTAACGGGTAATTCGTTTGCTTGTGTGTCGCAAACTAGTACTGTTGGAACATGGGTCGTGGACTTTGGGGCTTCTAATCATATATCTGGTAATAAATCACTTTTATCCGATATGGTTTATTCGCAATCTCTTCCAGCTATTACTTTAGCCAATGGGATCCAGACAAATCCAAAAGGGGTTGGAAAAGCTAAACCCCTATCTTCTGTCACCCTAGACTCTGTTCTTTATGTTCCTGGTTCTCCTTTTAATCTAGCATTTTTTAGTCATTTGACGAAATCCCTACATTGTAGCATAACTTTTTTCAATGATTTTTTTCTCATACAGGACCGCAGTATGGGACATATGATTGGAACAGGACATGAATCACAAGGCCTTTACTGTCTTACCTCTTCAAATTCCTTGACAGCATGCTCTGATACAGATTCCTCAGATCTAATTCACAAACGTCTGGGACATCCGAGTCTATCCAAACTACAAAAGCTGGTGCCTAGTTTGTCTACATTAGATTGTGAGTCGTTTCAACTTGGGAAACACACTTGTGCTACGTTTTCTCCTAGTACTGAGGGTCGTTCAGAGTCTATTTTCTCATTAGTTCATTATGATATTTGGTGTCCTAGTAGAGTCAGTTCCACCTTAGGATTTCGTTATTTTGTTAGTTTCATTGATGATTATTCAAGATGTACTTGTGTTTTTTAATGAAAGATCGTTCTGAGTTATTTTCTATTTTCAAAAGTTTCTTTGCTGAAATACAAAATCAGTTTGGTGTTTCTATTCGTACTTTCTGTAGTGATAATGCCTTAGAATACTTATCATCCCCATTTCAACAATTTATGTCTCACTATGGAATCATTCACCAAACATCTTGTCCATACACTCCTCAACAAAATGGTGTCGCAGCAAGAAAGAATAGGCATCTGATAGAGACTGCTCGCACTCTCCTCATTGAATTCCATGTTCCGCTGCTTTTTTTGGGCGATGCAGTCCTTTCAGCTTGTTATTTAATAAACAAAATGCCCTCTTCGTCTATTCAGAATCAAGTTCCACATTCCATACTGTTTCCTCAATCACATCTCTATCCTATTCCCCCTCTTGTCTTTGGGAGCACATGCTTTGTTCATAATTTAGCCCCAGGGAAAGATAAATTAGCTCTTCGTGCCCTCAAATGTGTCTTTCTTGGTTACTCTAGAGTTCAGAAAGGGCATCGTTGTTTTTCACATGATCTTCACTGATACGTTATGTCCTCTCATGTTACATTTTTTTAAGTCTCAGCCTTACTATACATCTTCTGATCATATTGATGTCTCTATGGTCTTACCCATACCTCAAGTTTTACCCGTGCCAACCTTTGAGGGATCTACAGTTTCGTCTACATCTCCAGTTGCAGTGCCACCACTACTAACTTATCATCGCCGTCCACGTCCAACCCTACTCCCAGATGATTCATGTCATGCGCCAGACCCTGCTCCTACTGCGGACTTGCCTCTACCTAGCCCGCCGCTTGCTTTTCAAAAAGGTATACGTTCTACTCGAAATACTAACCCGCATTATACCTTCTTAAGTTATCATCGTCTATCATCACCCCATTATGCCTTTGTGTCGTCTTTGTCCTCTGTTTCCATTCCTAAGACTACAGGTAAAGAAGCACTTTCTCATTCTGGATGGAGGCAGGCTATGGTTGATGAGATGTCTGCTTTACATAAGAGTGGTACTTGGGAGCTTGTCTCCCTTCCTGCAGGTAAATCTACTGTTGGTCGTTGGATTTATGCAGTCAAAATTGGTCCAGATGGTCAGGTCGATCGACTTAAGGCTCGTCTTGTCGCCAAAGGGTATACTAAGATATTTGGGTTAGATTATGTGACACTTTCGCTCCTGTGGCTAAAATAGCATATGTTCGTCTTTTTCTATCTATGCTGCCGTTCGTCACTGGCCTCTTTATAAGTTGGGCGTAAAGAATGCTTTTCTGCATGGTGATCTTGAGGAAGAAGTCTATATGGAGCAACCACTTGGTTTTGTTGCTCAGGGGGAGTCTAGTAGCCTTGTATGTCGATTGCGTAGGTCACTCTATGGTCTGAAACAGTCTCCTCGAGCTTGGTTTGGGAAGTTCAACACAGTAATTCAGGAGTTTGGCATGACTCGTAGTGGAGCTGATCACTATGTGTTTTATCGACATTCTGCACCAGGTCGATGTATCTTTTTGGTTGTTTATGTTGATGATATTGTTATCACCGGTAATGATCAAGATGGTATCACCGATTTAAAGCAACATCTTTTTAAGCACTTTCAGACTAAAGACCTTGGCAGATTGAAGTAATTTCTAGGTATTGAGGTTGCTCAGTCTAGATTAGGCATTGTCATCTTTCAACGCAAGTATGCCTTAGACATACTTGAGGAGACATGAATGATGAGATGTAGACCTATTGACACTCCGATGGATCCGAATGTTAAACTTCTTCCGGGACAGGGGGAGCCACTTAGTAATCCTGAAAGGTATAGACGACTTGTTGGAAAGTTGAATTATCTCACAGTGACTAGACCAGACATCTCTTTTCCCGTGAGTGTTGTAAGTCAGTTTATGACTTCCCCTTGTGATAATCATTGTGAAGCAGTTGTTCGTATTCTTAGATATTTTAAGTCAGCCCCCGACAAAGGACTACTCTTTGAGGATCAAGGTTATGAGCATATCATTTGATATACAGACGTTGATTGGGCAGGATCACCCTCTGACAGACTTTCGACATCCGTATATTGTGTTTTAGTTGGAGGTAATTTGGTGTCGTGGAAGAGTACGAAACAAAATGTGGTTGCTCGATCTAGTGTAGAATTAGAATATCGAGCAATGGCGACATCAACTTGTGAGTTAGTTTGGCTCAAACAATTACTGGGAGAACTAAATTTTGGCAAAATTGATCAGATAGAACTTGTGTGTGATAATCAAGCGACTCTTCATATCGCATCAAATCCAGTGTTTCATGAAAGGACTAAGCACATTGAGATTGACTGTCACTTTGTCAGAGAAAAGATACTCTTAGGAGATATTGTTACAAAATTTGTGAAGTCAAATGATCAGCTTGCAGATATGTTCACCAAGTCTCTCACATGTCCTCGTATTAATTACATTTGTAACAAGTTAGGTGCATATGATTTGTATGCACCATCTTTAGGGGGAGTGTTAGAATAGGACTAAGTATTTCTTACTTAGAATAGGAATTAGAATAGGAATAAGAATAGGAATTCTAGTTGGAAAAGGTTCCCAATGTAGTGTCTAGAAATAGGGTCTTCATGTAACAATTTAGGTACGCAATTCAATAATATTTTCTCCAATATTTCTCACATAAAGTATATGAATCATGTCGGAATCAATAGATGAGTCGGTATTAAATAAGTCACCAAAAAACTGGCCAGAACAGGCTCATATGCCGGAGTATTAGATTTGATGGCTAAAAGTGATCACAATCTAAGAAATAAAATTACATAGGTAGGGTCGGAATGATGTCACGACCCAACTAGAAAATAGAAATTATATAGGATAATTCGAATTGATGAAATGCCCCATTGAAAAGAGAAATAATATGGGCAGGGTCAGAATGATGGCACAACCCTAATGAAAAAGAGAAATTATATAGGTAGGATTAAAATGATGGCACAACCGTACGCAAATAAGATTTCAGGAGTCACCGGAAAGACGAATGGAACCACGCAAATCAAATATGAGGAGTCAACGAAAAGACAGAAGGTGATATGCATCTCAGATACGAAAAAGTAGTTTGGAAAAAAACCCACGGTACTACACAAATTAAATATGCAAAAAAAGGTAGTCACCATAAGGATGCACAATGCTACACAAATTATATATGAAAGAGTAGTCACCGGAATGACGGGACGGTGCTACAGAAATTAGATATAAGAAAGCAGTCACCAAAATGATGGCATGGTGCACAAATTAGATATGAGAAAATAGTCACATGAAAGATGAAAGATGATACCATGTGAGAAAGCTAGGAGAAAAATATTATTGAGTTGTGTTATGTCTACATAATATATTGAAACCCTATTTATAGACACTAGAATACAATCCTTTACCAAGTAGGATACTATTTACTATTCCTATTTCTATTTGTATTCTTATTCATATTCTAAATAGGATTGTATAAACCTATTCCTATTCTATTAGGATTGAATAAACCTATTCCTATTCTAATGAGATTGTATAAACTTATTATTATTCTAACAATATATATTTTCAATGTCTTAAAAATCAAGCTACCAGGAACTTAAAGAAGGAACAAGATGAAAATTTTAAAAAGAATACTAGATTCCTGCTTTTCGATCATACTAGTAGGACAATGACAATTGCTTGGCTTGTGACCTTGGAGGTTTTGGAGCTAGTTGTCACACCCTCAAACCTTGTCCTGGGCGGACTGACACTCAATGCCTTAACCTAACTGAGAGAACCTTTCTATATGAACATGAAGATACACCGTTTATATGATATCACATCAAAAAGCGGAATAGTAGGCATGAGTCACATAAGAACAACTCTATGTCAAGGAGTGCAAAGGTAATTTAAAGTCTTCTTTTCATTAAAGAGCATAAGATCTCCTTTGAACATAACTAAGCTGGAAAACCATATTTAAGACAAATTGAGCTGATTTTAAAATATATACATGACTTAAATACTAAACCTCTAATACATAACATTACAATAGAAATACTAGACAGGCAGGTTCTACAAGTTCAAGTTAGCTCATTTTTTGCTGACACAATGTTATGGTATGAATACTGAAGTATGGAAAGAGAATTTAATCTGCTCATCTATCAAGTGATGTCTGAAGTAGGTTCTGTTGGTTTCTATACCATGCATCTTGTGAGATATTTAAGGTGTTACATATGGTATGAATACAGGACTCGCATGGTATAAATAGAATTTCTTTCTTCTGTTGCTTTATATTTAGCTACAATATCAAGCTCATCATTATTTACACTAATTTCTGTAATCATAACCTGGATGGTGGTATTAATCTAATTGGATTCATTCCGTCAAGGAAGAGAAAATATATATTAAGGTTAACAATGATGACATTCAGTGGTACTTTCCTTAATCCTAACTTTGATGGTTGTATTATCTATTTGGTTCACCATCAATGAAGAGATGATAGAAATGAAAGTAAACACGGTTGACATTCAGTAGGTCAGTGGTACCTTGTGTTGAATTGGAGCTTTTTCTACGGCGTTGTTGTTGAGTATAGTATTCAACACTGCAAGGTTGTCAACAGCAGAAAAAGGTGTAAATTAGTGATTAATTAAGAGATAAATAATAATGGTGGTGTTAATTCCTTAGTTGGTATTCAACCAACCCATTAGAGTTTAGATCTGAGGAAGTATAATAATTATACCTTAGCTCAGCTCCTTTAGGTGACTTCTGAAAATGCTCAGCAAAATTTCAGTTTAAGTTGTAGAGCTATTATTTCCAGTAGCAAGTGATGACGAATTATCACGTTGAAGTTGGGGATCTAGAAGCCTAGTAGAAGTAACTGTGGAGACAGGTTACAGCTCGAACATTCAGTTATTTAGTTTCAAAGTTTCGATTAGAGGTGTTTCAACCTATTTAAGGTTCAGCGCACTGAAAATCATACTATAAAAAAGAATAATTTGGTATGAAGCTGAAATTACCTGATCTCTAAGCTTGATGATGGCTGAAGATGAATATTGGAGGAATCTCTACAGACATTTCCACTTTCCTTCTCTAGATCTTTCCAATTTGTGTTCGCTACAATTTTTTTGCTCAATGTTTTGCTGGTTTTCTTAGCCATTCTGGGCCATTTCTTTTGGCCTATTCTCTTTTATATATTATTGTTTTATTAATAAAAGTTTTCCATGGCCCATTTGTTTTTTTTTAAAAAACTATAGGACTAGTTAAAATCTGATGATGCACTAAATCACAGTCAGTAGAATGTCCAACAAGTGTAAGAACTATAAACAATGTCTGCCTATGTTCTTGTTGTTTTTCCACGTTCGTAGTGACTGGCATCAACATTTCAAATTCCTTCCATGACTGTTTGTACCTGTCCCAAGTAAGTAGATATGTCGGATTCTTGTTTCTGTAGGTTTATCATCTGAGATATCACATCATAAAATCAAGAAATGTATTAGTGTATAAAGCACAAACCTTTTCCCAAACTGAGTAACATGTTTGTAATAGGCGAAACAAGGGTCCAACATGGAATCAAAAGATCGCCATTAGAGACCACATAATTGACCATCAACCTTCTCCCGTTCTACTTTGATTTTTGCATGTTCCTCACTAACCTTTGCCTTTTCATCTATCACACAAGCATTGTTTATCAAATGGTTTTGGACTTCTTGACCCTTGCATCACAACTCAACCGAGGAAGTCCTAGGTAAATATTTTGAGCTTCTAATTAATGGTTCAAAGTGATCATAGGGCTTGCACTTCCAATTCCTGTATTTTTGGAAGCAAAAATATCTATTCGGGAAAGACATCTTGTGAAATCAGATTTTTTTTGCCAATAATCTGGAAATATGTGCTGGAATCGGTAAAAGAAAATGTTCCTGGAATTTGAAAAAAGAAACAGGGTTGTTGCTGGAAAATTATATTCTGATCGCCAAGAATTGGTCGAAACCAGTTAATAATTATATGGACAGCTTCAGAATGAAGTGGCGACTCCACTGGAAAAAGACGCTGCCAGAAAATGATGCACACGCCTTTCATGGATCTGATGAGCTCGTCTGAGTATTGCTTCTGGCGGCGTGTGAAGGCGCATATGACACCTGTTTCTGGCTAGTCTAACTAGAGCTTGCTTGTCGGGGAATTCTAAACCTAGTGGTGGTGTTAGCTTTTGAAAATCACTAAAAGAAAATGTTATTTACTCAGACAGCCGCTTAGATCACCAGAAAGCTGCAGAGGGATAGCTGAATTCGTTGAAATGATTCATATCAATACTTTTCTCTCAGTTGCTCTGATAGACTGATATCTTGTAAGAAATTATAGTAGAAAAATATTATTGAATTGTATCTGAAACCTTATTTATAGACATTATTACAATCCTTTTTCAAGTAGGATTCTATATACTATTCTTGTTCCTATTCATACTCTAACAAGGAGTACTTATCTTTGAGTTCATAAGGCATTAAGGGTTGTCGATGTTACCTATCATATTATCAATACATAGAGTATGTGGGGTCCTATTAGGATTCCCTAAGCTTCAAGACCTTAGTTTGTTAGGAATACATGTCATTGGGGTACATATCAAAGTAACCTGTATGCATGAGGGGTGCATGACATAAAGGATAACTAGCACTTCACACTTGCGGGTACACATAAATGAGGACTACATTCGAGGAGAGAACATATCATTTGAGTACACTAAACATGCAGAGAAATGTTCATTTAGAGCTTTAGGGTGATATAGCATTTCATGGTTGAAGCATACATGGAGCATATCATTTACGAAAATGATGCATCAATTTAAGAGATATAACATCCAGAAGAACAAAGGAAATTCAAATTCCCACATTGAGAGGGTCAGCCATTAAATACCTCAGCGCACCTTAGTAAAACGAGCAACTACTTCATTACGACCTTAATCTACAAGACTAATAAAGATAGGGAGCTAGTATTAGTGAAGAGATTCATGACTATGTCACTTTGTCAATTATCAATCACATGTGAGCAAAAGCCCTTCATCAATGGTGTACCAACAACCAACCTACTCCTTGGTAGTGACAACATAAAAACTTCCCTCCGAGTCTGAGGTCACCCATAACCATCCGGGCAGTAACACCTCAAAACAAATCCCCATTCTCATAAAGCTAGCAACAATTTAAGTTCATAACTTCCAATCACCACCCCATGAGTCCCGTTGCTAAAACGTCCTTATTACATCAGGAACCATCCATACATAAACTTAGAAAAGGAGGCTTACCTTGAAAGATGAAGAGAAACTCCAAAAATCATCCCTTGAGCCCCAAGTGAAGATACCCCTATGGATCTCTAGAATCTGAAGAAAAATTTATGTTACAATCACGTATGAGGTGAAGAATAGCTAAAATACTATGGAAGAGAGAATAAGAGTGAAGAATAGCTTTGGATCACCCAAAATGAAGTGAAGATCAAGTTATAAACATCTGGACGAGCCTTGATACAGAGCTAAATGCTGGCTGCATTTGGGAACCTTTGGTCGCATCTATACTGCACATAAAAACAGAAGGACTGTAAATTTATGTGGTCGCGTATGCCTTCACATATGGGCTAATGCGGTTGCATATCTATTCAGCGTCCTGCTCTGCAGTCCTTCAGTTGAAAGGTCTTTAACTTTTCGCTCCGAACTTGGATTGAAAAATGGTTTGTTGTGCTGGAAGGAAGACTCAGAGCTTTAGTTTGATAAGTAGTCTGCCCTCTAATTCCTTGTAGATTGGGAGTCACACTCGTTTGAAGTCAGACCACATATGAGATGATTTGAAACAATTTACCGCAATGTAACCTTCAACTTGGACTTTTGTGCTAAGCTTCCCTTGACCTCTAATCTTATTTTAACCCTTCAAATACCTCATATGTTGGTTCCTTGATATTTTTAGCCACTTCCCATCTTATCCTCCCGAGGTTGAACAAATTCATTTGCGTCGATTAGTAGTTCTTTGGCATGGAGATACCGGTTGTTATAGTAGTATTTGGTGCTAAGCTTTTGTATCATTGCATAAAAATTGTTGATTATTTGCATTGCTGTGTTGTATCTTTCTATCTATTTTCTCTTCTTTTGTCTCTATTTCATACTGCATTTGTTTATTATTACTGTAGCAGTTGTATATTTTTTCACCTCATTCTTAAACATCTTCAAGCTGAATACATGTTCCTTCAAAACTGACGTAAATCTCTATGAGAAGAAGAGCATATACCTATAATTGAAGTGAAACATAAATTCTTTAGAACACGCGGTAAATAAATCTTGTTCCTTCTGGATTTGAGAGATTACTTCATAGGTACCTTGGATAAAGCACCTGTAAGTAGTTGAGATTTAGATATACAGCCTAAACTGGGAAATGAATTGTGGAAATGTCGCTTACTTCTTGTTCAGATGAGTAGACGGTTCAACCCATCTGCCAACTAGACTAGTACAATAGTGTTCTGAGTTTCTCTCTGTGGGAGTCCATTATTTTTAACCATTAGCTTTAGTTGATCTTAGATGAGATCTCTTGGAAGTTCCGTTCAGATGTTCCTTCCTTCTGTGGTGATTTATAGGATTTTTTATTCTTCTTGGTGAACTTAACTACTCGCTCCACACTTGTTATAGTTCATCTTCTTAAAAAAATGATAGTTGGCATGTTGGGGGAATCTATATTTTGAGAAAGGTAACGTTGAACTAATCAACAGTACAAAGGTTGTGCTGGTACAATTTACGGGTTCAAAAAAGCTAGATATATCCTTGTTTGTCATACAAGGATTCTATGATGTCTAAAGAGTTAGCATCCTGTGGTCCAACACGCTGGAATAGAGAAGGAAATATGTCCGGCCACAGCGAGAGATGGAGGATTGTCCCTGTTTGCATCTGGTGGACAATATGGAGGGAAAGGAACCAAAGATGTTTTGAAATCAAGAGCATCCCTTTCCAAAGTCTGAAGTTCAATTGTCTTATAACCTTTTATTTTTTGTGTAACTATGTACTCCCCCAAAAGGAGGATATTACTCAGTCTCTAGATAGTTTAGGAGGGATATAGGTGATAGATTTCTTTGGTTTTGCTTACTATAAACTCCGTATGTAACTACTACTAGAGTACACTATTGGTGTATTTGTCTATCAAATGTTAACTTCCTCAAAAGAAAAAAGAGTTGCCATCCTACAAAACAACATACCCAGTGAAATCCCACATGTGAGTAAGCATCCTGTACATAACTTTCTCTACACCAATAATGAAATAGCAGTAAGCAGCTCTTGTTCTTCTGAATCGAGCTGTATCTTCCTTCAGTCGACCTTATACAAGCTAGGATCATCTTCCACCATTTCAATGCGGCACCTAAAAATATCTGTTGTAGAACTAGGCATAGCCCATCTGAGTCCAACCGTCTTCAGGAATAGTTGCCGTAGCAGAATGAGTCGACAGTGAAAAAATAAGTGGCTGTTAGATTCTGCTTCAGTATAACAAAGGTAACACAACTCACCTGAAAGCCCATTTTCTGGGTAAAACAAGCTTATCTAGCTACCAACGAAGTAAAGCAAGCCACTATGAAAAGAATCTCAACTGTGGGGGGGGGGGGGGGGGGGAATCTAGCAGGTGATTATATTCTGTGGATCTTTACAGTGCTTCAAATTCATGAAAGAAAATTACTACTGAAGCAGTTCCATACAAGGATGAAATTATAAGAAAGATGCGTAGACCTTATCACAGATAAACAGTAATTTGATATGTTTGGACGCAATGTGCGAAATTGTTGAAGTATTTCATATTTCTTGGAGACTTCATTTCTAGACAAACCTTCAAGAGTGTGTGAATAATTCAGATTGCTGACTTCTTGATATTCCTAATCAGCTAATCCTTTCAAGACAAGTTTCTGATTCTTTACAATTTTGTCCATGTTGCAGGCATGCTTCATTTGTACAAGAGTCGATTACAACACTATGCCCAGAAGCAAAATCTCACTTTACCTGTGTATTCTTCTGAACTTGATGGCCCTCCTCATGCCCGTCGTTTTAGGTCAAAAGTGACCATTGACGGGGTAACTTACGAAACTCAGGAGTTCTTCTCTACATTGAAGGAAGCTGAACATGCAGCTGCAAAGGTTGCTTTTGAGTCATTAGCACTTAATGACACTCAGGAGGTTAGTACTCCCTTTTTTCCTGATAATGTAACTCTCTTTCCTTTTTGGAGGTTCCAAATGTTTGATCCGTTCAATTTCTATACAACTTCTGTACTTCAAAAACTCAATTTTTTTTCAACTGCCCATATCTTTGAACTTCCATGTGGTATTTTCTCTTTCAAATTGACTTTTCATCCACAGTTTTAAGACTTTCTTTTTCTATTCACTAATGTAATGTGCAAGTCAATTTAGTACATTAAACATCATGTCCCGTTCAAACACCATCAAGTAAAACGGGAAGGAGGGAATGTTTAGATAATTTTAGTTTTTACTTCGGTGCTGAGAGATCATTCATGTGAGTACATTTCATTGTTCTTCTATGTAATTATTTAATTATTTTTGAATAACATCAGGATGAAGGTTTGTACAAGACACTTCTGCAAGAACTGGCTCAAAAAGAGGCTTTACTTTTTCCAGTTTATGATACAGCCAGAACTGGCCCACCTCATGCACCAGTATTCCGCTCAATGGTGGAAGTTGGAGATCGGACTTTTCAAGGACAAGAAGCTAAAACCAAGAAACAAGCAGAGATGAATGCTGCAAAGGTTGCTTACAATGCCCTTGTGAAAGGTAAGGAGGATATACACTAAGTACCATTTGCGAGTTTTCTGAATTTTATTTAGATAATAAAAATGATATTTTTAAAAGACAATATAAAACTAAGCAGGAGAACATGGTATTTCCAACTAATGAAATTAATAAACTAAAGATCAAGGAAAACTTTGCACATCAATGCTGTTGGAGTTTCATTACAGCCGGTTATGTTAGGACCGGAATAATTAGGTGTCATGCAGAAGCAACAAAGCAAACTTCAAAAGACCACGATTAAGAAGACAAATGAGAGATATACCAAAGTGGTTCGGTCAATCGACCTACGCCCATAAAAGAGATGGCAATCCACTATATATATATATATATATATATATATATGAGAGTACAAAATATGGAGAGAAATAGCGTCAACCAATTCACTCAAAATATAAGGAGGTTCACACAAGTGATAATGTATCACTTGTGTCCCACAAATTCTCCCTTCTAACCAAAACTCTCAAAGCCCCAAAGATGACATTATGAATGCGGACTAAGTTAGAAGTAACGAGCTCCATTTGTAGAGTCCTAAATCTTTTCCTACAAAAATATGACTAGCCAAATATGCTGATATCCTTTTCGAAAAAGAAAAATCTATTTATGGTAAAACAGTCGGGGCAAATACCCCACAAGTTAAACAAAAATCAAATTACAATAAATAGTTCATGAAGCTACATCTACACCTAGGGCACCTAGGTGCTTTCATGACTTTCCTAATTTTCAACGGGATGCGTTAAAATCTGAGTGTAACCTGAAATGTTGTGTAGACCTAACAATATTTCCAGGATCTTATTGATTCACATATGCTGTTTCCTGTGTAGCTTTTCTGTTGTGAATGTAAAAGTTTAGTGTCTGATGGAATTACATTGCATCTCCTTTCTGGTAAAACTAGTCAATCTTAATATCCAAAAGATGATAAGGCCAGTGGCAGACAACAACCATGGATAGAAAAAGACGGACATGATATTTTAGCCACTGGAGGAAGTATCAATGTAACTAAGCCCAAATATTTGAGTATACCCCTTTGCAACAAGGTGAGCCTTAAGCTGATCAAGTTGCGCCATCCACAGTCCACACCAATTTTTACCACATAAATCCAATGACAACCAACAATAGATTTACCTTAAGGATGAGAAACAAGCTCCCAAGTACCACTGGCATCTAAAGCAGATATATCGTTAATCATAGCTTGTCACTGTTCTAGATGAGGTATTGTTTCACTTGTAGACTTAGGGATGGAAACACAATTCAAAGATGATAAAAAGGCATGATATCGTTGACAACTTAAAAACATTTAATGGGGCCATGGAGGTTAGTACTACTAGGGGATCGTATACCTTTTCAAAGGGCAATCAGCTGACTTAGGGGGAGACAAGTCCGTAGTAGATGCACAGTCTCATGCAGGACGTGAATCATCTAAGCTTGATGTTGGACGTAAGCAATGATGGTCAATCAGGAATGGTGATATTGTGGCTGGAGAAGTAAAGTGATAATAGATTCCTCAAAAGTTGGTTTAGGTAAGACATGTGAGATATCATGAAGATGTAATGTAAGGTCGAGACTTAGAAATGTGACATCAACTGATACCCTTTCTGAACTATGAACCAAGAAATACACATTTGAGAGCATGATGGGCTAATTTATCTTTTCCAAGGGCTAAATTATGAACAAAATATGTGCTCCCAAAAACACAAGAGGGAAGAGAGTAAAAAGTTGACCGAGGAAACTAATGAATAAGGAACCTGATTCTAAATGGAAGATGAGGGCATTCGATAAATCAGGTATCAAGATGTGAGGACCGCATTGCCCCAAAAACTATTTAAAACATATAATCAAATGAGAAAAGTGGGAGCATTCTCAAAGAGGTGTCTATTCTTTCTCAATACTACCCCATTTTGTTGAGGATGTACAAACAAAATGGAGGATGACTCCTTGGGTGAGTCATAAACGGCTGAAACTGGAGGATATATATTTTAAGGTATTGTGGTAGAAACTAAGATGAAACAAGATGAAAATGATGCTTTTATCGTTAAATGAAGTGCAAGAATAGTATACACTGTATTAACAGATAACTCTGTCCGTATTGAGTGGACAAATCTCAAGATACAAAGACAATATCAACCCTTCGGAGTGGCCCAGTGGTTTGAGCTTGAGACTTTCATTTTGGAGGTCTCAAGTTCGAAATTCCTTGCCAGCGAAAGCAAGGGGTTTGTCTTCTGGTCGAGCTCGTCGCACTAGGCTTGCCTAGTGCAGGTTACCTCTCCTATGTGGTGTGCGAGCTACTGCATAGGAGTGGGGGTTTCACCCTCTGCGCACCCAAAGGGTAGCAGCTGTGGTTTTCCCGTGTCATAAAAAAAAAGAAGACCATATGAATATTTTTCTTAGTAAGAATTCTCCATATATACACTAAACATAAAGACTGTAGATAATGTTGCTAACTGCTAATAGATAGAGATAGAAACAATGACTATAGATAATATTGCTGGTTATTACTTCTACTTATAACTACTATACATAATTACTGCTTATATATTTTATCCATCTTAAAACAAAGAAACTAAGATAGATTATCTCCACATGCTCGTCTAGATTTTGTTCTAGAGCAAGTCCATAAAGGAGCATTCATATCAGTGCATCCCTCTTGAAAAGTTGCCTTGTCCTCAAGGTGAAAAGAAGGAAACAGATTTCTTGGGTAGGGTCGCATGAGGTTTCTTTTTCTCTTAGTGGTACATGTATATGCAAAATACCCTTGTAAAGAGGTACCTCGAAAAAACGATGTTTGTTACCAGAAATTCTGTATTCTAATTATTGTCTCACTAATTGCTCTGACACTGTGTGAGAAACAAAAGAGTTTGAGTCATTACTCAACTTCATATTCCCTCAAGCTGTTTCTTTTTTTGGGTTCTGTAGTTGTTGGGGTTTTTCGTATTATTTTGTTGTAAAACTGCTTTGTTACTATCTATTTTCTCTTTTACTTCTGTTCTATCTTTTTCTAGACTATAATTGTCTTGAGCCGGGGGTCTATCGGAAACAACCTCTCTATCTCACTTCTAAGGTAGAGGTAAGACCTGCATATACTCTACCCTCCCCAGGACCCACTCTGTGGGACTACACTGGGTATGTTGTTGTAGCTATTGGGGTTTAAATAACCATACCATGTTGTAAAAAAGAGAATGAATCACTACCTAATTACAAATTTTAATAGGAGTTAATTAAGTTACCTACTATATTGACTTATTTTCTAAATATTCGCAAAGATTCCAACAAATAGCAAAACTTTATGGATTGCCCCTCTCCCCTAAGGAAAATTTTAATATGAAGGCAAGGAGAATCAACTCTAGAATTCAACCGACTCATCCTATACATTCAGGAGACTATGGATTCTGCTATTTTATGTAGAGAGTTGCACATAAGCCTTTTCCAGTTGAAACTTTGTGGACATTTTTAGATGTTCTGATATTGATTGTTGCTAAGAAGAAAACCTATAAGTGGGGTGGTTGCATGTCTCACTTAATGCATAACTTGCAATAGCTCCACCAGTTGGAATTAAATGGATATATCTAAGATCTCAAAAAGTTGCATAGGACCAACACACACACACACACATATAGGGATGTTGCGTGTTCCTTTTGTTTCCTTCTGTAGGATCAAAAGGTTGTTTTTTTCAGTAGCATGTTCTCTTGATTCCCATGTACTATTCCATAGTTTTCACTGTCGGACAGTTTCTCTATCTTCTCCTATCCATCAGAGTATTCACACTCTCAATCTCTAAATCATTTCTCACCTGAGCTGTGTTGGCTATAGCCTTACTATTTCTTTATATGCTTCATCATATTGCAGATCCGTGAATAATTAATTGAATTTATTGACTGTTTCCTTTCTGATCAGTTAAATGCACCAAAAGTTCCATCACTGCCTCTTCATTATTAGTTATATCTAGTGTGCCCATGAGCTGCCACTTGTTGAACTGGGCTACATCTGCATGAATAAATATGTGATAATGTCGTTTTGTTTGGAAATTATGTGAACAAGATACTAATTGCTTTTACATCAGATATGAGATAAGTTTTTTTTCAATCCCTTGTTTGTTTACTTTTGCAATATTGTACAATAAGATTGTTGAAATTCAAGAAAAATGATAGTTGCATCATTTTTAACTCTTACAAAGTGGGGTCAGTACTTGCATCATCAACCATTTCCAGGTGTACATCAGATTGTTGAGTTTCAAGAAAAATGATACTCCCTTTGTCCAACAATACTTGTCCACTATTGACTTTCCACACTTGAGAAATATAAATAGAAGGGTAATTTTACAGTATCACCCTTTGAGTATAATAAATATAATTTGTTGAATAATATAATAGGGAAATAACTTAATTAATTATAAGGGTAAATTGGGAACTAAGTGTAAAATTATCTATTGATTTCATAAAGTAGACAAGTATTGTTGGACATTCCAAAATAGTATAGTGAACAACTATTGTTGGACGTAGGGAGTAGTTGCATCACGTAACTCTTACTCGAAGTAGCTTTGAGATAAGATAAAAGAAATAGAAGAACACTGATAACTATTAAGAGATATTTCTTTTATTGTTACTTAAAGCTTATCCAAACCCCACTTTGTGGTATTTCACTGGGAATGTTATTGTATTAGTTAAAAGCTTATTTTTTCAATAAGCAAAATATTCTCTCTTCAAATCCAAAAATTTTTCATTGAGAATGACCGCACATTGACCTAGTTTAATCAGCAAATATTGAAATACCATTGTTATTTATATTTTGTGGTTCTGGAGAGACTAAAGTTATAGTGCTATATAGAGTGTACTTCTCAAAAAATTACTAGTTGTCTACAACAACACAACAACAACATACCCAGTGTAATTCCCGAGTGGTCAGGGAAGGGTGTGTTATGTATGTGCAGACCTTACCCCTATCTTTGGGAGAAAAGGAGGCTATTTCGGATAACGCTAGGCTCAAGTAAAAGCATTATTAGGAAGTTTGAAAAAAGGAAAACAACGGCAAAAAGATACTAAGCTGACTATGAAAGTATAAGCAACCTCATTGCTGGGCATTTGTATCGGAAGAAGAAATATGGCTACTATCCATCATTTTTTTCCCCATACAAGTAGGAGCATTAGAGAGTTGGTGAATCAAATTTATTTTAGAAGTAATTCATAAGTATAGAAACCGATGATTCTGAGGTGATTTCCTTCTAATCAATTTGTCATTTCATTGGAACATCCTTGGCTTATCACATAAAAGGTATATTTTCCCTCTTTACAGTTCAATTATACGACATATTTCAAATATTTATGCTCAAATATTAGATGAATTATTCAGTCTTTTTAAGTTTTTGATGAAACCACTTCAACCTAAAGAAAACATCTTACGTTTCTCTTCGAAACCAACATTATTAACCTTGAAGGGTTGGGTTCATTGGCAAGTTCCAAGTCAAGTGTGCAATTTCATACTTTTGTGTTACAGGTGGTCAACTAGATGAACCTCTTCAGGTCCTTCCAGTCAGTTCAAAATGTGTTGTTGCTGATGTTTCGCTACTAGTTGTTCAGCAGAAGACCAAATTGATAATTGAAGAACTAAGTTTGCAAAATGAAGGTGCTTTCTGAAGTCTGCAACCCCTTGATACCATTTTTTTTACTTGTTTTCTACTATTTTTTTGATATATATCTTGCATATGGACGCTCTTAATTGAACTAAATATATAAGGTGTCACAGGTTCTAGCTTTGCCACTGTCATGTATTAAAAAGGAGAAGACATAGTTAAGATTGCTGATAGAGCTAAACTGAGTATCGCTGATGTTTAAGTACGTCTTTACGGAACAGTATAATTTATTAATGCGTTACCACAAAAGTAGTCAGAGAGAACAGTTTTCAGAACAATGAACAATGCCAAACACTCTTTTCTAAAGTAATATCTATCAGGTTTGAAAGATGATGCTTCACACTATCAAGTTGGGAATTGCAATGTGGCTCTACATATTTTGGACCAAAATCTCTTTTTGCACAATAACTTAGAACAGCGTTGCATGAGGCTTTCTTTAGTAGGTTCTATATCATTGAGGTCAAGATAGTGGAATTTCTATATATGGACCAACCAGTTTAGTTAGTTTCATCAAGTTGAAATAACAGTAATTCTTTAGAACTACAGAGTTGCGTTTCTTCCTACTCAAATCTCCTCGTCTTGAAGTAATGCATATTGGTTCCAGCTTTAATCTTTACAACTTAAACAACATGGTCATATAAGCATTTTATCGACTGTGTTTCAACCAATTTATCACTAGCATCAGTTGTCTTTTCGTATTATATAATGTGTTACTCGTTATTTGACCACTTGTTTTAAGAGGCAGACACAAATGCAAAAAGACACAGATGTTCAAGTGCACCCAACACATATTCCCTTATTAGGGATCATCGTCCTGCTGCCCCATTCGTTGCTTCAGATTCAAGTGATGCAGTTGCTGAGTCTGCTGATTCTGATACATATGCTGGAACCAGTATTTTGCCAAGCGAGAAGATTTTCATTTTCCCCCGAAAAGCAAACATGAACCTTCCAAGTGGTGCTTCTGTTTTGCCTTGCAGCGATGAAAAATGGGTTGCTGCTAGCTTAGAGTTGAATCAAAATCACTAACTGCAGAAACCCAACTTTGCAATGTTGTTCGGTGAATCTTATCTTGATGATAAAGTTCATTTCTGATAATTTTGGACGGTACTATAATGTGTAAAAGAAACATGTAACCTATCGATACAAAGTATTAATCTATGCTATATTTTTTGAGCAAGTACCAGGTTATGTTATTAAGAAAATTAACCTTCCGTAGTATTTATGAAAATGAAGCTTACTGTTGGTGTACAAAACAAGAAAAACAAGGACACAACTGGAATATCTTTTGTAAAATCACTTTAGCCTAATGCACAATGTATCATTGGCTACGGGTTCAAATTTTTGCTTTTGAATCAATCATGTGCTAGATGAATTTTGGGTATCATGAGCATAATTGACAGACACACATACACACAATTGACCACATGTGTGTTCCACATGGTTTCCTTGTCTTGAGTTTGATACACGTCTGAAATGTCTTGGAACTATAGCAGGATCAATTAGCTTTGTGGCTGATCGTAGTGCGTTTGCTGGAGGTGTCGTGTTTTGCGGGACTATCCTTTCGGAAGTGGGAAGGAGCTGTCATTTTACTTGGTGTAACCAGTCCAGTATTTAGTTTTATTTTTGGCTTTCATCCTTGTCACCTCTATAATACTCATAATACAAACATAAATAGTCAAGCGTGAAATTAATGACTTCATTTAAATAGTCTGTATGCTTACTGTATTGTCTATAAAAATGCATTACTATACGGGACAACAATGTCTAATTTTGCAGTTGTGTGGTGTCCAACTCATACGTCCCATTGAAGTTTCATTAGCTTCATATTTTTGTAGTAATCAAATCTCACCCAATACTTCCTTGTAAACAATATTTCTTGTGTATGTCCCTGTGTGGTTATCTCGTTCTTCATTTGTGACTAATACTTGTTTTGCCACCATAGATATTCCTCTAGATAGTGCCACATATAGTTGTCCATTTGAGAAAACATGTTGTGGTAGGTACAATCCAATATTCGGTACTGCTTGACCTTGTGCTTTATTTATTGTCATTTCAAAACGTAAATGTATAGGAAATTGTTTCCGAATAAATTTAAACAGTTTCCCCTCATTCTCACGTGGTGATAGTTGTATTCTAGGAATAAAGACTTGGTTTGTAGCATATTGGCTTGTTGTTATTTCGGCATGTATTATATTCTTGTAAAAATCTCTACAGATCAAGTGTGTCCCATTGCATAGACCATTCGAGGGGTCTAAATTTCTCACAAATATGATCAATGCATTATCTTTCAAAACTAACTTAATGTGTAGAATACAAATTAATCAATTGTTTTGTACTTGTAATTGTGTAGTTGATTACTTTTCTTTTGTGCTATTAAGTATCATAACAAGAAAATTGTTAAAGTTGTGATAGATTTGATAATGTACCTATGCAACGGGAGTCCATTTGGTGTCAAAGTGTTGAGATATTCTTGTTGATAGTAGTTATGGTATCATTTTTGGCTGAGTCAAAATTGATACATGTTTTTGTTTCTCTATGAAATTTCTCAATCATTAGTGCATTTAGTTTATCTACAAATTCATTTCTACTTGCTAAGATTGCGCGCTTTGTTATAAACTGTGCAGACCTATAATTTTGTTGGAGTCTCCTAAATATTTTTCCAACCAATGATTCTTCCTGATTGATATCCCCGCTTTGTTGGACACTCTTTTGTTTTGAAAGTGCTATTAATTATCATTTATCGTGCTTTATTCCCTATTTCCAATACGAAGCAAGAAATCACTAAAAGTTTGATATGTTTTTACTCGCATATTAGTTGAAAGTTGTATTTTTTTCATTAATGGCCACAAATACAACTTCACCACACTTGCATTTACCGTCTTTGCTCTTGTAGATTTTGGCACCATAGGTAAAACTTATCGGAAGTCACCTCCAAATACCATGATTATACATCCAAAAGGGACGTCCTTCTCCTTTATATCACGAATCTTCTGTCTACAGTTTCAATTATGTGTTGCTTAGCCATGGGCACTTAATCCCATATTATTAATTTAGCTTGTCTAATTACTTGTGCACCTCCACCTTGTTTTGACATATTTGTTATTGTTGTCTCATTTTCTTGTAGTGGTATGCCAAAAAATCTTGAGTGTACTGTACGACCTCCATGTAATATTATTGATGCTACACCAACTGGTATTAGTTGTCAATGCTATAATATCTTTTGATATCACCTTAGACATTAGTGCCCAATATAAGAATGTTTTTCCAGTTCCCCAGGTCCGTCTACAAAGAATAAACCTAGTGTTTCTGTGTTGACCCTTTCCAGAATGGTATTGAAAGCTTGTGCTTGTTGTTGATTCAATTATGGTTGAGCATCAACATCTTCGGTTCGAACATTTACAGACCTTTCATTGATTCTTTCTCTACATTCAATTGAGGTTGTTTGATGTTATTGTTGTTTGTTTTGAGGGTTATCATATTTATCAAGACTTTGTCCCATACTTTCCAAGTAATAATTAATGGTTTTCAAGGTTCATTAGAGTTGTGCCTGTGGTGTGTGAATGGATCCTATGAAAGTCTTTTGAGAAATCATCATAATATGCGTCCCATAGATTTCTCACACCAGTTGGGTTGCGATGAGTAAAGATTGTAGCAAATAAACTTCGCTGGGCTGCGGACATCTTGAAGGTGATACCCTCTCGTAAATACTTTGAAATGCTATTGTCAGATCCTAATAACCACTTTCTTTAGCTGCCTCTTTGAAATTGTGCCAATGTTTTCCATTAACAGTGAGTAAGTTTTCAAATGAAGTCGGCCCTCGGACATGATTTAATAATAGTCTTTCGTAATATGTTTCTCCTTTTCTAGGATTAGTTGCAATATTCAGTTGATTCGTTTAGTATCTAAGTTATGTGTAGGTATTAAGATAGAAATAAAGAATAATTGTCTTACCAATATTTATGCGTCTAATCATGGTGCGGTATTTTATTTTGTTCTTATTTTGGATTAGTAGTTCCAAACATAATGCTTGTGGAATTCTCGGTAGAGGTAATTACGAGCTTCAATGTCTTAGAGTACATCGTGAAATTGTGAAATACTCGGTACGCATAGTTTGGTCTACAAGGTTTGTTTCCACGATACTTTGAAGGTTTTGCTTCTTCCAAATGCAGACAACACATTGTTTAGTAGGTGGAATATCTTTTGTTAAATCTCTTTAGCCCAAATGCACAATGTATCATTGGCTACGGGTTCAAATTGTTGCTTTTGAATTTGTCATGTGCTTGATGAATTTTGCGTATCATGCACATAATTGACAGACATACATACACACAACTGACCACACATGTGTTGCACGTGGTTTCCTTGTCTTGTTTTTGATGCACGTATGAAATGTCTTGGAACTATAGTGGGGTCAATCTTTGTGGTTGATCGTAGTGCGTTTGCCGGAGGTATCGTGTTTTAGTTCCTTGATGGACTATCCTTTCAAAAGTGGGAAGGAGTTGTCATTTTACTTGGTGTAACCACTCTAGTATTTAGTTTTATTTTTGTCTTTCATCCTTGTAACCTCTATAATACTCATAATACAAACATAAATAGTCAAGCGTGAAATCATTGACAACTTCATTTAAATAGTTTGTAAGCATTGTACTGTATTGTATATGAAAATGCATTACAATACAGGACAACAATGTCTTATTTTGCAGCTGTGTGGTGTCCAATGCATACGTCCGATTGAAGTTTTAATAGCTTCATATCTTTGTAGTAATCAAATCTCACCCAATACTTCCTTGTAAACAATATTTCTTGTGTATGTCCCTGTGTGGCTATCTTTTTCTTCATTTGTGACTAATACTTTTTTTGCCACCATAGATATTCCTTTAGATAGTTCCACATATAGTTGTCCATGTGAGAAAACATGTTGTGGTAGGAACAATCCGAATAAATTTTAATGGTTTACCCTCATTCTCACGTGGTGATAGTTGTATTCTAGGAATAAAGACTTGGTTTGTTGCATATTGGCTCGTTGTTATTTCAGCATATATTATATTCATGTAAAAACCTCTACTGATCAAGCGTGTCCCATTGCATAAACCATTCGAGGGGTCTAAATTTTTCAGAAGCATGATCAGTGCATTATCTTTCAAACCTAACCTTATGTGTAGAATAGATCAATTAATCAATTGTTTTATACTTGTAATTGTGTAGTTGATTACTTTTCTTTTGTGCAATTAAGTATCATAATAAAATAGTTGTTAAAGTTGTGATAGATTTGATAATATATGACACGACCGAGGTCTAGACCCTAGCAGAAACCGGCGTCGTTGACCTCTAAGAGGTCGCAGACAAGCCTACTTACGTCGTCATTACATTCGTTAGGTTAATTTTTGCGGAAAATTTCAAACTTTTTATTTTGTTTGAAGTGTACATAGATAGTTATAACATGGATTCGCGTATAAAGAAATTCATTACTCATGTACATCAACTAGCTAATAAAGGATTATTTAATCTTGAAATAAAAAGTCTAATATCATAAGTAACATTGCCAAAATGGAACCATTATGTAAGTATGAACAAAATAGATTAGAAATACTAGTGGAACATACTCAACAAGCCTAAACCTATTACTAAGCTCGAAGCATAACAACGGGAAACCTCGAATGAGTGAGGACCTACCAAGTCCGGATGAAAAGCTCTGATGTCCGAACAACTGCATTGAATGTCTTTAACACCCTCCTGAACCTGCACCTAAAATAGTATAATGTATGGGATTGGTACACACTTGTACTAAGTATGGGTATATGCAAGTCCACACCAAGGACATGCATGATTAAAAAGAGCTCTCTCCTAATGATATGAATTATGGAAAGCCAAGTCAGTCGGACTTGCCAAATCAAAAGGAAAGTCATGCTATGAAAGTTACATGCATCATCATTCTTTTCATATTGCACACATCACATAACATATTTCATATAACACGTACATATATTAAATACCATTCTTTCATATGTCGTGAGACCTTGGAATCACGGACTTAAAATTAGGACTTTCCAAAATGAGGGCTCAACATATGGGACCTCAACTAGGGAGCCTTCTTTAGCAAACACAGATACTGCTTCATTCATTCGTACGTACTTCACTTTAATTCGTTCGTAGGCTAGTGCGAACACCAACTATACCTATGATGTTGTTTAAGACTCTCATCGGGTTCACTGTGCAACGACCAAGAATGACCAAGTCTCATTACTTGAGTCTAGTTCACCTCTTGATTATCCTATCCAAACACCTTTGGTATAATTCGTTTCATTATCTTTCATACTTTGAGAAACTTCAACTTTAACTGACATAGATAATGTGAGCATCATGAAATTCGGGGTCTCCCCCACACCAAAAAGAGGTGGAGTTACTGGCCAAGGTGAAACAAAAACATCCCTAGCTCGCTTAGGTGGAAAGCCATTGGCTAGTTCCCTATGTTGGCCACATAGTTCAAAGACTAGGAGATTTGGGGAGACCCATACCCACCTTGGTGTACAGTGTCATCTCATGAGAATTATGTGAACCTGTGCCCTTCCCGAAAGAAGGCATCACCATTCATAGCTATCCTATCGGTGCTTCGTTTAAAGTTCCTATTTACATTCAACTCATACATCATCAAAGCTTGCTTGTATCATGAGGTATTCATAGCTCATTATATGATTTATCATCTTTTCTTTTTGTATTAAGTGTGAATTGTCCTTACACTTACATATAGAGAGTGATTGAGACTTGTCTATTAATATTCAACACTCTCTTAGGTGAGTACTTTTTGGTGACCTTATATTGGCATAGGTACAACTTGTCACACTTGCACTAGCCTTATATTGTGGTGCCACCCAGTTCTTTCTTAACATCTTTTCATTTCATCTCTACTAACCTTTGATTATTTGCTCATTGTATAACATACATATGCTCTCTTCGAATTTACATTCAGGGACATTGATTCTAGGCGTAGATACATCTTATCTCACTTGTACTAGCCTATCCTCATGTAGCCACTCTTTCTTTGCTTATTCATCGTTTATCATAAATATACTATCTTAAAAATTTCATTTAGTGACATTTATTTTTAGGCGTAGATCCATCTTGTCTCAGTTGCACTAGCCTATAGTCATATAATCACTCTTTCTTTGCTTGTTAACTATGAATTAATTCTTAACACTTTCTTTTGGAGTATGCTTGAGATTTGACTCTACATCATTCTACACCTCCCATAGCTGAGTACATTTGGTAACATTTTCCTAGGCTTGGTTGAGACTTGCCTCACCATTCATCTTAGCCTCTTATCATGTTGTCACTATTTTCATTAGCTTTAGCATATTACCTCTTCATAATTACTCACCCCATTACGTGAATGTTCATTTTGTCATATGCCAATGTACTTGGACTTTTAGTGTGCTCACACTCTTACTTAACCCCCTTGGAGTCACATCAATTCATCACATACATCTTAGGTTCACTTATTTTTAAACGTACGCTCGACTTATGAATCCATATGTAGATGCCATGAGGCTTCATTCATAATTCGTCTAAGTGACTCATACATACCTAAGATTATGTGGTACAAGACTTATGCATCTTGTAAGTTTGCCAAGGTCTTGAGTTCGATTCCTATGGGCATCACTCATTAAATATTTATTCACGTAAGACTTATGTATCAATACAAAATTGGTCAAGGGAACCCAATTTCAAATCCCTTGAGCAGCACTTCGTCTTATATTAAATTTTGATTTAGTTCAAATCCCAACACCGACATTTCTTTTCTTACTTTTCTCTCCTTGACTTTTCTGTTTTAGGCCGAGAGGATGTGGGATCGATCCCCCACAACATCATTTTATTTTCCTTTAGTTTTTCTCCTAATTTTCTCACCTATCCGAGAGGTTGTGGGTTCGATCCCCACACACTTCATTTTATTTTTCATTCATTTTTATCCTCTCTCCCTCACCTATCCTAGAGGTTGTGGGTTCGATCCTCACACCAATCACTTTATTTTTCTTTCATTTTTCTCCTAACTCTTCACTTGAGCCTTACCCCATTTCGAATCCCCCTTACCTCATTTTATTATTGATTTTTTAATAGCTTGCATATGGTGAGGTCTTGGGTTCAATCCCCAATGACCTCATACATTTTTTTTAAAAAAAACCTCAAAATTTTTCCAGTAACTTGGTCGAACCAAATTTCCAGTAAATCTGGAAATTTGATCACACTTTCCAGTCCATTTCCTCAACATTTTATACGTTAGATTTTCGGACAATTCATTGGACATTTCGTACGTTTATTTTGTGCATTTTTGTGGTTACATTTGATCAAGATTTTCTCTCAATTCAGCAACATTACACCACTTGTGAACATCAAAATTTACTTCCAGTAATTGCATACAAAACACAAGAATTTAACATGCGTATTACACACTTCAACCCATGCCCAAAGCCACGACATACACAATGCACACACACATTTAACACATAGTTTCGGAAAGTATGCTTATTACTCACATAAGTCCGAACATACATAATTGAACATAATCATCACGAAAACACATCACATCTCTTAATTCTACCAGCAAAACATCTCCAACCTACAAATATGATGATAGCTAGTGAGAGGGACATGCAAAGGGGAACATTCCTAGTTTTCAGATTTGAATTTGACAAAAACTTAGGGGTCTCTTGGGAAAAGGAACAAGAGGAAGAAAACCCATATATTTTTTTCTTCGTTTAACACCTTTCAAATCTGATTTCAAGTGCTGACAACTCCCACGAAAAACAAATGCTTCTCCAACAAAACTCACGTGCAAACTGTTTGAAAAACTGCTTTCGCTTTTCGTTTTTAGTTTAGTTTTTCTTTTGAGTTTTTGTGTGCATGTTCTTCAAGTGATGAACTTTGATTCTTTTTTGTTACTTTTTTTAATGATAGACGTGAGAATGAGAGTGAGAGATGTGCTAATAAGAGTGGAGAGAGATGAGTAAGTGTAGGAGTTTTAGTTGAAGATTTAGTTAAACTAGGACTCTTTGTTACTTATTAATTAAAAATCTGATTTTTTCTTACTTAAATCAGAAATTTAAATACCAATTAGTTCAACTTAATCATTAAATACCAAATAATTCAATTTAATCATTGCTTCCACCAAGAATCGAACCCGGGTGAAGCCTAACTCGCGAAAATGAGTCAATTCGGGTCAACCCTACCCAAATTGTCCATTATTTTTATTAATTAATTACTTAATTAAATATTTAAGGTAATTACTATAGTAGACTTAGAATGGAAATGACCATTTTACCCTTAGACCCTCCAAACATAAGATTACCCCTTTTAAGTTCGGTTAAGACTCATCCGGGTGAATCTTAATATTCGGGTGCCGTACATTTCTGGACCCAACCTTGACTAGATCAACTAACTCACTAAGTTGGTTGGCTTGGATGATGCATAGGTCCAAAGATCTATTTCCGCGCGCATCAATCTGTGTGAACCCGATCTAATGTAGGCATTCTAGGTACGTTTAGGGCTTATTTCGCATAGTTATTTTGAGTTGTTACATTATCCCCCCCCTTTAGGAACATTCATCCCCGAATGACACTAATCTTTACTAGCAACAAGTAAGTCATCTGTAGAACATATGCATACATAGGTAATTCAATACTCTTCATTGGTGAATATCAGATTCACATATTAAAATGATGGTGCACATCCTATAAACCTACTAGTAGCTTCACATTAATAGACGAAGGAACTCTTTCCTAACTAGTCTCATCAAAGCATACAACATAAATAAACACATAATTCACACAAATCAGCAACCAACATGATGACTCAAACATATTAACTTCATACTAGTGCATAAAAACATACACAATCAAACACATGAAAGACTAATTAAGGCTACGCACCCGAGACATCACCAGGAGTACCTTACCCTGCACCCCTAGACTTGAGTGCAAAGAATCGTTGCCTCCTTGGAGCCTCTTCAGTTGGACTATTAGGCTGAACTTTCTCCTTCACTTTTTCTTGACCTCTCCTATTCGGACAATCTTTTATCATGTGACTCGGTTTGCCATAACTGTAACAAGCATTAGATCCCATCATACACTATTCTCAATGTAGTTTGCCACACTTCTTACAAGGTGGCCTCTCCTGAGGTGTATCTACTTCATTGTTTCTTTAAACTCTGGGATCTCATCTTTCTTAAACACCAGAGTTGATGTTTGATACGCTCTTAACACCAAGAAATAAAAATTTCATAAGCCACAATTAGATTAGAAGAATGGAAAAATTTCCTAATCATTATGCAGTCTCTAATTCATGATAGTGGTGCACTTCACTACCATAACTTAAAAATTACTTAACGTGGTTGATATGAGCCTTATGTTTTGGATAGTTAACCTAATGCTCTGATACCAATTTTGTCACGAAAGGGGTCTATACCCTATCCGAAACCGGCGTCGTTGACCTATATGAGTTCGCAGACAATCCTACTTACGTCGTCATTACATTCGTTAGGTTAATTTTTGCGAAAAATTTGAAACTTTTTCTTTTGTTTGAAGTGTACATAGACTTCATATTTATAACATGCATAAGCGTAAAAAGAAATTAATTACTCATGTGTATCAACCATCTAATAAAGGATTATTCAATCTTGAAATAAATAGACTAATAGCATAAGCAACAATTGCCAAAATGGCACCATTACATAAGTCTGAACAAAATAGGAAAGAAATACTAGTGGAACATACTCTACTAGCCTAGACCTATTACTTAGCTCAAAACATAACAGCAGACAACCTCGAATGCGTGAGGACCTACCAAGTCCGGATGAAAAGCTCTGATGTCCGAACAGCTGCAATGAATGTCTTCAACTGTCATGACTCAGATTCTGGAATCCGAATGCGACTGGCGTCGTTGACCTATCAGAGGTCGCATACAAGCCTTATCTTGCATTCATTACATTTATATGGTTAATTTTAGCAAAAAAAATTAAAACTTTTAAATGTATGAAGTAAACATAGACTTCATATAGTTATTTCATGGATTCATCATATACTAAGCTCTACATGAATGTAATAACCATCTATCATAAGAATTAATTCAAAACAGAATAAGAATATATCATAAATACGTTTGCTAAACACGACCTTCTTACAAAAGCTTCGAAACGCTAGGGACAACATCCACTAGCTTTGTCTAAAACTAAGGGTAGACTAAAACTGTAGAAACATCTAAATCAAGAGGACCTACCAAATGGCCTGTAGAAACGTTGATGTCCAAACCGTTGCAAGAGTCGTCAATCTGTCCTTTAACCTGCATCTATAAAATAGTAAATAGTAGGGGTTAGTACACCACTTGTACTAAGTATGGGTGTATGCATACATAAACATAAGTCTATGCATGATCAAATGAAGCTCATCCTAAATAACATGTTATTTTTGGAAAGCCTACTCACTAGATTTTCTTAAATAGTTAGTTGTTAATTGTTGTATGAATATGATGTATTTTAATGCATTCAAAGCACACAACTCATTTTCTAAATGATTAGAAAATATTAGTATCATCAACATAATTATAGAACAACTCGGGCGAAGATTTGAGATTTTTTATCCTCTTAGGCCGGAGCTCCTCTTTGTACACTTAGATTATTTTTCAGTCTGTTTCTTCTTCTTGTTGTGTAACTCAATAATTCTTTTGGTCCTATGTTTTAATTACAAGTGTAATGATTCATTGTAGTCCTATACCCACAATGAATCGATGTATGTAATCCAAGGACTAAGTAATGATTTCCCTACCTTATAGTGAGTCATTCTTTACACTATATAATCATTATCTTTCATAAGCAATTATCTATATATCATGCCATTGATTTCATTACTTTCATGTTTTATATATTATACATTTCATATACAGGAGACTTTGGAATCATTGATGTAGCATTAAGACATCTCAAGTGAGGGTCCAACATACGCGAATCAACCCGAGGCCTTCTTTAGCAAACATAGAGTCTGCTTCATTCGTTCATTCGTACTTCACATTATTCATTTCATATATTTGTAGGCTGATGTAAACACCAGCTAAACCTAGGAAGAAATTTAAGACTCTCATCGGGATTATGAAGTGCAATGACTAAGAATGACCTAATATCATTACTTGAATATGATTTCACCTCCTGATTGTCTTGCACAAACACCTTCGGTATCATTCATTTAATTATATTTCATACTTTGAGGCTGGACTTATTCTTTATTTGGGAACATTAACCTTAACCGAATAGATCATGTGAGTATCATGAAATCCAGTGTCTACCCCACACCAAAAAGAGGTGGAATCAGCGGCCAAAGTGAGTCGAACATGCTAGCGTATATAGGGAGTCGAACCCTGCTAGATCCCTATATTGGAAGTATAGGTTCAAAGACTAGGATATATAAGGAGACCCATACCTGGCATGCCAGACAGTCTCATCTCATGAGAGTTACGTGAACCTCTGCCCTTCCCGAAGGAAGGTATCATCGCTCATAGCTTGCATATCGGTGCTCAGTATAAAGTTCCATTGCATTCAACTTATACATCATTGAAGCTGTCTTCTAACATGAGGTCATCATTTCTCATTAGATGATTTCTCATCTCATCATTAGTGTTAAGTGTGAATTGTCCTTACACTTACATATAGAGTATGGTTGAGACTTGTCTCTTGATATTAAACACTCTCTTAGGTGAGTACTTTTAGTGACCTTTACTTAGGCTTGGTTGAGACTTCTCTCATCATTAATCTTAGCCTCTTATCATGTTGTCACCATTTTCATTAGCATCATAGATTAACATAATTAATCATGTTATTACGTGAATGTTCATTTCTTCTTTACCTTCTAGTGTTCACTCAAGCATTGTGGAGGCTTGCTTCTAGATTGAGATTTAATTACTCTATTGATAACTGGTCATCCTTACTTTGGATTGATGAAATGTGAATTTTCCTTACATATCATCCTTTGGTGTTAATGAGACTGACTAACACATTCTAATCCTTTCATACGTGGGTATTCTTATTACATAGTAGCTTAGGTGTAAGTGAGACTTGTCTCACTTCCTTTAACTCCCCATTCTGGTCACTTACTTACTTTATACCCCTTTAATTATGTTATAACTCACGTTACTTACTTACTTTAGTGTAGTAGATTCATATAATCGTTTATGGACGATGAACACTTCATTCAATGAGTTTCATGAGTTCATATGTCATTCTTTTAGAGTATGTTGGGAGTTGTCCCAATGAGTGGAATGCCCTTGATTATGGGTTCATTGAATTAGTTTAGAAGTGCTTATATTATCATTTGATACTCTAACTACACAATATTGGCATATTATTAGTATTGGCCTCAACCTTTGAATATTAAACTACATAACCATTTTTGTTTGCATGTGCCAATTTTACGTATGTTCATATTTAAATTTAATATGTATGAACCATAAGCCAATATTTTAAATATTTAAGCTAATATTATTGCCATTTACATGCATCACTTTTAGACAATGTACCATTAGCCATTTTATTGGCATACGATCAGTATTGGCATAAACAATTGGACATAGATTTCATAACCATATTTGTTGGCATCAGCCAATTTTCATGTTCAACATGCTTAAATTTTTATACATTATACATTAGACAATCTTCTAGTTATTTAACATAATATTATTGAAAATTGCCTATGTAGTGTTAGCCAATTTATTGGCATAAGGTAAACATTCACTCAAATAATGATTTCACGGAGATCTTTTTAGCTAACCTTATAACATAACTTTAGGGATAACGTTTTTTTAAACATCTCGGACAGCATCATATTAGAATTTGATGATTATATCATCTTTATAACGTCATATTTACAGAAAGTATGCACAACAGACCGTAACACCTTTATACATAACATTTTCGGACATATCTTTAACATAGTATTATTCTTTTAATTCACATAATAACACTTAGCATCAAACGAGACCAATTAATAGGTTCATTCAATAATTATTTGATAAAAAACCATACACATTATGGTTGTCCATCACCACATACCAACAACATGATTTCTAACCTATTCAACATTGAAATTGTAACAAGGATACTAGGGAAAGGAGTACGACAAGAACGAAGGGAAACACACCTAGTTTTCAAGATATTTGAATCATTTGAAATAAAGTTATTTTGGAGAAAGAATTCCAGGAGAGAAACCGATACCTTATGTATTTCTTAATCTACGGAGACCACCTTGAGAAAAACCTAGAAGAAACCTTGAAATCTCCCTAGAGAAATCGATAAATTTTCCCACTTTTTCTTGCGTTCGTTGCTTACTGTTTTTGCGTCCTCTTTGTCAATGTGTTTAAACGTAATTTTTAGGTTTAAAAACTAATCTTGACTCATTCAACTTAGGGTTTAATAAGTTAAATAAAAAAATAATTAACGAATTACAAAAAAGCTACTTCTAGATTGACTAGATCTAGAAAAACACAATACTTAATCAAATCTGAAATTTTTGCTAAAAATTTCGTTTTCCCCCTTTAAATTAATTAATTAAATGACTAATTTAATTAATTAATGTACCTATGATAACTAGTAAAGTTCCCCTAAATCATTGGAACAAAAATTTACCCTTTTGGACCATCCTAGGTTAAGTACTAGGATGTTTCTTGAGTTGTACTAGGTTAGTGTAAGAATTTTGGTTTGACCTTTTTAATTTAAATAATTAACCTAGGGTAATTAATAACGTACCCTTAAGTCGTTATAACCATAACAATCCTTTGAACCATCCTAGGTTAGGTACTAGGTTGTCTTTTTCTTGTTTTAATCGAAATCTGGATATTGCTTTGTGATTTCGGTTTTTCCCCTCTAAATTAATTAATTAAGTTGATAAATTAATTTATTAAGTACCCTAAAGTACCCTTAAGTCGTTAGGATCTTAAATAACTCTTTGGACCATCCTAGGTTAGGTACTAGGTTGTCCCTTTCTTGTCTTAACCGAAACTTTGAAAATTTCCACTTTATTTTTTGGTTTTATCCCTTTTACATTATTTAATTAATTAGCTAAATTAATTAATTACGTAACCTAGGTTAATTGATAAAGTACCCATAAGTTGTTAAGACCATAACTAGCCTTTTTGACCATCCTAGGTTAGGTACTAGGTTGTCTCTTTAACTAGTACTAGGTTAATGTCAACCCAGTTTTGGTCCTAGGTTGTCGGGTGCACTAGTGGGTCTAATTATGTTAGTCCTAGGTTATTTAGTTATTTAAGTCAGTAGGTTAGAGTCTATAATTTTTAGGGAGGTTAGGCCCTACATGGAGTGGTCCCTTGTGCACGTCTTCGTCCCGAACTAGCCTAACCGAATTCGGTTTGGGTGGTCCCCTCTTTTGGCAGCTTCTTCACATGTCTTGAACATGTGCTTGCACATGGGTTGGTTGCACTTTCCTAAATAACTATTAATTATGGTTCATTTGGGAATGCTTACTTATTGTCCCAAGGATCCTCACTATGTCCTTGGGCACTATTTAATCTACATGATCCTTTTAAATGATCATGTTTTATGGTACTAGGCTTGACACTTGGATGCCTAGTAGTTCATGTGATTTGTAAAGATGACTTTTTAATTAGCTTAGGGTCTTCATTTCAGGTACATACATTACACAAACTCATAGATACTTGAAAACTAACACTCTCTAAGCCAACATTTTCTAGTATGCCTATAATTTTCTAATATGCCTAATATATCTATATTAAATGTATGATTTTCCAAAATTTTACATCAACACCTTCTTGAACCTGCAGCTAAAATAGTATAATGTATGGGATTAGTACACACTTGTACTAAGTATGGGTGTATGCAAGTACACACCAAGGACATTCATGATTAAGAAGAGCTCTCTCCTAAAGATATGAATTATGGAAAGCCAAGTCAGTTGGACTTGCCAAATCAGATTAGAAAAGTCATGCTATGAGAGTAACTATCATCATCATTCTTTTCATATTGCACAATTTCATATATTACGAACATATATTACATATCATTCGTTCATATGCCGTGAGACCTTGGAATCACGGACTTAACATTAGGATTCCCAAAATGAGGACTCAACAAATGGGACCTCAACTAGGGAGACTTCTTTAGCAAACCCAGAGTTTGCTTCATTCATTCATACGAACTTCACTTTCATTCATTCGTAGGATGATGTAAACATCAGCTATACTTAGGATGTTGCTTAAGACTCTCATTAGGTTCACTGTGCAATGACCAAGAATGACCTAGTGTCATTACTTGAGTCTATTTCACCTCTTGATTATCCTATCCAAACACCTTTGGTATCATTCATTTCATTATCTTTCATACTTTAAGGAACTTCAACTTTAACCGACATATATTATGTGAGCATCAGGAAATCTGATATATTCCCCACACCAAAAAGAGGTGGAGTCACTGGCGTAGGTGAAACGAAAATATCCCTAGATCGCTTAGTTGGAAAACCACTGGCTAGTTCCCTATGTTGGCAGCATAGTTCAAAGACTAGGATATTTGGGCGAGACCCATACCCTCCTTGGTGGACAGTCTCATCTCATGAGAATTACATGAACCTTTGCCCTTCCCAAAAGAAGGCATCACCACTCATAGCTAGCCTATTGGTGCTCCGTCTAAAGTTCCTATTTACATTCAACTCATACATCATCTAAGCTTGCTTCTAGCATGAGGTATTCATAGCTCATTAGATGATTTATCATCTCTTATTTACATATTAACTGTGAATTTTACTTACACTTACATATAGAGTGTGATTGAGACTTGTCTCTTAATATTCAACACTCTCTTAGGTGAGTACTTTTTGGTGACCTGATATTGGCGTAGGTACATCTTGTCTCACTTGCTCTAGCCTCATATTGTGGTGCCACCCTGTTCTTTCTTAACATCTTTTCATTTCATCTTTACTCACCTTTCATTATTTGCTCATCGTCTAACATACATATGCTCCCTTGGAATTTACATTGAGGGACATTGATTCTAGGCGTAGATACAACTTATCTCACTTGTCGCAGCCTATCCTTATGTAGCCACTCTTTCTTTGCTTATTCATCGTTTAGCATAAATATACTTTCTTAGAAATTTCATTTAGTGACATTGATTTTTAGGCGTAGATGCAGCTTGTCTCACTTGCACTAGCCTATAGTCATGTAGTCACTCTTTCTTTCCTTATTAACTATGAATTCATTCTTAACACTTTCTTTTGGAGCTTGCTTGAGATTTGACTCTACATCATTCTACACTCCCACAAGTTAGTACATCTGGTAACATTTTCCTAGGCTTGGTTGAGACTTGCCTCACCATTCATCTTAGCCTCTTATCATGTTGTCACTATTTTCATTAGCTTTAGCATATTATCTATTCATAATTAATCACCCAATTACGTGAATGTTAATTTCGTGATATGCCAATGCACTTGGCCTTTTAGTGTATTTTATACTCTTACTTAACCCCCATGGTGTCACATCCGGGTTTACCCCCTAGACGTAACCGGCTTCTCATCCCCTTAAAGTGTAACAACCCTAAAAATGGACATGCTAAGTGATGGTTAATGTGTCTAGAATGCCTACGATTAGACAGGGTTCACACGAATTGATGCACGTAGAACCATACCTCTAAACCCTTGTTACATTCAATCCAACTAACTTGGGTAGTTAGTTCAGCTAGGAAAGGTTGGGCCCAGCCATGTAGGGATCCCGAATATGAAGATTTACTGGGATGAGTCTTTATCGGACTTAAAAGGGGAAATCATAAGTTTGGAGGGTCTAGGGGTAAAATGGTCATTTTGCAGGATAAGGGTAGTATAGTAGTTACCATAAATATGTAATTAATTATTAAATTAATAAGGTGGAGGGGTATTTTGGGTAGAGAGGGCCGAAATTGCTCTTTTAGCAAAATCTTTCTCCACCCAGGTTTGAACCTATGTGGAAGCATTGATTTTTAATTTGTTTAATTTTAATTAATAAATTCATTTAATTAATTAATATTTAATAGCTGATTTAAGAAAAAGAGAAAATCAGATTTTAACTATTAATTATTATTTATTAATTAGAATATTTCATTTGACTAAGTCTTGCCTAAGAGTCCTAGTTGGCTAAGTCTAAACTACTTCACGTCTTTCAATTCTGTTTCACGTTTAACTCTCTATCACGTAAGTATCTATCTCTTTCTTTTCACGTTCTCCCTGCCAAACCAAAACACAAGAACTTAAAAGCAGCCAAAACTTTCATGTTAAAAACATATACAAAACGTTAACAAAAAATGTAAGGCGAAAGGTAGGGTTTTTTCATTGAGTTTTGTGTTGAGGTTTCGAGACTTGGACGTGAGTTTTGAGAAGGTCTTTCGGCAGAAGTTTCAAGGGATGAACAACGTGAAATAAGGTATGGGTTTTCTTACTCTTGGTCCCTTTCCCAAGAGACCCTTAAGTCTCAAATGAATCTACTCCGAAAACTAGGGTTGTTCCTAATTACATGTTCCCTATCACTACCTCCCAATGGTATTAGGTTGGAATGTCTGCTGGTAGATTAGGCTTATAATGTGATGTTTGTGATGAATATGTTCATGAGACTGTGCTCGGAACTGTATGACTGGTAATTTATGTCTTCCTAAATTATGTTAAAAATTATGTGTGTGCAGTATGTAAGCCGTGACATATATTGTTTGTTTGAAGTTTGAAAATGACATGTTGTATGGTTGTATTTGACGTGCACAAACTTGTATAAATCATGTTCATATGAGATTGAGATGTAATATGGCTAATTGTAGTGGGAAAAATCTGAGCTAAATGTAACTACGAAACTACACTTAAAAACATACTAAATGATCCATGAATTACCCTAAGAACTAATGTATAAATGTTGATAAAAAGGAGTTGAAATACATGACCAAATTTCAAGCATTTTATAAGCTAGGTTTCTGCCAAACAAGGATGAACAAATCTGAAATTTTAAATGAGTATGAAATAGGTGAGGTCACTAGGGATTGAACCTGAGACCTCACACAAAAAAATCATTAAAAAATAAATAAGGAAATGGGGTTAATGGGAATCAAACTTGGGTGACCTTGTCTAAAAATGATAATATTTTACTAAGGCATATTTTAATTAATTAAAATAAAAAGGAGTGAGGCACACGGGATTTGAACTTGAGTTCCTTTAGTCGACTCTCCTAAGCTTAAAACAGAAATAAAGGAATGAGAGGGGTGAGATTCGAACCCACAACCTCTCGGTTAAAAAAGAGAGTAAAGAGAAAAATAATGGAGAAAATAAATGTGAAGAGTTGGGGATTGAACCTCCAACCTCTTGAATGGATGATAGAGTTAGGAGAAAAATAAAGGAGAAAATAAATGTGGAGCGTGGGGATTTAACCAACAACCTCTTGGATAGGTGAGAAAGTAAAGAGATAAATTAAAAGAAAAATAACGAGCTTGTGAGGGATTTAACCCACAACCTCCTCGACTTACACAAAAAAGGAGAGGAGAAAAATAAAGGAAATATTATGGGGTTGATGGGGATCGAACTAGGATCCCCCAAAATCAGAAAAATGCAATTATCAAGTTTAGAATAAAATTAAGTGTTGTCCAAGGTATTCGAAATCGTGTTCCCTTGCCCAATTCCGTATTGACACATAAGTCATATGTAAGTAAAAATTTAATGAATGCTGCCTATAAATATAGAAATTAATATCTTGGCATATCTAAAAGATGCATGTCTTGTACCACATAATCTTGGGTAAACATGAATCACTTAGACAAACTATGAATGAAGCCTCATGGCTTGTATGTGTGGACTCATAAGTCAAGCATATGTTTAAAAGTAAGTGAGCCTAAGATGTATGTGATAATATGATGTAATCCTAGAAGGGTCAAGTAAGAGTGTGAAACACACTAAATGGCCAAGTGCATTGGCATATGATGAAATGAACATTCACGTGAAGGGGTGAGTAATTATGAAAAGCAAATGTGTTAAAATTAATGAATGAGGTGACAATAAGATAATAGGCTAATGTGAAAGATGAGGACAATCTCAAATGAGCCTAAGTGAATGTTACCAAAACGTACTTACCTATGAGAGTGTAAAGCTAATGAAGAGACCAGTCTCTATGAACACTCTAATGAAAGTATTGAATGCATACTTCATATTAATGATGAGATGAGAAATCATCTAATCTACTATGATATCCTTATGCTAGAAGCCAACTTGTATAATGTATGAGTTGAATGTAATGGAACTATATACTAAGACTGTCCATCATGCCGGGTATGGGTTTCCTTATATCTCTTAGGGTTTAACCTATACTGCCAATATAAGGATTAAGCAGGGTTCAATTCCCTCTATACGCGAGCATGTTTTGGTTCACTTTGGCCATTTATTCCACCTCTTTTCGGTGTGGGGATTACACACTTGATTTTATGATGCTCACATGATCTATGTCAGTTAAGGTTAAAGTTCCCAAAGAAAGAATGAGGCCAGCCTCAATGAATGCACATAATGAAATGAACTATACCAAAGGTGTTAGGATAGGATAATCAAGAGGTGAGCTGGCCTTAAGTAATAACACTAGGTTATTCTTGGTCATGGCAGAGCGAACCCAATGAGAGTCTTAAAATACATCCTAGGTATGTCTGGTGGGTGCACTAGTATATGAAAGAATGAAAATGAAGTACGCATGAATGAATAAAGCAAACTTTGTGTTTGTTAAAGAAGGCTCCCTAGTTGAGGTCTCATATTTTCAGCCCTCATTTTGGGAATTTCTAATGTCAAGTCCATGATTCTAAGGTCTCATGGCATACGAAAGAATGATATGAACTACGTGATATGACATGTGCAATATGTTATGTGCTGCTTGTAAAATGATAAGTATGATGATGCATATTACACTCATGGCATGACTTTCCTAATCCAATTTTGGCTAGTCCACTGACTTTCCTAATCCAAATTTGAAAAGTACACTTACTTTCCTAATCAAAATTGGGCAAGTCCACTAACTTTCCTAATCCAAATTTGGTAAGTCCACTAACTTGGCTTTCCATAAATCATATCGTTAGAAGAGAGCTCTTCTCAATCATGCATTTCCTTGGTGTGTGCTTGAATATTACCATACTTACTAAAAGTGTGTACTAATACCATACAACTCTATACTTTAAGGTGCAGGCACAATCAGACGCTTGAGATTATGATACGACGCTGCACCTATCCAGACGTGGAGCATTCATCTGGTCTTGGTAGGCCTCATGCTTTTGAGGACGCTTTCCCATGATATTATAACATAGATATAGGTTTGAGTTAGTGGAGTATGTTCCACTAGTGTATCATTTCCCGTTTCATTTCTGACTTTGTATTGGTGCCGTTTCGACAAGGATAGGTTTAATGCAATTATGAACTGCTTCTTTTATTTGATTATTTCTATATTAGATGGTTGATTTGTGAACTCATATGATTTTAAATATAATATGTTTCACATGAAATAAGAAAACAAAAGTTTCAAATTTTCCGCTAAAATTAACCTAGTCGGAGTAACGATGACATATGTAGGCTTGTTTGCGACCTCCGAGAGGTCAACGACGCCGGTCTCTTCTGGGGTCTAGATTTCGGTTGTGACAAAGTTGGTATCAGATCCCTAGGTTAGATTCCGAGGATAATAAGTTCACATCAGTCACATTGAGTAGTTTCTAAGTCATGGTAGTGAAGTGCACCACTATCCCGAATTAGATAGTGCATGATGCATAGGAAAAATTCCCTTTTTCTGATCTTATCGTGCCTTCTCTAATGTCTGATTTCTTGGTTTTAAGAGCGTATGTAACATCAACTCTTGATATTCAGAAAGATGAATAAGAGGAGAAAAGTAGGTGGAGAGATTGGAGGAACAGCCGCTGGGGTAAATCAAGTTCCTCCTCAGGCTCGAGCTGCTGGAATGGAGATGCGTGTTAACCCAACTAGGTTGATAGATGGAGAAGTGAGGATAGACTTTGTATAGATGAACCAAGCCATCATTTTACAAGATCATGATATGACAGCCCGGGCAGAGCAATAAGGTGTTCCTAGGGAGAACGCACATTCCAGCGCCATGGCTAGTAGGCTAAGGGACTTCACAAGGGTGAATCCTCCCGTTTACACTGTATCTAAGATTGTTGAGGATATCGAGGAGAAGTGTAGGGTAGCTATTCTGCATGATATCATGGACCTTTTGATATACCGTGGTTTCACGGTATTATTAATACTTTTTCCTTAAATTTAGTGTGTCCAAAAGCCTTTTTGTGCTAATTTTTATATAAGTTTCTCTTAGTATTGCAGGAAATCTTTCCAAAGCTAAATGTGGAGATTTTGAGCGAAGAACTGCAGAAGAGACCACCTACGGAGCTTATGACGGTCCGTCGTGCTTGTGACGGTCCGTAGGTGGAAACGTAGTGCACCTGCTGAAGGAAGATGGGGAAGTCTGACCAAGTGTGGGATTACGAAGCTTGTGACGGTCCGTCGTGGCTATGACGGTCTGTCCTGCAGGTTCGTCGTGAAGTTCAGAGAAGTGATCCCAGTACCCAGAATAGTGAGATTCTTCACAAGTCCTCATCAAGGACACATTTTGCCTTTGAAGTACAAGCTGTGCGACGCGCCCTAGTCTCTAAATATGGTTTGCCTTCATGCTTCCTTGGTAGCCCCTTGGACAAGTCTTGGGACCTCTTCAAGGATCCTTTGGTTGGTCTTTGGGGAGTCGTACCGGAATTTTTTTGACCCAAATCATGTTCATCTACACCTAAGAGTTACCTCCACTGGTTTATGACTCCAAATAACAAATAAAGATATGCACAACATACTAGAACACGCCTACAAGTAAAAGACTAGTTTTCGGAAGTCTTTGTCGTTCCTTGACATTTGACCTCACACTAAACCGGACTAACATAAAAAATAGTTTAATTATTAAGCTAGCTAGTTAGCAGACCTTCAAAAACAAGTTCATCTCTAGTTCATTTTTAGGGTCGTTAGATTCTCCCCTGCTTAGGTACATTCGTCCTTGAATGACACTTCGCAATTGAAAGATAAAAACCAAAGTAACAAGCTCACGCTCATGCATATAATATCATCAACTATACACATAGTTAGGAGGAACATCACTCCACAACAAAAAAGCAAGCCAAGCAACTAAAACTACATCTACCATTCCAAGAGTTGATGTGTTTTGAAACGAAGACCCTCGACGGACCGTTGTCCCTATGACAGTCGTCATACTTGCTATCGAGTGGAATGAAGAGAGCAGCAGAATAAATTGCACAAGTATGGGACGACGAAGTCCACGACGGTCCGTCGTGACCACGATGGTCCCTCGCGAGGTCCGTCGACCCATCCGCGTTTTGGCAGATTTCCAACAATTAGAATCCTTGTTTAATTAGGTTTTTGTTTTTTTATAAATAGTTCGAAAAAGCTCATTTTTGAGGTTAGATACGAGATAGTTAGACTTCGTATTATTAGACTTTGTGTATTATTGTTAGATTTTGAGATTTTTGCAAGTGATTTTTGGAGATTAATCAAGCAAACTTTGGATTTTATTCTTTCTCAATGAAGTAAGTACATGAATTCGTATTTAATATTTTTGAATATTGTTTTTATGGCTATGAGTAACTAAACTCCATAACTAGGGTTGTGGGAACCATAGGCAAATAATGAGATAAACCCTAACTAAAATAAGAATTTTAGATTTGTGTCTTGCATGTATTAATAATTCTTTCGCTTAAAAGTCTTTTTAACGGATGGCCAACGTTAGAACTCGCCTTAATGCTACTTGCCATACAAAGGAGGTAGATAATAGGAAAAGAATTATTAACATAGATTTAATGTATACTATCTAATATGCTAGTATTGATTGGTACGAGGTAATAACTTAGTCAAATATCGCATACGATGCTTAATATGAGGTAAGGATAAGGGTTAGGATAGCAACACATGTAGCCGGACCAAAGTGCGGAGTGAGATTTTCTAGATACCTGACCAAGGGTTTAGAAATACTTAACTTATCATTTTGCATGCAAGATACTAGGAAAGAATTAATCGACATGTTTATATCTTTTGTACATAGTTTAAGTCTGAAGCATGATGGCTAAAATGATATCCTGATAAACTGGAAAATAATGCATGACTAGGCATAGTAATTGAAAATTGTGTGGCTCTAAGCATGAAGCAAAGTTACACCATTGAATTACCGTAAGTCTTAAATTCGAACTAGTTGTATGATAATCTGGTATAGTGATGAGATGTCAAGTGAGTGTGAGGAAATTTGAATAGTCCACTAATGGTACTGAGCTAGAACTTGCCTGGTAAGTCCTGCTAAAAGTAAGCTGTACTAGACAATTAGGAAAGGATCATAGGACCTTATTCAATATAGCCCATTTCTAGCCTAAAGAAAAGAAACCAAATGAAATTTATCCTTCTTTGATCCAAATAATCTGAGCTTAAAATTTGACCTTTCTTTTTCACTCCAAATGATCTTTTCTGGGAACAATGTGTTGGCCCTGGTCCCTCCTTGGACATGTGCACCTCAGCTTATGCCAAAAGCATAAGTTGAGGGTGGCTAATGCATGAACAACCTTCGTTATGGCCCTGACCCAACTTTGGGTATTGTGTACCTTGACACATGGCAAAGCCATGAGTTGAGTATGGCTACTATGAGGAATGCTCTGGAAAGTGGGGTTGAAAGAACAAAGAGAGAGAAAGAACAAAAGTAAAGTGACTCAAGAATTAGATGAAGAGAAAAGTAAAGAAACAGAAAAATACACAAGAAATACAAGCAAGAAAAGAAGAGAGTCACTTACACAAATGATAAAAGAAGAGAAAATAGCAAGGTGAAAGAATATGAGAAACTGGGCGAGATAAAATAAGAGACCGTGGAAGGTTTAGCAGATATGTCAAGGAGGCCAAAAAGTCACTAAAGTATACCAAAATATACCTTACCTGACCCCGAGCCTATGTTACTAGCTAAAAAAGTCCTATCGTAATCCTAAGGGTTGTATAGCGAACTTAAGGCAGTGATAATAAGGGCAAACTTATGGCAAAAGGTATGAATGAGTGAGACTTTGTTCTGAGAGTGAGTGTTGAAAAGTAATCCTGATAGTCAAACCAAAATCATTGTATGAAAAAGGAGGATTTTGTTTTAAAGTGAGGACACTAGTTGCAATACCAGATTTGTTAGCATCTCGGTGAGAAATTGAAGAGGATAGGCGTTAGTGCGTGGTGAGTCTGTGTCATGTTCTGATCCCACAAAATTCAAGCCTAATAGTGATAGCATGCATATGTGATGAGATTAATCGGGATTGATAGCCAAATGATTACAAAGGATAAAACAAGGATACTATTGTACAAAGATTGTGTAGTGAGTCATAGTGCTTCGCTTGAGGACAAACAATGAATTTAAGTTGAGGGTGTTGATATACCGTGGTTTCACGGTATTATTAATACTTTTTCCTTAAGATTAGTGTGTCCAAAAGCCTTTTTGTGCTAATTTTTTTATAAATTTCTCTTTGTTTTGCAGGTGATCTGTCCAAAGCTGAATGTGGAGATTTTGAGCGAAGAACTGCAGAAGAGACAACTTATGGAGCTTATGACGGTCCGTCATGCTTGTGACGGTCCGTAGGTGGCAGCATAGTGCAGCTACTGAAGGAAGATGGGGAAGTCTGACCAAATGTGGGATTACGAAGCTTGTGACGGTCCGTCGTGGCTATGACGGTCCATCCTGCAGGTTCGTCGTGAAGTTCAGAGAAGTGATGCCAGTACCCAGATTCCAAGAGTTGAAGTGTTTTGGAACAAAGAACCTCGACGGAACGTTGTGCCTATGACGGTCTATCATACTTGCCGTCGAGGGGAATGAAGAGAGCAGCAGAATAAATTGCACAAGTATGGGACGACGGAGTCCATGGCGGTCCGTCGCGAGGTCCGTCGACCAAGCCGCGTTTTGGAAGATTTCCAGCAATTAGAATCCTTGTTTAATTAGGTTTTTGTTTTTTTAAATAGTTTGAAAAACCTCGTTTTTGAGGTTAGACACCATATAGTTAGACTCCGTATTATTAGACTTTGTGTATTATTGTTAGATTTTGAGATTCTTGCAAGTGATTTTTGGAGATTAATCAAGCAAACTTTGGATTTTATTCTTTCTCATTGAAGTAAGTACATGAATTCATATTTAATATATTTGAATATTGTGTTTATGGCTATGAGTAACTAAACTCCATAACTAGGGTTGTGGGAACGATAGGCAAATAATGATATAAACCCTAACTAAAATAACAATTCTAGATTAGTGTCTTGCATTTATTAATAATTCTTTCGCTTAAAAGTCTTTTTAACGGATGGCCAAGGTTAGAACTCGCCTTAATGCTACTTGCCGGACCAAGAAGGTAGATAATAGGAAAAGAATTATTAACATAGATTTAGTGTATACTATATAATAGGCTAGTATTGATTGGTACGAGGTAATAACTTAGTCAAATATCGAATACGATGCTTAATATGAGGTAAGGATAAGGGTTAGGATAGCAACACACATAGCCGGACCAAGGTGCGGAGTGAGATTTTCTAGATGCTGGACCAAGGATTTAGAAATACATAACTTATCACTTTGCATGCAAGATACTAGGTAAGAATTGTTATAGTTAGAATTATCAAGTTATGAACCTGTGGGGAACACGTAAACCCTAGTTACCTTGATTAATTGATTAAAATCCAACTGTCAAAGCTGTTAAGTGTCTCTTTCAAGTTTGTTATTTATTTCCACTCATTTAGAAGTAGAAACCCCCCTTTTTATATTTTTTCTTTCCAAGGAAGTCATTGACCAAGCAATAGTAATAACAAGTTGAAGTTAAGTCTAGACTATTTTTCTCGTGGGAACGATCCCAACCTCACTAGTTGGGTTATTTACTTGACACAACCGCTTACTTCTTATTTGAGAAGTAAGTTTGAGCGTAGCACCTTTCCAGGCTTATGGTACATGTCCATCAAGTGAAAAAACAAAGCAGGAAGAGGAAGCACACCAGGGAAGGGAACAAGTCAAAGCACGGTGAGGAGAACTTTTCAAGAAGACTAAAACTAAAATGAGAGATAAGCCCAGGTTTATAAAGGGACTCTCCTACCAAGGGGAGTCAAGTTCGTTCAAGGGTTGCTATGATAGGGATTCCGAGCCCAAAGTTAAGAGATATAGTGTTGTTTGTGAAAAAGAAAGATGGAAAATTTAGAAGGTCTATCGATTATCGACAGCTCAACAAAGTTACTATCAAAAATAGGTATCGACTTCCCAGAGTATATGACTTGTTAGACCAACTCAAAGGGTCTAGTTTATTCTCGAAGATTAATCCTTTTTCAGGGTACTATCAGCTTAGGGTTAGGGATGGAGATATCCTCAAGACAACCTTTCTTACCCGTTATGGTCACTACGAGTTCCTAGTTATGTCATTTGGTATCACGAATGCATCTGCTGCATTTATGGATCTCATGAACAGAGTAGTATTCATTGATGACATTGTCATCAACTCTAAGACCAAGGAAGAGCATGAACAACATTTGAGACTAACCTTGCAGGTACTTAGTTAACATCAGCTGTATGCCAAATTCAGCAAGTGTGAATTCTGGCTCAGATCAGTGACCTTCCTTGGTCATGTTGTATCCAATAATGGTGTGGAGGTAGATTCAAGGAAGACTGAGGCTTTTAACTGGCTAAAACCTCTACTATCCGTAGCTTCTTGGGATTGACTGGTTATTATTGCAGGTTCGTGGAGGGTTTTTTCTTCCATTGCTGCTCCACTCACAGCCTTGACGAAGAAGAAAGTTAACTTTGAATGGGCGGATACTTGTGAGAAGAGTTTACAGGAGCTCAAGGACAGACTCACTTCAGCCCCGGTGCTTACTTTGCCTAAGTGCGGAGAGAATTACACTGTTTATTGTGATGCATCTAGGGTTTGTTTGGGCTGTGTTCTTATGCAGGGTGGTAAGGTAATAGCTTATGTGTCAAGAGAGCTCAAGGTTCATGAAAAGAATTATCCCACTCATGACCTGGAGTTGTGAGGTGTGGTGTTTGCATTGAAAGTGTGGAGGCACTACTTGTATGGAGTGTATGCGGATGTGTTCATAGACCACAAAAATCTCCAGTATGTGTTCACATAGAGGGAGTTGAATCTACGTTAGTGGAGGTGGGTGGAGCTGTTGAAGGACTATAACAAAAATGTCCACTACCATCCGGATAAGGCTAATGTTGTAGCTGATGCTTTGAGCAGGAAGAACATGGGAAGTACAACTCGTGTTGAGGATGAGAAGAATGAGATGGTGAAATATGTACACAAACTGGGCAGACTAGGTGTGCAGTTGTTTGACTCTACTAGTGGGGGTGTTTCAGTTCATTCTAGTTCTAAATCATCCTTCGTAGTTGAAGTCAAGAAGGGTCAACATCTTGATCTGGTGTTGATGGAGTTGAAGAACTCAGTGTTGGTAAAAATGAATGAGTCTTTTGTTTTGGGAGGTCACGACATACTTAGGTACCAGGACAGGCGGTGTGTACTAGATGTGGATGATTTGCGAACCAGAATTGTTGCAGAGGACCATGGTTCCAAATATTTGATACATCTAGGTTACATCAAGATGTATCATGACCTTAAGCAGATCTATTAATGGGATGGCATGAAGAAGGACATTGCTAAATATGTTGACAAGTGTCCTAATTGTCAACAGGTTAAGGCAGAACATCTTATGCCTGACGGTCTTACTCAGATGTTCAAGTTTCTGACTTGGAAGTGGGAGGCTATTAATATGGACTTCGTGGTTGATCTTTCGAAGACTAGGAAAAAACATGACTCCATATGGGTTATTGTGGATAGGATTACTAAGTCTGCCCACTTTATCCCTGGAAAGTCTACTTACAAAGTCGAGGATTATGCGAGACTACATTAATGAGATTGTGAGATGGCATGGGATTCCTTTGTCTATTATTTCAGATCGAGGAGCTCAGTTCACTTCACATTTCTAGAGATCCTTCTAGAAGAGCTTAGGCACATAGGTGAAGTTTAGTATTTCCTTTCATCCTCCGACTGATGGGAAGGCAGAGCCCACCATTCGAACATTGAAGGATATGTTGAGGGCATTTGTGATTGACTTCAAAGGTAGCTGGGCCGGCCATCAGAGTTTGATAGAGTTCTTATATAATAATAGTTACCACTCTAGCATTGGGATGGCGCCATTTGAAGCACTGTATGGTAGAAGGTGTAGGTATACAGTTAGGTGGTTCGAGGTTGGAGAGTTCATTGTAGGTCCAGAGGTCATTCAATGAGGCCTTAGAGAAGGTCATGTTGATTAGGGACAGTTTGGCTACTGCGTACAATCGGCAGAAGTTTTATGTAGACAACAGAAAATAGCCCTTAGAGTTTGATGATGGTGACCAGTCTATTTGAATATATCACCTATGAAGGGGGTGATGAGGTTTGGTAGGAACGGGAAGTTGAGTCCGAGGTATGTTGGGCCATATGAGATCCTATAGCGTGTTGGTGAGGTGGCCTATGACTTGGCATTGCTTGCGGAGCTAGTTATTGTTTATCCAGTCTTTCATGTTTCTATGTTAAAGAAGTGCCTAGGTGATCCAGCGTCGATTCTACCTATTGAAGGTTTGGGGGTCGATGAAGACTTGTCCTATGAGGAGGTACCTGTTGAGATATTAGACAGAAAGATCAAGCGGCTGAGGAACAAGGAGATTGCCACAGTGAAGGTGTTGTGGAGGAATCATTTGTTGAGGGTTCTACGTGGGATTCCGAGGCCTATATGATATCCCGCTACCCTTATCTTTTCAGCTCTGGAGGTTAGACTTCCTACTCTTAAGTCTAGGTTTCCTTATCTCTCCATTCTTTGTTGCTACTGCCTTACTGTGTATAGTAACAATGTTATGAACTGACTTGCATTACGCTAGAGAGTTAGTAGTGTCATTTGGGGACGAATTTTTTTTTGGGGGGGGGGGGAGGATAATATAACAACCCTAATAATGGACATGCTAAGTAATGCTTAATGTGTCTAGAATGTCTACAATTAGACTGGGTTCACACGAACTGATGCGCGTAGAACCAGACCTCTGAACCCTTGTAACATTCAATCCAAGTAACTTGGGGAGTTATTTGAGCTAGGAATGGTTGAGCCCAACCATGTAGGGATTTCGAATATGAAGATTTACTCCAATGAGTATTTACCGGACATAAAAAGGGGAAATTTTAAGTTTGGAGGGTCTAGGGGTAAAATGGTCTTTTTCCAGGATAAGGGTAGTATCATAATTACCATAAATATGTAATTAATTATGAAATTAATAAGGTGTAGGGGTATTTTGGATAGAGAGGGCCGAAATTTCCCTTTTAGCAAAATCTTGCTCCACCCAGGTTTGAACCTAGATGGGAGCAATGATTTAATTTGTTTTATTTAAATTAATAAATTCATTTAATTAATTCATGTTAATCGCTGATTTAAGAAAAATAAAAATTAGATTTTAACTATTAATTATTATTTATTAATTAGGATATTTCATTTGACTAAGTCTTGCCTAAGAGTCGTAATTGACTAAGTCTAAACTACTTCACCTCTTTCAACTCTCTTTCACGTTTAACTCTCTATCACGTCAATATCTCTCTCTTTCTTTTCACGTTCTCTCTGCCTAACCAAAACACAAGAACTGAAAAGTAACCAAAATTTCTTCACACTTGAAGAACTTTCACGTTAAAAACATATACAAAACGTTAACAAAAAACGTAAGGCAAAAGGTAGGGTTTTTCGTTGAGTTTTGTGTTGAGGTTTCGAGATTTGGACGTGAGTTTGGAAAAGGTCTTTGGGCAGAAGAATCAAGGGTTGAAAAACGTGAAATAAGGTATGGGTTTTCTTACTCTTGGTCCCTTCCCCAAGAGACCCTTAAGTCTTAGATGAATCTACTCCAAAAACTAGGGTTTTTCCCGATTACATATTCCCTGTCACTACCTTCCAATGATATTAGGTTGGTATGTCTGCTGGTAGATTAGGCTTGTAATGTGATGTTTGTGATGAATATGTTCATGAAATTGTGCTCGGAATTGTATGACTCATAATTTATGTCTTCCTAAATTATGTGAAATATTATGTGTGCGCAATATGTAAGCCGTGACATATACTGTTGGTTTGAAGTTTGAAAATAACATGTTTTATGGTTGTATTTGACGTGCACAAACTTATATAAGTCATGTTCATATGAGGTGTAATATGGCTGATTGGAGTAGAAAAACTCTTAGCTAAATGTAACTACAAAATTACACCTAACAACATACTAAATGATCCATGAATTACCCTAAGAACTAATGTATAAATGTTGATAAAAAGGAGTTGAAAGACATGACCAAATTTTAAGAATTTTATAAGCTTGGTTTTGGCCAAACAAGGATGAACAAATCTGAAATTTTAAATGAGTATGAAATAGGTGAGGTCTCTAGGGGTTGAACCCGAGACCTCACACAAAAAAATCATTAAACAAATAAATGAGAAAATAGGGTTAAGGGGAATCGAACTTGGGTGACCTTGACTAAAAATTATAATATTTCACTAAGGCATATTTTAATTAATTAACATAAATAGGAGTGAGGCACACCCGATTTCCCTTAGTCGACTCTCGTAAGCCTAAAATTGAAATAAAGAAATGAGAGGGATGGGATTCGAGCCCACAACCTCTCGGTTAAACAAGAGAGTAAAGAGAAAAATAATGGAGAAAATAAATGTGGAGAGTGGGGATTGAACCTCCAACCTCTTGAATGGATGTGAGAATTAGGAGAAAAATAAAGGAGAAAATAAATGTGGAGAGTGGGGATTGAAACCACAACTTCTTGGATAGGTGAGAAAGTTAAGAGATAAATTAAAAAAATAATGAGCTTGTGGGGGATTGAACCCACAAACTCCTTGACTTAAACGAAAGAGGAGGGGATAAAGAAAGGAAATATTATAGGGTTGATGGGGATTGAACTAGGGTCCACCAAATCTGAAAAATGCATTTATCAAGTTTAAAATAAGATTAAGTGTTGTCCAAGGATTTGAAATCGGGTTCACTTGACCAATTCCGTATTGACACATAAGTACGCGTATGTAAACATTTAATGAATGCTGCCTCTAAAGATCGTAATCAATATCTTGGCATATCTACAAGATGCATAAGTCTTGTACCACATAATCTTGGGTAAACATGAATCAATTAGACAAACTATGAATGAAGTCTCATGGATTGTATGTGTTGACTCATAAGTCTAGCATACGTTTAAAAGTAAGTGAGCCTAAGATGTATTACAATGTCTAGGTTGGGCAAGCCGCCTTTCGCCTTTCTAAAGCCTATCGATTATCGGATTTCACCACGCCAACTACCACTACCTGGGGATTTCTAGATCCGCTCTAAGTATAACATTAAGATTCCAAACTATATGAAAGCAGGAGTGATAAAATTATGTAACCCTAGAAGGGTCAAGTAAGAGTTTGAACACACTAAATAGCCAAGTGCATTGGCATATGATGAAATGAACATTCACGTGAAGGGGTCAATAATTATGAAAAGCAAATGTGTTAAAGTTAATGAATTAGGTGACAATATGATAAGAGGCTAATGTTAAAGATGAGAGCAATCCTAAATGAGCCTAAGTAAATGTTATTAAAACGTACTCACCTATAAGAGTGTAAAGCTAATGAAGAGACCAGTCTCTATGAACACTCTAATGAAAGTATTGAAGTTAATACATACTTAATACTAATTATGAGATGAGAAATCATCTAATGAGATATTATATCCTCCTGCTAGAAGCCAACTTCTATGATGTATGAATTGAATGCAATGGAACTTTATACGGAGCAGTGATAGGCTAGCTATGACTGGTGATGCCTTCCTTCGAGAAGGGCGGAGATACACGTAACTCTCCTGAGATGAGACTGTCCGTCATGCCGGGTATGAGTGTCCTTATATCTCATAGTCTTTGAACCTATACTATCAATATATGGATCTAGTAGGGTTTAATTCCCTATATACGTTAGCATGTTTTGGTTCACTTTGGCCGGTGATTCCACCTCTTTTCGGTGTGGGGATTACACAGTGGATATCATGGACGTCTTTGGAACTTTAAACCTTCTGACCTGCATTCATTAAAAATGGACTTAGAAACAGTGTTTAGACTTCATGACACCTATGTTAGGATTTTCCTTGAGTCTTGGATTTTCAAGGTGTTACACCTAGAGTCACATCAATTCATCGCATACATCGTAGGTTCACTTATTTTTAAACGTACGCTGGACTAATGAATCCATACGTACAAGCCATGAGATTTCATTCACTATTTATCTAAGTGACTCATACTTACCCAAGATTATGTGGTACAAGACTTATGCATCTTGTAAGTATGCCAAGGTCTCGAGTTCGATTCCTATGGGCAACATTCATCAAATATTTATTCAGGTAATACTAATGTATCAATACAGAATCGGGCAAGGGAACCCAATTTCAAATCCCTTGAGCAACACTTAGTCTTATATTAAATTTTAATTTAAAAATTCATCTTGGGGACCCAAGTTCGAATCCCGACGCCTACATTTCTTTTCTTATTTTTTTCCTTGAGTTTTCTATTTTAGGCCGAGAGGATGTAGGATCGATCCCCCACAACCTTATTTTATTTTCCTTTAGTTTTTCTCCTAATTTTCTCACCTATCTGAGAGGTTGTGGATTCAATCCTCACACACCTCATTTTATTTTCTTTCATTTTTCTCCTCTCTCCCTCACCTATCTGAGAGGTTGTGGGTTCGATCCCCACACCACTCATTTTATTTTTCTTTCATTTTCTCCTAACTCTTCACTTGAGCCTTACCTTATTTCGAATCCCCCTTACCTCATTGTTATAATTGAATTTTTAATAGCTTGCATCTGGTGAGGTCTTGGATTCAATCCCCAATGACCTCATACATTTTATTTTTTTAAAAAAACTCAAAATCATTCCAGTAACTTGGCTGAACAAAATTTCAAGCATCACACATTCCAGTTCATTTCCTCAATATTTTATACGTTAGATATTTGCACAATTCATACGTTTTTTTGTGCATTTGATGGTTACATTTGATCAAGATTTTCACTCAATTCAGCAACATTACACCTTTTATGAACATCACAATTTACTTTCAGTAATTGCATACAAAACACAAGAATTTAACATGCATATTTCACACTTCAACCCATGACCAAAGCCACAACATACACAATGCACACAAACACGTTTAACACATAGTTTCGGAAAGTATTTTTATTACTCACATAAATCCGAACATCATAATTGAACATAATAATCACGAAAACACATCACATCTCTAAATTATATCGGAAAAACATACCCAACCTACAAATTTGATCGGAGCTAGTGACAGGGACATGCAAAGGGGAACAGTCCTAGTTTTCGGATTAGAATTTGACTGAAACTTGGGGGTCTCTTGGAAAAGGGACCAAGAGGAAGAAAACCCATACCTTTTTCTTCTTTTAATACATTTCAAATATTATCTCCAGTCCTGCCAACTCCCACAAAAAACAAATGCTTCTCCAACAAAACTCACGCGCAAACCGCTTGAAAAAATGCTTTCACTTTTCATTTTTAGTTTAGTTTTTCTTTTAAGTTTTTGTGTGCAAGTTCTTCAAGTGATGAACATTGATTTTTTTGTTCCTTTTTTCTGATGATGGACATGATAATGAGAGTGAGAGATTTGAGAATGAGAGTGGAGAGAGATGAAAGTAAGTGTAGGAGTTTTAGTTGAAGACTTAGTCAAACTAGGACTCCTTGTTTCTTATTAACTAAAAATATAATTTTTCCTTACTTAAATAAGAAAGTTAAATACCAACTAATTCAACTTAATCATTAAGTACCAATTAATTCAATTTAATCATTGGTTCCACCAAGGATTATACCTAGGTGAAGCCTAACTCGTGAAAATGGGTCAATTCGGGTCAACCCTACCCAAATTGTCCACTATTTTCATTAATTAATTAGTTAATTAAATATTTATGGTAATTATAATACTATCCTTAGCCTGGAAAAGACCATTTTACCCTTAAACCCACGAAACATAAGATTACCCCTTTTATGTCCGGTTAAGACATCCGGGTGAATCTTAATATTCTGGTGCCCTACATGGATGGACCCAACATTGTCTAGATCAACTAACTCACTAAGTGGTTGGCTTGGCTGATTCATAGGTTCAACGGTCTAGTTCCACGCGCATAAATTCGTGTAAACCCGGTCTAATCTAGGCATTCTAGGTAAGTGTAGGACTTACTTCGCATAGTTATTTTTGGGTTGTATCAATGTTCTTATGCAATATGAATCCATTTGGTGTCAAAGTTTTGAGATATTCTTCTTAATAATAGTTGTGGGTATCATCTTTGGCTGAGTCAAAACTGATATATGTTTTTGTTTCAACAAGAAATTTATCAATAATTAGTGCATTTAGTTTATCTACAATTTCATTTCTACTTGCTAATAATACACGCTTTATTATATGATGTACAAACCTGTAAATTTATTGGAGTCTCCAGAATATTTCTCCAACCAATGATTCTTCCAGATTAATATCCCCGCTTTTTTGGACACTCTTTTGTTTTTAAAGTGCTATTAATTATCATATATCGTGCTTTCTTCTCTATTTCCAATACGAATCAAGAAGTCACTGAAAGTTTGATATGTTCTTACTCACATATTATTTGAAAGTTGTATTTTTTCCATTAAAGTCCACAAATACAACCTCACCAAACTTGCATTTACCGTCTCTACTCTTGTCGATTTTGGAACCATAGGTAAAATTTATTGGAAGTCACCTCCAAATACCATGATATTTCCTCCAAAAGGGGCGTCCTTCTCCATTATATCACAAAGCTTCTGTTTACAGTTTTGATTGTGCGTTGCTTAGCCATGGGCGGTTCATCCCTTATTATTAATTTAGCTTGTATAGTTAGTTGTGCACATCCACCTTGTCTTGACATATTTGTTATTGTTGTCTCATTTTCTTGTAGTGGTTTGCCCAAAAATCTCCAGTATACTGTACGACCTCCAGGTAATATTGTTGATTGTACACTATGTTATTAGTTCTCAATGCCATGATACCTTTCGATATTACTTTAGCTATTAGTGACGGATATAAGAATATTTTTCCGGTTCCCCAGGTCCATATACAAAGAATAACCCTGGTGTTTCAATGTTGACTCTTTTCAGAATGGTATTGAAAGCCTATGCTTATTGTTGATTCAATTGTGATTGAGCATCAACATCTTCGGTCTGAACGTTTATAAACCTTTATTCATTCTTTTTCTTCAATTGGGGTTGTTTGATGTTATTGTCGTTTGTTTCGAGGCATATCATATTTATCGACAATTTGTGCCATACTTTCAAAGTAATAATTAATGCTTTTCAAGGTTCATTGGAGTTGTTCCTCTGGTGTGGAAATGGATCCTATGAAAGTCTTGTGAGAAATCATAATAATATGCGTCCCATAGATTTCTCACACTTGTTGGGTTGCGATGAAATAAGATTGTGAAAATTAAACATCTCACGGCTGCGAGCATCTTGAAGGTGATAGCCTCTCATAAACATTCTGAAATGCTATTATCATATCCTAATATCCACTTTCTTTAGCTACCTCTTTAAAAAGTGGCATTGTTTTCCATTAATAGTGAGTATGTTTTCCAATGAAGTCGGTCCTTGGAAATGATTTAATAATAATCTTTCATAATATATTTATCCTTTTCTAGGATTAGTTTCAATATTTAGTTGATTCGTTTAGTATCTAAATTTTGTGTAGGTAATAAGATAGAAATGTAGCATAATTGTTTTACCAATATTTATGCATCAAATCATGGTGCGTTATTTTATTTTGTTCATATTTTTTATTGGGAGTTCCAAACATAATGCTTGGGGAATTCTCGGTAGAGGTAATTACGAGCTTCAATGTCTTAGAGCACATCGTGAAATACTCGGTAAGCATAGTTTGGTCTACAAAGTTTGTTTCCACAATACTTTGAAGGTTTTGATTCTTCCAAATGAAGACAACACATTGTTTAGTAGGTGGAATATCTTATTTGAAATCTCTTTAGCCCTAATGCACAATGTATCGTTGGCTACAATTTGAAATTGTTTCTTTTGAATCTATCATGTGCTAGTTGAATTTTGGGTATCATGCACATAATGGACAAACACACATACACACAATTGACCACATGTGTGTTGAACGTGGTTTTCATGTCTTGGATTTGATACACGTTTGAAATGTCTTGGAACTATAGCGGTGTAAATTAGCTTTGTGGTTGATCGTAGTGCGTTTGCCGGAGGTGTTGTGTTTTAGTTCCTTGCGGGACTATCCTTTTGAAAGTGGGAAGGAGCTGTCATTTTACATGGTTTAACCACTCCAGTATTTAGTTTTATGTTTGGCTTTCATCCTTGTCATCTCTGTAATACTCATAATACAAACATAAATAGTCAAGTGTGAAATTAATGACAACTTAGTTTAAATAGTGTGTAAGTATTGTACTGTATTGTCTATAAAAATGCATTACTATACAGGGCAACAATGTCTTAATTTGCAGTCCAATGCATTCGTCCCTTGAAGTCTCATTAGCTTCATATCTATGTAGTAAACAAATCTCACCCTATACTTCCTTGTAAACAATATTTCATGTGTATGTCTTGGTGTGGCTATCTTGTTCTTCATTTGTGACTAATACTTTTTTTGCCATCATAGATATTCCTCTAGATAGTGCCACATATAGTTGTCCATGTGAGAAAACATGTTGTGGTAGGTACAATCTAATATTCGATACTATTTGACCTTTCGCTTTATATATTGTCATTTCAAAATGTAAATGTGTTGGAAACTATTTCCGAATAAATTTAAATGGTTTCCCCTCATTCTCACGTGGTGATAGTTGTATTATAGGAATAAAGATTTGGTTTGTATCATATTGGCTCGTTGTTATTTCAGAATGTATTATATTCTTGTAAGAAACCTCAACAGATCAATCGTGTCTCATTGCATAAACCATTCAAGGGGTCTAAATTTCACAAAAGAATGATCGGTGCATTATCTTTCAAAACTAATCTAATGTGTAATAAACATAAATTAATCCATTGTTTTATACTTGTAATTGTGTAGTCGATTACTTTCCTTTTGTTATATTAAGTATCATGATAAGATAATTGTTAAAGTTGTCATATATTTGATATACCTATCAACGGGAGTCCATTTGGTGTCAAAGTGTTGACATATTCTTTTTGATAGTAGTTGTGGGTATCATCTTTGTCTAAGTCAAAACTGATATATTTTTCTATTTTTTCAGGAAATTTCTCAATCATTAGTTTATTTAGTTTATCTATAAATTATTTCTACTTTCTAAGATTGCACGCTTTTTTATATGTGTGCTTACCTGTAATTTTTATGGAGTCTCTAGAATATTTTACCAACCAATAATTCTTCCAAATGAATATCCCCGCTTTGTTGGACACTCTTTCATTTTGGAAGTGCTATTGATTATCATTTATCGTGCTTTCTTCTTTATTTCCAATACGAAGCAAGAAGTCACTAAAAGTTTGATATATTCTTACTTGCATATTAGTTGTAAGTTGTATTTTTTCCATTAAAGTTCACAAATACAACCTCACCAAACTTGCATTACCGTCTCTGCTCTTGTAGATTTTGGCACCATAGGTAAAACTTATCGGAATTCACCTCAAAATACCATGATTTTAGCTCCAAAAGGGACATCCTTCTTAATTATATTGGGAAGTTTCTGTCTACAATTTCAATTGTGCGTTGCTTAGCCATGGGAGCTTCATCCCATATATTAATTTAGCTTGTCTAATTAGTTGTGCACCCTCACCTAGTTTTGACATATTTGTTATTGTTGTCTTATTTTCTTGTAGTGGTACGCAAAAAAATTTAGAGTGTACTGCAGGACCTCAAGGTAATATTGCTTATGCTACACCGCCGATATTAGTTGTCAATGCTATCATACCTTTCAATATAACCTTACCCATTAGTGCTTGATATAAGAATGTTTTTCTGGTTTCCCAGGTCCATCTACAAAGAATAACCCTGGTGTTTCTGTGTTGACCCTTTTCAGAATGGTATTGAAAGCTATTGCTTGTTGGTGATTCAATTTTGATTTAGCATCAACATCTTCGGTTGGAACGTTTATAGACCTTTAATGATTCTTTCTCTACATTCATTGGGGGTTGTTTGATATTATTGTTGTTTGTTTTGAGGGATATAATATTTATCCACACTTTGTCCCATAGTGTCCAAGTAATAATTAATCCTTTTCAAGGTTCATTGAAGTTTGTGCTTCTGGTGTGTGAATGGATTCTATGAAAGTCTTGTGAGAAATCATCATAATATGCGTCCCATAGTTTTTTCACACTAGTTGGGTGAGATGAATTAAGATGTAGCAAACAAACTTCGCAGGGCTGCGGGTATCTTGAAAGTGATAGCCTCTCTTAAACATTCCGAAATGCTATTACTAGATCCTAATAACAACTTTCTTTAGCTGCCTCTTTGAAACTGTGGCAATGTTTTCCATTAATATTGAGTAAGTTTCCAAATGATGTCGTCCCTCATACATGATTTAATAAAAGTCTTTCGTAATATCTTTCTAATTTCTAGGATTAGTTGCAATATTCAGTTGATTCGTTTAGTATCTAAATTTTGTGTAGGTAATAAGATAGAAATAAAGAATAATTGTCTTACCAATATTTATGTGTCAAATCATTAAGCGGTATTTTGTTTTGTTCATAGTTTTGAGAGGGAGTTCCAAACATTATGCTTAGGGAATTCTAAGTAGAGGTAATTACGAGCTTCAATGTCTTAGAGCACATCCTGAAATACTCGGTAAGCATAGTTTGGTCTACAAAGTTTGTTTCCACGATACTTTGAAGGTTTTGCTTCTTCCAAATGCAGACAACACATTGTTTAGTTGGTGGAATATCTTTTGTTAAATCTCTTTAGCACTAATGCACAATGTATCATTGGCTACAGTTTTAAATTGTTTCTTTTGAATCTATCACGTGCTAGATGAATTTTGCGTATTATGCACATAATTGACAGACACACATACACACAATTGACCACACGTGTGTTCCACGTGGTTTCCTTGTCTTGAGTGTGATGCATGTATGAAATGTCTTAGAACTATAGTAGGGTCAATTAGATTTGTGGATGATGTTATTGCGTTTGACAGAGGTGTCATGATTTAGTTCCTTGCAGGACTATCCTTTCGAAAGTGTGAAGGAGATGTCATTTTACTTGGTGTAACCACTCCAGTATTTAGTTTTACTATTGGCTTTCATCCTTGTCACCTCTGTAGTACTCATAATACAAACATAAATAATCAAGCGTGAAACTAATGATAACTTCATTTTAAAAGTCTGCAAGTAATGTACTATATTGTCTATAAAAATGCATCACTACACAGTACAACAATGTCTTATTTTGCAGCTGTGTGGTGTCCAACACATGCATCCCAATGTAGTTTCATTAGCTTCATATATTTGTAGTAATTAAATTTCACCGTATACTTCCTTGGAAACAATATTTCTTGTGTATGTCCTTGTGTGGCTATCTTGTTGTTCATTTGTGACTAATACTTTTTTTCCACCATAAATATTCCTCTAGATAGTGCCACATATAGTTTTCCATGTGATAAAAGATTTTGTGATAAGTACAATCCAATATTCGGTACTTTTTGAACTTGTGCTTTATTTATTGTAATTTCAAAATGTAAATGTATTGGAATTTTATTTTGAATAAATTTAAATGGTTTCCCCTCATTCTCAGGTGGTGATACTTGTATTCTTTGAATAAAGACTTGGTTTGTAGCATATTGACTCGTTATTTTGGCATGTATTATATTCTTGTAAAAACCTCTATAGATAAAGTGTTTCCCATGGCATAAACCATTCGAGGGGTCTAAATTTCTCAGAAGCATGATCGGTGCATTATCTTTCAAAACTAAGCTAATGTGTAATACATAAATTAATCAATTGTTTTGTACTTGTATTGTGTGGTTGATTACTTCTCTTTTGTGCTATTAAGTATCATAATAATATAATTGTTAATGTTGTGATAGATTTGATAATGTACCGATGCAACTAGAGTCTATTTGGTGTCAAAGTGTTGTGATATTCTTCTTGATAGTAGTTGTGGGTATCATCTTTGGATTAGTCCAAACTGATGCATGTTTTGTTTCTCTATGAAATTTCTCGATCATTAGTGCATTTAGTTTATCTACAAATTTATTTCTACTTGCTAAGATTGCGCACTTTGTTATGTACTGTGTAGAGCTGTAATTTTGTTGGAGCCTCCAAAATATTTCTCCAAGAAATGGTTCTTCCAGATTAATATCGCCGCTTTTTTGGACACTTTTTTTGTTTTGAAAGTGCTATCAATTATCATTTCATGCTTTCTTATATATTTCTAATATGAAGTTAGAATTCACTGAAAGTTTTGTATGTTCTTACTCGCATATTAGTTGAAAGTTGTATTTTTTCCATTAAAGGGCACAAATACAACCTCACCAAACATGCATTTACCATCTTTGCTCTTGTAGATTTTGGCACCATAGGTAAAACTTATAGGAAGTCACCTCAAAATACCATAATTTTACCTCTAAAAGGGACGTCTTTCTCCATTATGTCACAAAGCTTCTGTCTACAATTTCAATTGTACATTGTTTAGCCATGGGCGCTTCATCCCATATTATTAATTTAGCTTGTCTAATTATTTGTGCACCCCCACCTTGTTTTGACATATTTGTTATTGTTGTCTAATTTTCTTGTAGTGGTATGCCAAAAAATCTTGAGTGTACTGTACGACCTCTACATTATATTGTTGATGCTACACCACTGGTATTAGTTGTCAATGCTGTCATACCTTTCGATATCACCATAGACATTAGTGACCGATATAATAATGTTATTCCGTTCCCTATATCCATCTACATAGAATGACCGTGGTTCTTCTATGTTGACCCTTTCCAGAATGTTATTGAAAGCTTGTGCTTCTTGTTGATTCAATTGTGATTGAGCATCAACATCTTCGATTGGAATGTTTATAGACCTTTCATATATTCTTTCTCTATATTCAATTGGGGTTGTTTGATGTTATTGTTGTTTGTTTTGAGGGATATCATATTTGTCCACACTTTGTCCCATACTTTCCAAGTAATAATTAATGCTTTCAAGGTTCATTGGAGTTGTGCCTCTTGTGAGTGAATTGATCCTATGAAAGTCTTGCGAGAAGTCATCAGAATATGCATCCCATATATTTCTTACACCAGTTGGGTTGCGATGAATTAAGATTGTAGTAAATAAACTTTGCAGGGCTGCGGCATCTCGAAGGTGATAGCCTATTGTAAACATTCTGAAATGCTATTATCAGATCCTAAGAATCACTTTCTTTAGCTTCCTCTTTAAAAGTGTGTCAATATTTTCCATTAACAGTGAGTAAGTTTTCAAATGAAGTCGGCCCTCGGACATGATTTAATAATAGTCTTTCGTAATATCTTTTTCCTTTTTTATGATTAGTTGCAATATTTAGTTGATTCGTTTAGTATCTAATTTTTGTGTAGGTAATAATATATAAAAATAAAAACTTTATTGTCTTACCAATATTAATGCGTCCAAAAATGGTGCGGTATTTTATTTTTTTCATAATTTGATTGGGAGTTCCAAACATAATGCTTGGAGAATTCTCGGTAGAGGTAATTACGAGCTTCAATGTCTTAGAGAACATCCTGAAATACTCGGTAAGCATAGTTTGGTCTGTAAAATATAATTCCACGATACTTTGTACGTTTTGCATTTTCCAAATGCAGACTACACATTGTTTAATAGGCGGAATATCTTTTGTTAAATATCTTTAGCCCTAATGCACAATGTATCATTGGCTACGGGTTCAAGTTGTTGCTTTTGATTCTATCATGTGCTAGATAAATTTTGAGTATCATGAAGATAATTGAAAGAAACATGTACACACAATTGATCACACGTGTGTTGCACGTGGTTTCCTTGTCTTGAGTTTGATACACGTAAGAAATGTCTTGGAACTATAGCAGGGTAAATTAGCTTTGTGATTGATCGTAGTGCGTTTGCCGGAGGTGTCGTGTTTTAGTTCCTTGCTGGACTATCCTTTCGAAAGTGGGAAGGAGCTGTCATTTTACTTGGTGTAACCACTCCAGTATGTATTTTTACTTATAGATTTCATCCTTGTCACCTCTATAATGCTCATATTACAAACATAAATAGTCAAGCATGAAATTAATGACAACTTCATTTAAATAGTCTGTAAGCATTGTACTGTATTGTCTTTAAAATGCATTACTATACAGGACAACAATGTCTTATTTTGCAACTTGTGGTGTCCAATGCATATGTCCCATTGAAGTTTCATTAGCTTCATATCTTTGTAGTAATCAAATATCACCAAATACTTCTTTGTAAACAATATTTCTTGTGTATGTCCACGTGTCTCTATCTTTTTCTTCATTAGTGACTAATACTTTTTTTCCACCATAGATATTCCTCTAGATAGTGCCACATATAGATGTCCATGTGAGAAAATATATTGTGGTAGGTACAATCCAATGTTCGGTACTGTTTGACCGTGTGCTTTATTTATTGTCATTTCAAAATGTAAATGTATTGGAAATTGTTTTCGAATAAATTTAAATGGTTTTTGCTCATTTTCACATGGTGATAGTTGTAGTCTAGTAATAAAGACTTGGTTTGTATCATGTTGGCTCGTTGTTAGTTTGGCATGTATTATATTTTTGTATGAACCTCAACAGATCAAGCATGTCCCATTGCATAAACCATTCGAGGGGTCTAAGTTTATCAGAAGCATTATCGGTACATTATCTTTCAAAACTAACCTAATGTGTAGAATACATAAATTAATCAATTGTTTTTTACTTGTAATTGTGTAGTTGATTAGTTTTCTTTTGTGCTATTAAGTATCAGAGTAAGATAATTGTTAAATTTGTGATATATTTGATAATGTACCTATTCAACGAGATTCCATTTGGTGTCTAAGTGTTGAGATATTCTTCTTGATAGTAGTTGTGGGTATCATCTTTGGCTGAGTCAAAATTGATATATGTTTTTGTTTCTCCAGGAAATTTCTCAATCATTAGTGCATTTAGTTTATCTAAAAATTCTTTTTTACTTGCTAAGATTGCGATTTGTTATATACTATGCAGACCTGTAATTTTGTTGGAGTCTCCGGAATATTTCTCCAACCAATGATTCTTCCAGATTAATATCCCCGCTTTGTTGGACACTCATTTGTTTTGAAAGTGCTATTAATTATCATTTATCGTGCTGTATTCTCTATGTCCAATACGAAGCAAGAAGTTACTGAACGATTGATATGTTCTTACTTGCATATTAGTTGAAAGTTGTATTTTTTTCATTAAAGTCCACAAATACAACCTTATGGAACTTGCATTTACCGTGTCTGCTCTTGTAGATTTTGACACTATAGGTAAAACTTATTGGAAGTCACCTCAAAATACCATGATTTTACCTCCAAAAGGGACGTCCTTCTCCATTATATCACGAAGCTTCTGTCTACAGTTTCAATTGTGCGTTATTTAGCCATGGTAGCTTCATCCCATATGATTAATTTAGCTTGTCTAATTAGTTGTGCTTATCCACCTTGTTTTGACATATTTGCTATTGTTATCTCATTTTATTGTAGTGGTATTCCAAAAAATCTTGCGTGTACTGTACGACCTCCACGTAATATTGTTGATGCTACAACACTGGCATTAGTTGTCAATGCTATCAAACTTTTCGATATCACCTTATCCTTACGTACCCGATATAAGAATGTTTTTTGTGTTTCCCAGGTCCATCTACAAAGAATAACCGTGGTGTTTTTGTGTTGACCCTTTCAAGAATGATATTGAAAGCTTGTGCTTGTTGTTAATTCAATTGTGAGTGAGCATCAACAACTTTGGTTGGAACGTTTATAGACTTTTCATTGATTCTTCTCTACATTCAATTGGTTTTTTTATGTTATTTTTGTTTCTTTTGCGGGATATCATATTAATCTACACTTTGTCCCATACTTTCCAAGTAATAATAATGCTTTTCAAGGTTCACTGGACTTGTGCCTCTGGTGTGTGAATGGATCCTATAAAAGTCTTGTGAGAAATCATCATAATATGAGTCCCATATATTTCTGACAGCAGTTGGGTTGGAATGAATTAAGATTGTAGCAAATAAACTTCGCAGGGCTGTGGGCATCTTGAAGGTGATAGCCTCTCGTAAGCATTTTGAAATGCTATTTTCAGATCCTAATAACCACTTTCTTTTTCTGCCTCTTTAAAATTATGGCAATGTTTCCATTAACAGTGAGTAAGTTTTCAAATGAAGTCGGCCCTCGGACATGATTTAATAATAGTCTTTCGTAATATCTTTCTTCTTTTCTAGGATTAGTTGCAATATTCAGTTGATTCATTTAGTGTCTAAATTTTGTGTAGGTAATAGGATAGAAATAAAGCATAAATGTCTTTCCAATATTTATGCGTCCAATCATGGCGCGGTTTTTTATTTTGTTCGTATTTTGGATTGGGAGTTCCAAATATTATGCTTGGGGATTCCCGTTAAAGGTAATTACGAGCTTCAATGTCTTAGAGCACATCCTGAAATACTCGATAAGCATAGTTTGGTCTACAAAGACTGATTCCACGATACTTTGTCGGTTTTGCTTCTTTCAAATGCAGACTACACATTGTTTAGTAGGTGTCATATAAATACTCGTGTTGATTTTCATAAGCAAATTGTTAATATATATACTATTTCCCCTTAATTGTAATGCGTGTTTGCCTGGAAGATAAAATGTATGTTGTTAACAGCTTTTAAGTCAGGTTGAACTCAAAAATTCTCCATAATGCTTCTAGTGGAGATACCCAACATGCATCTTGAAAGGTTTTGATTTCATCTACAAATTTTTCTCCATCAATAGATTCTATGTATACAACACATTTATTGTGGCCTTTATTATCATAAATTATAAGTGGGAAGATTCTAGCTTCAAAGTTGAATTACCATTTTGCCCTTCTCTAAAGAATTCTCTTCATTTGAATTTATTTTAACAAAAAAAGGGAGACAAAAAGACCAAAAGTCATTAATTTTATTTAGTAAAGAACTGTTTCTTTTCTAGGAATTCAATGACCTCCTAATAGATAACACCCCATAAGTTTTTCATAATTGAGACATTTCTTTATCTTTCACATTCAACTCTTTGTTTTCTTATTGTTGAGATTGAATGTTTTTTTTGTCTTATCACGTGTATCTTTTAATTTTTCCTGAAGGCAATAAAATTTCATATCTTATCAACAAAATTAGTTACAAGATGGTGTTGAAGATAGATATCAGCTTAATCTTTTGGGCAACATGAAAACAAAATTTTAATTTAGGGAAGGTCAACTCTAAAATGACGAATATTATAAGTTTGGTTGTATCTTTCTAAACATGGATTGATTTACTATCTCTTTCTTTTTTAGTGTTATTCATGAATATCTATATGTGTATTATATATTATTGTTTTATACATGGTTTTTTGTATAATAGACTGCCAACTTAATTTTACGATTGTTGTTTTATGCATGGTTTTTTGTATAATAGACTGCCAACTTAATTTTGCGACACCAATTAATTATACATTTTTGCTTTATGCAAATTTTATACAGTGAAAACATATAATTTCTTTCTTTCAATTCGCATATTAGGTAATTGTTCTATTTAATATTTTAGGACTTCTTATGGACTATCAAACTAATCTTTTCTTGTTTGTTTTTCCTCTTTTTTTCTTATTTGTTATTTATCAATTGTTTGTTCATTGCAAAAGTCTATATTTCTCATTTTTTAATTTATTAATTGTTTTTAACATTGATACGCTCAAACTTACTTATCAAATAAGAAGTAAAGCGGTCGTGTCAAGTAAATAACCCAACTAGTGAGGTTTGGATCGTTCGCACGAGAAAAATAGTCTAGACTTAACTTCAACCTATTATTACTATTTTTTGGTTAATGATATTCCTTGGAAAGTAAAAACAATAAAGGGGAGTCTCTATTTCTAAATGAGTGAAAATAAATAACGAACTTGAAAGAGACACTTAACAGCTTTGAATGTTGGGTTTTAATCAATTAATCAAAGTAACTATGGTTTATGTGTTCCACACAGGTTCATAACTTGAAAATTCTAACTCTAACAATTCGTTCCTAGTATCTTGCATGCAAAGTGATAAGTTATGTATTTCTAAATCCTTGGTCCGGCATCTAGAAAATCTCACTCCGCACCTTAGTCCGGCTACGTGTGTTGCTATCCTACCCTTATCCTTAACTCATATTAAGCATCGTATTTGATATTTGACTAAGTTATTACCTCGTACCAATCAATACTAGACTATTAGATAGTATACACTAAATCTATGTTAATAATTCTTTTCCTATTATCTACCTCCTTGGTCCGGCAAGTAGCATTAAGACGAGTTCTAAAAAAATACTTTTAAGCGAAAGAATTATTAATACATGCAAGACACTGATCTAGAGTTGTTATTTTAGTTAGGATTAATCTCATTATTTGCATATGGTTCCCACAACCCTAGTCATGGAGTTTATTTACTTATAGCCATAAAAACAATATTCAAATATATTAAATATGAATTCATGTACTTACTTCAATGAGAAAGAATAAAATCCAAAGTTTGCTTGATTGATCTCCAAAAATCACTTGCAAGAATCTCAAAATCTAACACTAATACACAAAGTCTAATAATACGGAGTCTAACTATTTGGTGTCTAACCTCAAAAATGAGGTTTTTTGAACTATTTTTAAAAAAACAAAAACCTTATTAAACATTGATTCTAATTGCTGGAAATCTGCCAAAACACGGCTGGGTCCACGGACCTCGCGGCAGACCGTCGTGGTCATGATGGACAGTCATGGACTCCGTCGTCCCATACTTGTGCAATTTCTTCTGCTGCTCTATTCATTCCCCTCAACGGCATGTATGACAGACCATCATAGGCACAACTGTCCGTCGAGGGTCTTCATTCCAAAACAACTCAACTCTTGGAGTCTGGGTACTGGGATCACTTCTCTGAACTTCACAACGAACCTGCAGGACGGACCGTCATAGCCACGACGGACCGTCACAAGCTTCGTAATCCAACACTTGGTAAGAATTCCCTATCTTCCTTTAGCAGCTACACTACGCTGCCACCTACAGACCGTCACAAGCACGACGGACCGTCATATGCTCCGTAGGTGGTCTCTTCTGCATTTCTTCGCTCAAAATCTCTGCATTCAGCTTTGGACAGATATCCTGCAAAACAAAGAGAAACTTATATAAAAATTAGCACAAAAAGGATTTTGGACACACTAAACTTAAGGAAAAAGTATTAATAATACCGTGAAATCACGATGTATCAACACCCTCAACTTAAATTCATTGTTTGTCCTCAAGCGACACACTATGACTCACTACACAATCTTTGTACAATAGTATCCATGTTTTATCCTTTGCAATCATTTGGCTATCAATCCCGATTAATCTCATCAAATCTATGCATGATATCACTATTAGGCTTGAATTTTGTGGGATCCGAACATGAAACAGACTCACCACGCACTAACACCTATCCTCTTCAATTTCTCACCGGGGTGCTAACAATTCTGGTATTGCAACTAGTGTCCTCACTTTAAAACAAAATCCTCCTTTTTCACACAATGATTTAAGTTTGAGTATAAGGATTACTTTTCAACACTCACTCTTAGAAAAAAGTCACACTCATTCATACCTTTTGCCATAAGCTTTCCCTTATTTTCACTTCCTTAAGTTCGCTATACAACCCTTAGGATCACGATAGGACTTTTTTTAGATAGTAACATAGGCTCGGGTCAGGTAAGGTATATTTTGGTATACTTTAGTGAATTTTTTCCCTCCTTGACATATCGGCTAAACCTTCCACAGTCTCTAATTTTATCTCGCCCAATTTCTCATACTCTTTCACCTTGCTATTTTCTCTTCTTTTTTCATTTGTGTAAGTGAATCTCTTCTTTTCTTGCTTGTATTTCTTATGGATTTTTTCTTTTTCTTTACTTTTCTTTTCATCTAATTCTTGAGTCACTTTACTTTTGTTCCTTTCTCTCTCTTTGTTCTTTCAACCCCACTTTCTAGAGCATTCCTCATAGTAGCTACCCTCAACTTATGGCTTTGCCATGAGTCAAGGTACACAATACCCAAAGTTGGGTCAGGGCCATAACAAAGGTTGTTTATGAATTAGCCACCCTTAACTTATGCTTTTGGCATAAGCTGAGGTGCACATGTCCAAGGAGGGACTAGGGCCAACACATTGTTCCCAAAAAAGATCAGTTGGGGTGAAAAAGAAAGGTCAAATTTTAAGCTCAGATTATTTGGATAAAAGAAGGATAAATTTCATTTGGTTTCTTTTCTTTAGGCTAGAAATGGGCTATATTGAATAAGGGCCTATGACCCTTTCCTAATTGTCTACTACAACTTACTTTTAGCAGGACTAACCAGGCAAGTTCTAGCTCAGTACCAATAGTGGACTATTCAAATTTCCTCACACTCACTTGACATCTCATCACTATACCAGATTATCAGACACCTAGTTCGAATTTAAGACTTAGGGTAATGCAATGGTGTAACTCTGTTTCATGCTTAGAGCCACACAATTATCAGTTACTATGCCTAGTCATGCATTATTTTCCAGTTTAAAAGGATATCATTTTAGCCATCATGCTTCAGACTTGAACTATGTACAAAAGATATAAACATGCCGGTTCAACAGAAAAAATAAATCAGTCTTTTAGGGGAAAAGAACATAGGCAAGAAAACCCCAAAAGAGGATAGTGAATTGGGCTACTCAAACTTCACCCTAACACTTATTATCCATTTACCCCACCCCCAACAAAAAGGGATGAAATTGTCCCCAGTGCATAAAAATCTAAATACAAGAGTGGTAGGTGAAGCAAACCTGTGGTGCAAAACACCGTCGATCAGCAAGATGGTGGGTCCAGTTCCCCGGAACCCATGTCCTCTGCAATCTGAACACCTTCGGTAGTGTCCTCAGCAGTTTCCACTAATATATAACACTTTAGAGCTTTGGAGAATTGTGAGAGGGCAATGATCGGTGGTTGAGAGAATGTGGAAGTTTAAAAAAGAGGGGAGATGAGAGGAATAATGAATGAATGGGGTGAAATAAGGGGTTGGGGGGGGGGGTTCAAACGGTCTGATTTTGAAAAATGGTCCAACCGGGTCGGGTCGGGTATAACTCATTTATCACGCGACGGTTCATCGATGACGGTCCGTCGCAGTTGTGACGACCCGTCGTTGGTTCCGTCGTGTGTGCCCTAGTTTCAAAATAATAAAAAAACGTACATGGTATGACGGATGAATACGACGGTCCGTCGCAGGCGCAATGGTCCGTCGATGTGTCCGTCAGTGACTGCTGCAGAGTAATTTTCTGTAGAATTTCCTGGTGATGTGCCTGCAAATTTAGAAACTCATTAGTAGAAAAATGCTACCTTTACTAAAAAGACTATACGTATTGGGTTGCCTCCTAACAAGCACCTAATTTAATATCGCGGCATGACTGGGACCCTTGATTACTCAGACTTCATCAAGATGGTATGCCTCTATCACTTTATTCCCCGATGCTTTATGCCCAAAATAGAGTTTTATTCTATCTCTATTCCTCTTAAACCGCACTCCCTCCTTGGCTTTTAACTCAACTGCTCCATGAGAGAATACTTGGGTAATCAAGTAGGGGCCAGTCCATTTAGACTTGAGCTTGCCCGGAAGACAAGGCACCCCAAAACTGTCTACAAGCATTAAATCCCCAACCATAAACTCTTGTTTTGCATTTTTCTGTTCAGTCTCCTTCTTCATCTTTTCTTTGTGGGATATGGCAGATACTGATTGGAGCTCACCACTCTGCCTCATGGTCCTACAAATGTTGAAGGTTGCTTCTTCATTATTCAACCAAAATGTCATCTGTCCCTTCTCTATATCAACTAATGATCTACCTATAGCAAGGAATGGCCTCCCAAGAATAATAGCCACTTCAAAATCGACCTCACAATCAAGAATAACAAAATCAGCCGGAAAGATGAATGACTCAACTTTTACTAGCACATCATAGAGTATCCCTATAGGCCGTTTCACTGTCCGATCAGCCATCAGTAGCCGCATCGTAGTGGGTTTTGGATCCCCCAAATCCAACTTCTTGTAGATTGAGAGGGGCATGAGATTTATGCTTGCCCCCAGATCACATAATGCTTTCGCAAAATGTAATGACCCAATTGTACAAGGAATAGTGAATGCACCACGATCTTATTTCTTTTGTACAAGGGATCTTGTTGCAATAGCACTACAATGTTGCAGTCTATCATCATCCTCAAAAGTAACCGATCTTTTCTTGGTGACCAGATCTTTCATAAATTTGGCATAACCGGGCATTTATTCTAGAGCTTCTACCAGACATTGATAGAGAGTTGCTTCAACATTGTTATAAAATGCCAATTTTTACCATCCTCGGTCTTTTTCACTAATCTTTGAGGGAAGGGTGGTGGTGGCCTAGGCATGGGAATTACCTTGATAGGTACTTCTGCATCTTTTCCATTACTTTCCTCTGCCTCACCACTATCCTTTACCACATTATCATTATCCTTTCTCACATTTTCCTCAGTAGATGGCATAGGTGGGTCAATGTTTTGCCTACCACACGAGTAGTGATTGTCATACAGTGCGCATCATTCTTTGGATTATGGACAGTGTTGCTAGGAAGAGTGCCCGTTGCCGTGTGTTCACTGTCGCAGATAATTGGGCCACTTGCAATTCGATTTGTTTAATCGACATTGCATGTGTATCAACTTTTTGCCCAATACTAGCTAAATCACACCTCAACTCTTTAATGTGTTCATCACTAGTGTCGACCCTCCTCATCACTTTTTTGCAACATATCCTCAACTCTCGCCATACTATCTCCACCATCCCTAGGAGTAACTTCACGATTTTGAGGAGGGACATAGGGCCCATTCCTATCGTTTCTATTAACATAGTTACCCGTGTTAAAGTTGTTGTCGCGGTTGTAGTTTCCATCTCGGACATAATGACCCTCACAGTTGTAGTTACCATTGTTCCGACCTTGGTTTCCTTGACCTTGGCGCCAATTATCCTGATTTGAGCCTTGGGAGCTTGGTCGGAAACCCCCCGTCTGCTCATTTACTTCATAAGTGTCCTCCGCATAATAGCACTCATCATTAGGAGGTGGTGTCTTAGCCAAGTAGTTGACTGCATTTATCTTTTCTGCACCCCCTGTGGCATGTTTTAGTACCAACCCAAGCTCAGTTCTCATCTGAGCCATTTCTTCACGAATCTCATATGTGGCTGGGTTGTGAGTGGACTGTACTGCGAAAGTGTTTCTCCCTGTATCAGACTTCCTAGTTCTCCAAGCTTTGTTATTCTGGGAGATTTTCTCTAATTTTTCAGCGATCTCAGCATAAGGGCATTCTCCATAAGATCCACCTGCTATAATGTCCAACACCGCTTTGCTTTATCATCCTATCCCCGATAGAAGTATTCTTTCAGTGACTCATCATCTATACGGTGATTTGGAACACTTCTCAAGAATGAGGTGAATCTATCCCAAGAACTACTAACTGACTCTCCTGGTAGTGCCACAAAGTTGTTCACTCTGTCTTTATGGTTTAGTTTCTTGGAGACCGGATAGTAGCGTGCTAAGAAGACATCTCTTAATTGGTTCCAAGTGAAGATTGAGTTGTATGGGAGCTCAGTGAACCACATAGCAGCCTCTCCCGTTAGTGAGAGAGGAAACACTTTTAGCCCTATTACATCTAGATCCAAATCAGGCCTTCCCACACAACTTTTACACACTGCCCTTACCTTAGCTATATGGGCATGTGGATCCTCAGAAGGTAGCCCTGAAAACAAACCTCTGGTAGTGAGCATTTGCATCAGGCTACTAGTTACCACAAAAGTGTGGCCTGTGGGTAGAGGGGGCAAGACAAGTGGCCCATCCAAGTCTGCTATGTTATCATACCCTCTGTAGTATGCTTGGGGCCGTGGAACGGGATTTTGTTCCCTCTGTTGATGTTCACCCGGAGCAAGGGGTAATATCTGACCATGAACATCAATCGGAGCTGGAATGTTATGGTTTGGATCCTCATCATTTATTCCTATGTTTCGATTCATATTGTGCAGTGTACGCTCTAACTCGTGATCGTAGGGAAACAACGGTTCTCTTCCTCTCCGTGTATTTGGCAAACAAGGAGGATAGTTCTGAAAAGAAATCAAAAACAATAAAACAAAGTAAAATCAAGAAAATATCAACAAAACTATAGTAATAAGTTCAAGTTAATCTAAAAGCTATAATCCCCGGCAACGGCGCCAAAATTTGATACGCTCAAACTTATTTCTCAAATAAGAAGTAAAGCGGTCGTGTCAAGTAAATAACCCAACTAGTGAGGTTGGGATCGTTCCCATGAGGAAAATAGTCTAGACTTAACTTCAACCTATTATTACTATTGTTTGGTTAATGACTTCCTTGGAAAGTAAAAACAATAAAGGGGGGTCTCTATTTCTAAATGAGTGAAAATAAATAACGAACTTGAAAGTGACACTTAACAGCTTTGAATGTTGGGTATTAATCAATTTATCAAAGTAACTAGGGTTTATGTGTTCCCCACAGCTTCATAACTTGATAATTCTAACTATAACAATTCTTTCCTAGTATCTTGCATGCAAAGTGATAAGTTATGTATTTCTAAATCCTTGGTACGGCATCTAGAAAATCTCACTCCGCACCTTAGTCCGGCTACGTGTGTTGCTATCCCAACCCTTATCCTTACCTCATATTAAACATCGTATTCGATATTTGACTAAGTTATTACCTCGTACCAATCAATACAAGCCTGTTAGATAGTATACACTAAATCTATGTTAATAATTCTTTTCCTATTATCTACCTCCTTGGTCCGACAAGTAGCATTAAGACAAGTTCTAAAAAAAGACTTTTAAGCGAAAGAATTATTAATACATGCAAGACACTAATCTAGAGTTGTTAACTTAGTTAGGGTTTATCTCATTATTATCCTGTGGTTCCGACAACCCTAGTTATGGAGTTTAGTTACTCATACCATAAAAACAATATTCAAATATATTAAATATGAATTGATGTACTTACTTCAATGAGAAAGAATAAAATATAAAGTTTGCTTGATTAATCTCCAAAATCACTTGCAAGAATCTAAAAATCTAACACTAATACACAAAGTCTAATACGGAGTCTAACTATCTGGTGTCTAACTATCTAGTGTCTAACCTCAAAAATGAGGTTTTTTGAACTATTTATAAAAAAACAAAAACCTAATTAAAAATGGATTCTAATTGCTGGAAATCTGCCAAAACGCGGCTGGGTCGACGGACCGTCGTGGTCACGACGGATTGTCATGGGCTCCGTCGTCCCATACTTGTGCAATTTCTTCTGCTTCTCTCTTCATTCCCCTCAACGGCAAGTATGACGGACCGTCATAGGCACAACAGTCCGTCGAGGGTCTTCGTTCCAAAACACTTAAACTCTTGGAATCTGGGTACTGGATCACTTCTCTGAACTTCACGAAAAACCTGCAGGACGGACCGTCATAGCCACGACGGACCGTCACAAGCTTCGTATCCCACACTTTGTCAAACTTCCCCATCTTCCTTCAGCAGCTGCACTACGCTGCCACCTACGGACCGTCATAAGCACGACGGACCGTCATATGCTCCGTAGGTGGTCTCTTCTGCATTTCTTCGCTCAAAATCTCTGCATTCAGTTTTGGACAGATTTCCTGCAAAACAAAGAGAAACTTATATAAAAATTAGCGCAAAAAGGCTTTTGGACACACTAAAATTAAGGAAAAAGTATTAATAGTACCGTGAAACCACGGTATATCAAACATTTCAAAATCTCGAAATATACTTATTAATGAATATCATTTCAATAATAAATATTATCTTTGGGGTAAAAATATAATATTATACTTCATAATTCATTGTACTTAAGTCTCCGAAACATAATTTTTATTTTTATGTTATATTAATTTCGAAATGACTTTTAAATTGTGAAAGTGATTGTACTATATTACATTCGATTTGAGATATTTATAATGAAGTCCTCTCCGGTGCATACTGCATGCATCTAAACATGCACCCATGGTTATTTGAGTAGGTGTCTAGGAAGCAACAAATTTATGTTGAATGATGCATAATTAAGAAATTTTTAGGGGTGTATAAAAAATAAAAATAATATAATCAATTATGTATGAAATTTAAAGGGTTATTCACTGTAAATAGGTGTGGACCCTCCACTGTATGGAAATCAAATGGATACATTGGAACTATGACAGACATACTTATATTTTATTTAATGTGGTGTTATCTGTATGAATACATTTTATGTATAATTTTATTGTATGCTTGCATAGGTAGGTCCTTCTATTTGTATCATTTGAAACGATAAACTTGTATTATTTTTCATAGGCGTGCTACATAAATTCTTTCATAAGTTAAATATTATTAATAATAATACATTTAGAACCTTTTGATCTCCTAACATAATTGCAAGCTAAAGAATCATAAAGTGATCATATTCATTAGTAACAACGAGAACATATATATATATATATATATATATATATATATATATATATATATATATATATATATATATATATAGCCTCTTTCTTATTTAGCTCACTTCGTCTCTATCATTTTATATTTCAGGGTATTTAATGAAGTATTACTACTGATAGTTTATTAGTTCATACTTTTAGATATTGTATTTTTCTTTTTATGTTCTTCAATCTCACTATACATTTATCTCCCTTTTTTATTTACTTTTTTTTAAAAAAAAATATAAAATTTTGGGTCAAATAAAGATTCATATGACTTCATGTTGCATTTAAATTGATAATGATGGAATTTCACATATGTATCAATTTATTTTTTATTTTTCACGTATAATCTTTATTTTTATGGGATAAATATATATATATATATATATATATATATATATATATATATATGGAAAATCTTTTATTGCTTTAACTCCTGAGCATACCTCAACATTATTGTGACAATTATATGTCATCAACAAATAGGGATTATAAGGTACATCTCATTGATTGTTTATCTTCATTCCACGAACCTCACTTGTTCTCCCATCATTTGTTCTTCTGTAAACTGGATATCCATCCTTTTCTTGTATTGTTTTGTTGTTGAATGTTTGGGGGAAGTAAAACTTACATTATCCATCTTTCATGCACTGGTTCATCTTTTGTTTTTCCCCTCAAGGTCCATGCATCATATGTTTGGTAACTAATGCATACAATTGTGATTGTGTGGCATTATCAGGGATTTCTGCACTAATGTATCTCATCTATTGATCGTGTCTTATTGCCTTATTTAATTAGAAGTAGATGTATATGAGGGAGGCCTCTCTTTTGGAATTCTGCCACAAAAAACATGTGCAACAATTGGTCTGAATATTCTTTTTTTTGAAAGTTTGATCTTTCAACTCTTCCAGTTTGGCTCTAAATACTCTGGTAACCTAATAAGGCCTGTCCTGAGCGAGTTGTCCTGCACCCAGTTCTTATTGAATCTCAGTCCATTCCGAGTTACATGTCATGTTGATGAATAAATCCGTTCTTCCAAGTTGTCGAACTAAAGCCATAGCATCCACATAGTGTCGTCGCATATCTCTAGGGCCTCTAATGAATGATCCTGGAAGTAATGTCCTTTGTCCTACCTTGTCTCCTCTATACTCGCCTGACATGACACTATCAACAACAACTTGTAGTATCTCCCTTATATAGCTTGATTGCTCAAATCTATAATATTCAAGTCTTTTTGTTTCTATTTTAATGTGGATGTCCACAACAAATGCTGCAACAATTTTCTACATAGTAATAATATTGAATTTTCATCCATTCGGACTTGGAGTTTATAACAGTAATACTATCTCACAACCTTTTGTTTCGCCTGGTACTCCTACTGTAATTTTGAAGTATTTGTTATTATTTTGCATAGTATTTACTTACAGATCTATAATTGATTGGCATATGTGGTGGAAGTTATACATGGAAGTAGTTCATATGTTTTTTAGTATTAATATTTTCATCTGGAAAGATTTTGTACTACCGTACTTGAAGTGGTGCATGAGTCTGTAATTGCTCTTCCTGACTATAACGTATGATAAGAGAGTTATGTTGATTAGGATAGGTTAGAGGTGGTTAGTAGAAGAATATTGAATAACGTCAAGTAGTTTAGTTTCGTTAATACTAATTATGTTACTCATGTTACAGAACTTTAGTTCCTTGGCCGGTCTATTTTGAAATGATTTGAGACTAAGGAAAACCTACATCACAGTTATTTTTTTTTGGTTTTCTCCGTGTACAAGTTTTCCCTTTAGTTTAGTAGTAATTGGATATTGTATGTTTGTAGTTGAAATATGTAGGAGAATGTAGTTATATTTTTCTTGGCTATAGTAAAATGTGCGAACCTTGTGCTTCATTAGCAAAAATGTTTGCGGCAGTTTTCTATGTTGATCTTCCTGTTTGGACTGTTGTACTTGGAGTTGTTTGATTATTGTTGATTTGATTGACACTTCCGTATTCCTTTATGCCAACCTCATTCTCCTTTAGGTAGAATTATAGGATATTGATGAGGATCATAATAAATAATCATGTTTTAACCTATTTTTATTCCCAGAATTTTCATGTAGTGCAATATCTGTTCCAAACGGTATATTTGGATTATTACTGTCCACTCAGATTGGCGGCACTTGATATACTGAGGGTCTGTTATACACCCGTTGGTCTAATAAGGCATTTGCAACTATGCATATTTCTAGATTCTTATAGGTTGTATGTTCTTTAAGTTGCGAGAAAAATTTTGCATATTTATTTTTCTCCATAATTTTTCTTAATATCCTCATGGCTCCCTCCGATAAATTGGCATCTTGTAGTAACGAAATTCTATTCACTAATTTATTGTTTTTATCATTGAAGTAGAGTTGAAAATAGCAGGGCTTGTCATTCTTTGGGATAAATGATGGTGGATCATGGTATACCTGTCCTTGTGCCTTGAAACTGAATATTCCTCTCCTGAAAGATGCCAAGTCTTTATGGAGCTTTACTCCAAATAATGTTAAAGAAAATATTCTATTATATGCTCTTATATTTTTCCTTAATAACTTGGCTTCTTTCAAGTCTGCCACAAATCATTCGTAAAATTCATCACCTACTTCATTAGGTGCTAAGTTGATATAGCCAACTGTGTAACAGAATGTTGACGGCTCATACTCAAACCTTCGATTATGAAAGTAGGTACAATCTCTCTTTTTTCCAGTTTGGGAGTTGTTATTGTTGAGAAGTTTCCATTAGGTACCCCTAAACAACAAATCACATTAATAATTATTAGGAAAACATTATTAAATGATGATATCCTTTAAGTTTCTATGGTGTTACATTTAGACTATATTGTCTTGAATATATCTCCGCAGGCAGTTGCCTCCTATATAGCTATATGCTTATTGTTTTTCCATTTATTCACCTATGGTTTATTAATGTTGTCATCTTCTATTTAATTTGTTGCTGCCACATATTTTTGCACACTTCGCAACGCCCTTTCGACATTCATAAGTATTTTGTGCTTGTTCTTTATTGCAAATATGATGTGAACATGTTATTTGTTTATTTCTTTAGTTGGTTGATAATTTTTTTTCCCTGTTGAACTGAAAATTTTGTAAACACACCTGTAGTTTTCTGCTGTTGATTCTGTTGAACTTGCATGTTAAATGGAACTGCCATTGCAATAATGGTCTTTTCTTGTAATTATTTGAATTTGCAAATTCTATAGTTGATATTTTCATAGTGTCTGCTAGTGTACCTGCAAGTTGTTCATTATCTGTTAAATCAGTATCACCTGCCTTTTATATTGTGTGGTAGGCTATATTGGTTGTTTGGTTGTCCTAGTACATACAATTCGTGATAAATAGTAGAAAACGACATAACATGTTGCCAGCCCCCGAAAATTTCAAAGGTCTACAACATTAGTTTCCCTACAAAAACTGATATTGGCGAGACAAATGTATACTTATCCCCATCAGACGCCACATGCTAAAATCTAAGATGGAGCAACTCTTTTACGATCACCATGGACCAAGTGACTGTTGTCTGACTCGGTTTTTCATTTTATTACGATGCATAATGAATATATCATTATTGAGTATAATTCACAGGTTTAGGCTAACAGGTCACTATGCAAATATGTTATGATATTTATATGATTTGATACGTTGTAGCAATGGAATTACATTATGTGTCGTCTAGAGTATTGAGGATGATCCGCAAGAACTTGATTAAGGTGTAATGTTTCATTTTTTTTTTGAAAAAAAAGGGTGGTGATGCATTTGTTGTTGAAGATTTGTTTGGTGAAGTGGTTGGAACGGTTGATGATATAGGTTCTGATATAGGACATAAGTCTATCAGACAGTTGCAATGGTTGATAGAGGGTGTGACTTTCGGCTGAAGCGTTGTTTGTCGGTGATGCGTTGTATAATTTGTTACATTATATTTTAAGGGGTTCTGTACGTGTAGTGGTGAGGTTAGGCAGGAGTCTAAACTTGTAGGCTATGGGCCTTTTCCGGAAGCATAGAATGTGATATACTTTTTGTATTTATAATATATTCAAATTGCAATTTGCTCCTTAGTAAGTTAAAAGAGAGGTAATATCTTGTAAGTTCGCTCAACTTGAGATATTTATCTAACAAAGTCATCTTTCTATCAAATAAAAAATTACTTTGTAGCTTTTATATCAGTAATATAATATAAGACAATTAAAATTCTGAACAAATTTATATCTTTTTAATCTCTTACAAATGATTTTAATAAGAAAAAATGATTCTCACCTAGACTAGTTTACCAATATTAAAATGTAATACCTTTTGATTTTCCAGAATTATACGTTATTTTTGTTCTTGATGACGGAATGTACCTTATTGTAGTTTAAGTTGAACTTGACAATGGCTATTTTGAGACTTATCTACTGGGTGATACATTTGAAATATCATGAAACACTTGTCCTCTTAATTTTTTATATGCTTATAATTAAATTTGATGTTCATTTTCATAGGGGATAACTTTATACACCAAAGCTATGTTTATTATATAACGATACATTTTGATACTTTTCGATGTAGCTTATAGTAGACTTAGTTGAACTGGAAAATAGCTATTTTGAGATTTACCTATTGAGCGTTACATTTGGAATTCGAGAAACACTTGTCCTCCAAAAAATTTAATACATGCACTATAATTGAATTTGTTTTTCATTGTCCCCGAAGTTATGTTTCAAATATAACTATGCATTCCAATACTTTTTGATTTGTCGTGATCAATATGTTTGAGCAGATTTGTTGTGCATAGTATTGTTAATTTTTGCTCGGAGATGTAGCATGTATGATGTACAAATGGTGTAAGTTCAGTATAGAATTCCCTCAACAATAGTTTGTAAGTAGATACCGTTGATATATGTAAAAGAGAGTTGAGAAATGCTATGTACATATAAAATATGAACGCATACATAAGTAGGTAATAAGATACATAGATTGTTTATTTACATCACATGGAAACACATCTACTTTTTTCTGGCTTTTGTATTCTTCTGTTGGATTTTGGGTGTTTCATCTTTGGTTTTCTTCGCACGCTTCGTGCGCAGCAGTGCTATTTTTAATCATCCTCCACAATAGTTGGTGCTTCATTTTTCAATGTACATATTTCTTGAGCAATTAAACTCCTTGGGGAGTGGATATGGTTCATTCTTATCAATTCGGACAAGGAAGTAAAATTCTTATCTTTAGTCAACACCAATTTGTGGTAGTTCTTAAATTCTTCCATCTACATAAGAGGTAAATAATTGGATATGTTAGTTGGAAATGTTTTCAGCAAAGTACACATTAGACTATGTAACTTTTGAATATATTCAGTTGGTTCTATGTCATACGTTTAGTAAAGTTGATTGTATGTACTCTTGTCACGATCGGGGAAAACTCCTACATGTAACTGACGTCTTCATCCTCGAAGAGGTATTAAACTAGCCCTTAGCATACGTCATTGCATATCAAAGGTAGAAAAAATGCGGAAAAATTTAAATTTTACATATAAAGTTTACTTAGACTTCTCATGTATCAAAACAGACTACAAATTGTCTCACACAAAACCATCTAACATAGGAGTACAACATTTCGGACATAACACTTACATCATTACAATAAGTCTCATATGAGAATACAACATAGTCTTTACAATATAGCAAGTGAAGAATGTCTTTAGACTAATCAAATAGCATAGCTAAAATAGTAGGCTTCATCCTCAAACTTGAGGACTCACCAACAAGTTGGGAACTATCCAAATCTTCCTTTAATACTGCCTTGAAGCTCTTCAATGGCCTGAACCTACATTATTGTAGAAATAGAAGAGAATAGGGTTTAGTACAACCCACATGTACTAAGCATGAAAACATATGCAACTAAAATCTTTGAAGACATGCACAAAGAGACATTTTGTTTACAAGTATGCTAGGTTACTTTGAAATCCTTTATGCACAGAAAAAGAGCATATACAAGTCAATAATCACAACAACATTAAGAAATGTTCATGTCCATATCATCATAAATCCATATCAACATTTCATGTTCTAGAGTACATATTATCAAAGCATACAAGAGCCTTACAATCCAAATCCAAGCCAACTAGTGCAATGCTTATATGAAACCCCATAACCCCACATTAACAAACTAAGTTAGCAAAGAGACCATAATTAATGCCTTTGCCTCATATAACATCACATCATGTGTAGTCATCATTAAACATAGCGGTTTAGACCAATATTATGTTCATCAAATGAATCCAACATCATATAAGATTAACATTATACATTTGATTCATAACATAAGTGCATAAGAACTCCTCCTAGGACTCCCCTTAAGGACAACTAGTGAAATGCATAGGTAAAGTCCCATACCCTTACCCACACTAAGTAGTACCCCTTAAGTCATCTTAGTTACTCTCCATCTTATTACTTTCATATATTCATTTTACCTTCGGTAGCATTCACCATAACCGACAATAGACCACATGACATTAACATGGAATTTGTTGTCATGAAACCCTACATAGAAAGAAGATGCTCTACTTGACAAGGTAGAACCATAATCGTAGAATATAGGTGGATCCACTAGCTAGTGTTCCTGTGGAGCACATAGTTAAGAAACTACGAGATTGTTACTATAAAATCTCTTTATGAACATTAGAATTGTAGTTTCCATCTCATGAGAACAATAGTGAACCTACCATACCTCTTGTGAAGGGACACCTCTTATTCACTTGTTCGCTCGGTGCTAAACTATATTCCCTTTCTGAAGTGTATTTATATCTTTCTTAACATTATTCTATAGTATAGGCCTTAGGAGACAAACCGTTTGTATAATCATGATCATAATCTCAGGTCTAGAATGAGAACTTTCTTTCGTCATAACCCAACATTTAGTGAGATCATTACATTGTAGTCATAGTAATAATAATAAGGTGCAGAAGAGAATCACTTCTAATCTTTCATTATCATACCCTTTTTATCCTATCACATTAATCATATTCAAAACATGTTATCATATTCATCATCTCATCATCTTCCTATCCTATTCACATATTCATGCTTCAATTGAACATCATCATCAAGAATAGACCAATAGTTGAAGTAAAGTAATCTTGATCTTAAAAGTTTTACCAATGGCTTCTAAAAATATATTTCAAGAACTCACCCTCAATTCCACAACATTTATAAAATAATTCAATCACCATCATCATATAATAGTCAATTAAGCAATATCATATCCAATTACAACATACCTAATCATCTATCAATCTAATTCGTAGTTAGGGTTAGGGAAAAAAGACATTCATGGATATTTTAGAGTAATTAGGTCAAAGTATAAGGAACTAAATCAATCCACCAATAAAAAAACATAATCCATCAGTATAAATCAAATCAATATCACATTACACCAATTTTAAAGATAACCTATGAACTTGTATGAAAACCATAGTTTTGAAGAACCTCTTCAAGAAAGGAGTACCAATAGTTAATAGCTTCCATACCTTGTTAATTATTGGATAATTTTAGAACAAAGCCTTGATATTTAATCCCTAGTGAATCTTGATATTGATCTGCAATGGGGGTCTTCGCGGTAGTGAGAGAAACTAGAGAGAAGTGGGAGTTTTTTGGGTTTTGGGATTTATGAAGTGTTAGGTTAGTTTAATGACTTACGACCCTTTTATAGTCCTAAACTAACTAATTATAACCTGACCTAACCCTTAATTAATTGATTAACCAATTACATAAAAATCCCCTAACTTAACAGTGTGGATACATTGAAATAGGGGTGAAACGATGAATCCCCGTCAATGCTCTATAGCCAAACCACAGACCGTACTGGTCAAGAGGGTTTTGGGACAGAGACCCCATTTTTTCAGGCCATGTGAAAATGGATAAGTTTGGACAAAAGGCCACCAACGAAGGAGTGTTGTTCAAATGACGGCTCGTCGTCCCTATCATGGTTGCACACTGTCTTTTGACAACTTAAAGGTCAAATGTTAGGATCCTCCTTGATGGACCTTAGGGTAATGCTCGGGGAGTCGTAACCAAACTTTTCAACCATAAACACATTCTAATGTATATCCAAAGCCTTTTCACAAAGTTTGACTTTTATCCGACTCTTTAAAACCCTGGAAACACCTTGAGAAACAGAAGGTCATCTTCACAAATCTTTGGACGCCATGGTCGTCCCTTGACGTTTAGATCTTAATACCTCCTAAATAGGTTGAATAAATTAGTTTAGGTCTTGAATTATCATTATCCACTTTTGAGTCTTTAATATATGTCATAGGATTTCTGAGGTCTTACATGCACAGTACAACCAAGTAAAGATTTAGTTACTTAAAAAAGTATAACTCGAGCACATTGTATTCGACACAGACGTCAAGATGTAAGCAATAACTACAAAAATATGATGATTTAATTGTATAAAGTTAATGTTCTTTGTAATTTATAAATGTTGAATGGAGTTATAACCAACTCTAACCTTATTTTATACTCCAGGTTTTCAATGTTGCAATTGTTAAATGCTGCTGCCTCGTCTACAAATTTCACTTTCTTAGGACACATCTTGGAAGTTGAATGCCACGGTTCATCTTTATTGAGGAAGTATATAATTTTTATTTAATTTTGTATATAGAATGCTGTAGATTTCCATTATAACATATGTAATATGACGTTTAGAACATAGAAACAAATAATAGTTTGGAGAGTTAAAGTATCGATTAGTATGTACCTGTGAATCTGGCAACAACCCAACAAGAATATGTAGCAAGGGCAATTCGATGGCTCTTCACATTTTACTACTAGTGTTACTGTAATATCTTTGTTCTCAGCCTTTATGATTTCACGCCTGTATTAATAATAAGGTTAGTTAATTTTATCACCCATTTAGATGGAGGTCTTTTTTCAGTGCATAGGAGTTTAAATTTTATACAATGCTAAAGTACATTTTAAATATTAGTTCTCCCACTTGGTTTAAAGTAATAATGGTTAACATATTTTTTTGAACGAACCTTGAAGGGTTCAGGGGCTTGGCAACACCCTCACGATTAATCATAGATATAAAGCAAAAGTACACAGAGGGGGACATAAGCCTTACCTATAGTTTGGTGGTTCAAGAGTTGGTAGCCTACTAAGTAACCTTAGTAGGTTCTCCAACTATTCCCTAAAATAATAAGAAACCTAACCGTCTAAGTACCTATGAGAGGAATCCTCTCATTACACAAAATCTAGGAAAGCATAAATGAGGGGGACTCTCCCTTTACAAGTAAAAAAAAGACCTGACTATTTTCTATAATTAAACAAGACCTAGATATAGGTAGAATGTCCCTTTAATCGAAGGTACATTGCTTTTTGGAACATTGGATTGATCAAGATGCTGCTCATGTGAATAGTATATAACCCAAAAGTCCTTACTATCAGAAGAGGATGTTAAAGTATTTAAAAAACTACACTATGTTCTTTAGTGAGAAATACATAGAATAGTATGTCAGATACCTTTATTGATGGAGACTCTAATATCAGATAAGCCAAGTATAGGTTTATCGTCTTTCAACTTTTCAAGGAATGAGCCGTCATTTTCAGCAAAGTCACTCGATAGAGTAATAGTTGTATGCTCAGTGCTGGATTATTTGTTAGAATCATTTGTAAAAACTATTTTCCGTCTCTTGCTTTTTTCATTTTGAATGAGCGGATTCACCCAAACTCAAACACAAAGAAAATCTGAAACACTTCATGTAAATTAGTGATTTGAAATGTAAGAGAGCATAAATATAACATGATATTAGTGTGGCTACTTAACTAGAATAACCCCATTAGGTAATTTTCAGCATGGTCCAATGATACAAAGCCATCAAAGAACTTGAGTGTTGAAAATTTATGGTTAGTCTCCTCTATGATCGTGTTGTCTATAAAGGCCAATTTAACTTCTTTATGCACGGAAGAGTAGTTGGGGTTGACGTGATCTAAGCGTCCTTTAGCAATATAGTAAATCTTGATCGGCTTCAAGGAGACCTTCCATGTTTCAATATGCTTATTAATTAGTGTATCTTGAATCTTTGTTCCATCAAAGGGAGGGGATGTTTGAGTACGGAAAACATGAACAATAGTACAAAAAGATTGTAAAACTATGAATGTTGCTGCCTCTTTGTCAACTAATATTATCATTCTGAAATTCCTTTATTGCTTGAATTCTTGTAAGGTATTATTGAACCCCTCCGAATAACTATTATTCTCATCACTGAATCAACATTGCATTTTGGTATTTTATTTATCGGTTGACTTTGTTTTGCTAGTTCTATTTCAGTTGTCATGTGGGCTGAATGTCTATGAGTGAAGGTACCTGGGGAGATGAGTGAAACAATCTTGACGCCACACATAAATGTGTATTGGCACCAATGTTGAGGGAAGCATTAAAAAACAGATGTAACAGATAGCAACCTTGTAAATACATATGACAGGAGACACTCTTAACTCATATGAAAAATGTAATAGTAAGAATGAAGATGACATCCATTCGTTCCATATTTGACATGAATTTTCACAAGAGAAAATCATCAAAGTGCAACATTGATATGGAAATGATGCAAAAGACATGGTTACTATTCTGTTAAGAAATTTGATGTAATTCTTTAAGTTTGAATTAGCAAGTAACTATGCATAATATAACATACCAAGTGACCAAGCAGTGATATCATACATGAGTAAGTCAGAAAAGCATATAAAAGAGAAGAGCATTTGTGGCAGAAAATTCATCACGACAAATAACATTGTATGTGATCCTATCATTCACTTCATAAATTATTAGTCGAACAAATAATATGAACTTTGTGTTTTTTACTTCCTTAATTTTTTCTGTGAAGGACTAGGTTGTACTCTTATGCAATATTACAACAGGGTTGTTATTTATATTGTATACTTCAAAGTATACTGAGACTTACTGTATTGGCAAATAGGTTGTGTTAATGGAACATTCAACAATTAAGGGGAAAACTTAGAATTTGGTATATAGTAGAGAAATTTCCCAGATATGATGTTTGTGATTAATCTGCATCAGAAAAACAATTAAACAAGGGAAAGAAAAGGGTAAATTCAGGAAGACATACTTTGAAGGAGATGGTTGTCCTTACAACCTATCAGTAAAAGGTAATGGACGTGTGCTCGTTAGGTAGAAACACATGTGTTTCTAAGTTATAAATATTACGAAGCGAGAGATACCTCTATTTGGAAATAATGGACGGGAGTGTCTGTTGAATGAGCAAGCATTTGACATGGTGGCGTTTTGTAGTGGTCATATATGCCAAACGAAGGACTATGTTCAAGAGAAGGGGAAATTGGCAGCGTTTGCGAATGGAGCGGTGTCTTGGGTTCTAGTTAAAAGGTAATTCCGTAATTTCACTTTTAAGTTAGGAATTTATTCTTTTAAAGTAATATACATACATATATATTTATTATCTTAAAAGCATGAACTTCTAACTTGCATGTTAAATTACTATAATATCCGAGACTAAGGTTGTGACTGTTTTGATGAGTTGTGTCTTTTCTGATAAGTTGTGATTTTTTTCAAAGGGTTGTAATTTTTGATGAGTTCTGACTTTTTTAATTAGTGGTGACTATTTCAAAGAGTTGTGACTTCTCGGAAAAGTGATGAATTTTCAGATAAGACACAAAAAACACTTGCTCATACTACGCTTTTTGTTGACTATAAATAGACAGTTTTTATCTCAATTTTCAACCACAATTTTTTGAATCTTCTACTATTCTTCTTATATTTAAATTATTTTGTATAATCTATTGTCTTTGAGTGAGTCCGAAGTTCATCGAAATATGAGGTACCACTACTCTGATGAAATACATCATTCTATCTTAAGAGGGTATATTCCATAACCTCAAGTACTCAGGGAAAATAAGTTTAATGGTATAATATTTATTTTTTTCTTAATATCTAGATTAGTGTGTAATTTTAAAATATATGAATTGATTATATGCTTCTTAATATCTTTATTCATAATTTAGAGAATCATCAGTATTTATTTTTTCGATGCTCAAGACAAAAAAAATAAATTTATTTACCAGTGCTACTTATGTGATTTATATTATCATGAAGTTTTCTTCAAAATAGTTATTTATATATAAACATTGCCCTTTTGTTTTACTTATTTACTTATTCTTACGATTTTAGTATTTGAGACGAAGAAAATGTCAAATGGCATGTTATAACACTAGTGGATGTTCCTATTAGTTTAATTTTAATTGTTTATTCCATAGATAATTTTTATGAGATAAATATTTATATAAACTTAAATATATATTTACATTAAAGATAGGAGCACATGCTTTTAAGCGAACTAGTTATTTGACACGTACATTGCACGTGATTATCAATTTAGAAAATTAAGCAAAGATTTACACAAAATAATATGAGAGATTCTTTAAGAATGTTCAATGTGGATTTAATATATATATATTATTCACACAAAACTATGTATCAAGCCTCGAGCTACCCCCGAGATGCGGACACGGAACCTAGGACCACAAGTGATTTCAAGCAAACCCTACTAGCATGATCATGAGCATACTATAGATAATAAATCGAATGCGGAAGCTAAATCATAATTTAAACTCAAAAGATGGGGAATACCTATGTAGTATAGCTGAAATAAATGAAATACTGATGAGTTTAATACAAAGAAGTTATTAACTCATTAATAAGCTGAAATTAACTATGTCTGAAAATAGCCTCTTAACTGACTAGAAATGTTGGGACATGCCCATTCTATGTCTAGCAAAAAAAAACTGAAACTAAAGGAATAAATACTAAAAAGGAACTCATGACTATTGTCTTCGGAAAATAAGGGCTCACCACTGAATCTGCTAAAATGTTGATCAAAAATCGATCTAAGCGCGATCTAGGTGTTGAGAACCCGAACTTACATCATGAGAGGATGTAATTCATGTATGCGTCAGTACTTGAAGGTACTGAGCATATTGGATAGAGTAAAGCTAAAATAAAACAAAATTGAACAAGCACAAAAACAAGTACAATAATCTGAACATATATATGAATTTTGAGCTAACTAGATCCAATGACCAAATTTACAACATGATGAAACTGAATAATAACAGAACTATAAATATGGTCAATGCATTAGTGTGACAGATATGTGGGAGCTACTAATAACCAATAATAAAACCGCATGAGCTAAATGTGGAGTCCGATGTATACACCCCATCGAAAGGACCTAATATACATGTCAGTGGTATAAAGGCATGCTGCCATGATCACTAAACTAATTCCCATATAGTGGATTTACAACCTACTTGGCTAGTAGTTCTGTGACTAATTGGTAAACTGCACCCTAGTCTAACTCGGTATCATTCTACACCGAATGAATTATGTAATTAACTGATTTTGAATGGGTTTCTGTAAATATTGCATAGCTTAAAACTAAATATGCAAACTGAGAATGCAACAATTAATCTGTTAATCATGCATTAATATTTGAGGCATGTATATTTGAAGTAACTGAAATATCAGACCTAACTTATGTACTTAAAAAGTTGAAGAAATAAATCACTAGGGTTCAGAAATTAATTAACTTTACAAGCTTATTTGGAATATACATTTAACTAATTTATGATGATGTACTGTAGTTCTAGAAAACCTAGGCTTAATCACGATAAGAGAATGATGAATTGACTGAAAACTAGGGATTTAATGTGTGAAAGGAACCCACTAATGAAATCTCACATACCTGGTGATGAAATCCATGGAGAAATATTTAGATTTCGGGGGATAGAACTGCTGGAACCTTGTTGCGTTCTTCAACTAGGGTTTTTGACCTTTTTATCCTTTCTTGCTTCTAATTTTTTTATGTTTTCATTTATGATTTCAACTTATGTAAGTTTTTATTATGTTTCTAGGATTAAACTGACTAAAATATGATGATTTAGGGTCAAAACGACGTATTTTAGGGTTTAAACTAAGTGGGAAAAAACTGAAAGTCCCCAGACTTAATTACTGTCGAACCAAATGGCGACCTGGACTTACGGGACATCGTTCAATCGACAGTCTGCCGTTTGGGTCCGTAGGTTGGGTCTGTTAGACAGGCCTTTACTAAAACAGTCATAACATTTTTACTCGAAAGCCTGATTTTTGCAAACGTTGTGGCTATAGAAAGATAATTCAATTATCTGTTATTACATAGGTCATTGGACACATAATTAATTTTATGCTAAGAGTTATGATCATTTTAAGTTGATCCTAGGCCATTTTCCCCCTAACTGTCTACTAATTTTCACGGACCGTAATGGTCAATCGTGGTTCATGTCAGAGGCTGGGTAAATAGGGTGTTGATCGACGGACATAGACTACGGATCGCAATCGGGCTTATGGACCGTACGTTTGTCCGTGGATCGACACTTGGTTAATTTTGTCTGGGCTGCGTCATGGGAGAGTTTCAGTCACAAATGGATGTGCACTATAGGCCGTGGCTCAGGCTATGGTCTGTCGATGGTAACCGTCGATTGCACCTGCATATTTCTAAAAAGCTTATTTTTAGTCTGCTTTGGATACGGGGTGTTACATTGTCTCCCCCTTGGGAGCATTTGTCTTTAAATGAATACTAAACTAGCTGAAATAGTGGGAGAGAGCTGCAATCTCTACTACTAAACACTGAGGACTAAGTTTTGACTTGATTAAGTTCAAAGAACATGCAAATATGCTTAAAATGAAAGTAAAAACTGAGGGAACATGATTCTAAGGCTGAATTCATGCATGAATGACTGAAAAAATGAAGAGGAACTATTACCTCAAGCTGGAGTGGTATCGGAAGGAAAAAGGTGAGGATACTTGGTTTTCATGGCTGCTCTTGTTTCCCAAGTATCTCTCTCTATGGACTGACTCCTTCATAAAACCTTTGACTGAAGCGACTTCTTTGTTCCTCAACCTTCTAACCCGACGGTCAAGAATCTTAATAGGTACATCCTCGGAAGAAAGACTATATTTCACAGCCACACTCTCCAATGGCACTACGGAGACTGGATCACCCACAAACTTATTCAAAAGTGAGATGTGGAAGACCGGATAAACTGGTGCTAGTTGTGCTAGAAACTGTTAACTCATATGACACCTTGCCAATCCTCTTCAAGATCTTTTAAGAATCTACATATCTAGGACTAAACTTTACTTTCTTTCCAAATCTCATCACCTCTTCCATAGGTCACACTTTTAGGAAAACCCAATCATCAACATGGAACTCTAGTTCCCTTCTCCTTACATCTGAATAAGATTTCTGATGACTCTGGGCTCTCTTACGTCATCTCTAATGAGTTGTACTTTATCAATACCATAAAGGACTGAATTTGACCCTATCAAAGCAACTTCACCTTTTTCAAACCAACCAGCAACAGATCTACATCTACACCCATACAAAGCCGCATAAAGGGCCATCTGAATGCTGAAATAGTAGCTATTGTTGTAGGTGAACTCAATTAGAGGGATGTGATCATCCCAACTTCCCTTGAAATTGAACATACAAGCTCTCAACATATCCTCAAGGGTATGAATGTTACGCTCTGCCTGTCCATCCGTCTATGGTTGAAATGTTTTGCTAAGGTTAACTTGAGTACCAAACCACTTCAGAAATGATTTCCAAAAATGAAAGGTAAACTGAGAACCTCTATCAGAGAGGATAGACAAAAGAAACCATGCAAGCTCACAATTTCATTGATGTAAAGATTGACATATTCCTCCGCCAAATCTGCAGTCTTGACCGTCAAAAAGCGACAAGACTTAGTTATACTATCTACTATCACCCAAATAGAGTCAGGTTGTCTACGAGTACAAGGTAAACCTATGATGAAATCCATAATGATCACATCCAATATCAAAGTACGAATATCAATCTCTTGAGTCATACCTCCTAGTTTCTTATGTTCCACCTTGACTTGATGACAATTGGGGCAGTTACTCACAAAGTCTTCTTTATCTCTCTTCATGCCATTCCACGAATAGACTTCCCACAGATAGTGGTACATCTTTGTGACACCTAGATTAATAGAATATCTGGAGTTATGGGATTCTGCAAGGATATGATTTATCAACTCACCCACATCATGAACAAACAATCTACCCCCTTAGTGAATTACACCATCACCCCTTTGGGAGAAAACCTCCACTATCTGATTGTGGATTGCACCCTTAAGTTCAAGCAAGATTGGATCATTATCCTACTTTTCCTTAACCTCCATTACCAAAGAAGATTCTGCCCCATTCTGATCTTTTATACCACTGTCTGATATGCTCATAAGTCGAACTCATAAGAGATTAAGCTTGTGAACTCCTTCACTAGCTCCTTCATTTCTTCCTTAAATGCGATACACTACCCATAGATAATTTGCTAAGAGAATCTGCTACTAAATTCGACTTACCAGGATGATAATGCATATTTATATCATAATCCTTAAGGAACTCAAGCCATATCCTCTGGTGAAGATTCAACTCTTTCTGGGTGAACACATACTGAAGGATCTTATGGTCAGTGAACACATATACATGAACACCATACAAGTAGTGTCTCCATATCTTTATGCAAACACCACTGCTGCAAGCACAAGGTCATGAGTTGGATAGTTCTTCTTATGCACCTTAAGTTGTCTAGAAGCATAAGCTATAAAATTATCTCGTTACATCAACACACAACCTAGTACAAGTCTGGATGCATCAAATTAGAGCACAAAACCATTTGAACCCTTTGGTAGTCTTAAGATAGAAGCTGTAGTCTATCTAGTTTTCAATTCTGCAAAGCTTTTCTCACAATTATCTAACCAGTAGACTTGACCATCTTTTGAGTTAACCTAGTCAATGGTGAGGCTATGAATGAGAATCCTTCTACGAACCTTCTGTAATAACCCGCTAGACCCCAGAAACATCTGATATTTGTAGCAGAGGTAGGTCATGCAATTGTTTCACTGCTTTAATCTTATGTGAATCCACTTGGATCCCTTCACTAGATACAATGTAACCAAGGAAAGAAACAAATTGCTAGCAGAACTCACATTTGCTAAACCAAGCGAATAATTGGAGATCTTTCAGAGGCTGCAGAGCAACTCTCAAATGACTCGCATGTTCTTTCTCATTATTAGAGTAAATGAGGATATCATCAATAAAGAAGATAACAAACAAGTCCAAGGACTGTTTGAACACCCTTTTCACTAAATCCATGAAGTTGCAGGAGCATTGGTTAGTCCAAATGACATAACTAGAAATTCAAAATTACCATACTGAGTTCTGAAGGCTGTTTTTTTGAATGTCACTAGCTCTGACTCTAAGCTAATGATAACCCGATCTGAGGTCTATCTTTGAGAAGTGATTAAGACCCTGAAGTTGGACAAACAAGTCATCAATCCTTGAGATGGGATACTTCTTATTGATTCTGACCTTGTTCTACTTTTTATAGTCAATGCACATTCTCTCCATCTTTCTTCTTTACGAATAACATTGGTGCACCCCATGGTGAAATACTAGGCTTGATGAAGTCCTTGTCTAGAAGGTCCTTCAACTGCTCTTTCAATTTCTTATGCTTTGTTAGAGCCATTATGTAAGGAGGAATATGAATAGGCTGGGTATTTGGAAGGTTATTTCCAAAGCCGATTTCCCTTTCAGGAGGGACTCCAAGAAATTCTTCGGAAAACACTTTTGGAAACTCACAAACTAATAGAACTAACTCCAGAGTTGGGGTTTCAGAGCTAGAATCCTTAAAGATTCTATAGATACCCATTAGAGTTCATCTTTATGGCCTTAAGGTAAGAAATAAATTGACCATAGGCGTTAAGCTACTACCCTTCTATTCTAAGATTGGTTAATCTAGAAACTGAAAATGAACAATCCTAATTCTAAAATTGATTGGATCATAACAGGATTGTACCCAATCCATGCCTATAATGACATCGAAGTGTACCACTTCTAACATTATAAGATTTGCTGAGGTGACTTTCTGAGAGACTGTGACAAGGCAATTTTTGTATACCCGTCTATCTATAACTGGGTCACCGACTGGAGTAGAGACTGAGAAAGGTTTTAAGAGAGTTTATGGACAAACAATTAAATTGGCTGACTGCTATGTAAGTAGATACAAAGGAAAGAGTAGCCACTAGATCTAACAATGTATAAACAACAAGGTCAAAGACTTGTAATGTACTAGTAACTACATAAGGAGAACCTTCCTGATCCTAGTGAGCTTGAAGAGCATACATCCTATTCTGGCGCTGACCGCCATCTTTACCAAATTAGTTACCCTGTTAACTCGGGCGACTTGCTGGTCATGTTGAAGTTGTAGCCAGAGATCTACCATTAATACCTCCTTGAACTTGTCTAGAAGGACAATCCCTAAACTTGTGACCAGACTAACCACACACAAAACACCCTTCCTTTCCTGCAAACAACTCACCTAGATGGTTCTTACAACACTTAGGGACAGTGGTGTAAGTCTTGGTGCATGAAAAACTTCCCTAATACATAGATCTTGGTGATATAATCCTCTGGTCATACCTTTTCTTGGAGGATGGAACACTAGCTGCCGAAGGGCTGGGGCTTAAAACTTCTGCTGACTCAGAGAGCGATTTTCACCACCCAATTTTTGCTGAGAATAGTCATAGTTCCCAATCCTAGCCTATTCTCCTTAGCCTGTTCCCTAAGATTATCACCCTCAATCTGTTTAGCATGAGTCATAAGCCCAAAGATGTTCATATCTCCCACTAACATAACATTTTTGCACTCTGTTTTCACAAAATTTGACACTCCATACAAATACTTATTCATCTGAACCCTAGAGTCAGCAACCATGTGAGGATCATGCCTAGAGAGTTGGCTAAAACTTTAGCCCATACTCTTGGACCATCATCTTTCACTGCCTTAAGTTCAAGTTCATGAATTTCTGAGCCTTTGCTTCTCTCAACACTATTGGGAAAAACTTTTATAGAAAGGTCTTATTAAAGCAATCCCAAGTAATAGGAGCTGCATCTGTACCCCTATTTTCTTTCCACTGAGTGTACCAGATATGAGCAGCATCCTTAAACTAGTATGATTCCAACTCAACCCAATCATTCCAAGTGACTTGAATTACATCTAATATCTTCTTGATCTAATCCAAGAAATTCTGAGGTTCCTCAATAGTTTGTGATCCTAAAAACTCACACAGATTCATCCTAACAATGCCACAGACCCTTGCTATTGCTAATCCACCATTTGCAATTACAGGAGCATGAACCCGATTATTCTGGTTGGTCATACTCTGAGACAACATCTGTATCGAATTCCTAAACTCAGATTTGGAGGCGTCCTGATCTAGGAATGAAGGATCTACATTTGAATTCTTGCTGTTAGCTCTATGAGGAGGCATGATCTAAAACGTAAAACTTCAAGTTAGAATGAAATTAGATCATACCTATGCACGATAAGAGTAACAAGAAAGTAAACCTCTCCTAAAACACTTTGTAACCATTTTATCATTAGATGTGGCGCACTTCACACCCATAAAAAGGACTCCCCTTAGTGCAGCTTTTCATACATCCTAGTAATTTTAAGCCTATTACTCTGATACCAAGTTTTGTCACACCCCGAGCTATCCATGATACGTGGACATAGAACCTAGTTCCACAAGTAATCCAAGCTAACCCTGCGGGCATGATCATGAGCCTACTAAAGATAATAAACTGAATGCAAAATCTAAAGCATAATTTAAACTAAAAAATGGGGAATACCCATTTTCTATACCTGGAATAAATGAAATACTGATGAGTTTAATACAAGTAAATCATTAACTCAATACTAAGCTGACACTAATGATATACCGTGGTTTCATGCTATTTTAATGCTTTATCCTTAAGATTAGTGTGTGTCCAAAAGCATTTTTGTATTGAGTTTAATGTAAGTTTTTCTTTATTTGCACGAAATCTGTCCAAAGACGAACGCGGAAGTTTTTGAGCGAGAAATGCAGAAGAGACCACCTATAGAGCTTATGATGGTCCATCGAGCTTGTAACGGTCCGTAAGTGGCATCGTAGTGAAGCTGGTGTCGGAATATGAGGAAGTCTGACCCAAATGTGGGATTACGGAAGTCCATGACGGACCGTTATAGCCACGATGGCCCGTCCCGCTAGTTCGTCAATATTATCAGAGAGTAGTCCCAGTATCCAAATTCAAAGAAGTTTATGTATTGTGGAACGGAGACCTTCGACGGACCATCGTTCTTGGAACGGTCCGTCATATCTATTCGTCGAGGGTAATGAAGAAAGCAACAGAAGAATTTGTGAAGTATAGGATGATGGAGTCCATGATGGCCTGTCGTGACTACGATTGTCCGTTGAATCGGACGCATTTTGACAGATTTTCAGTAATAAGAGTCCTTCTTTTATTAGGTTTTTGTTTTTTATAAATAGTTTGAAGAACCTAGTTTTAGGGTTGGACTCTTTTATGTTAGAATCTTTTACGTTAGACTCTTATATGTTAGACTCTTTTAGGTTAGACTGTTTGTTAGGACTCTTTGATAGACTTTTTGATTGTTAGACTTTTCGGAGAATCATTAGTTCTCTTGTTTAAGCATTGAAGGATTAATTTCAATAATTGATACACTTTTTCTGGAATTGATTGTTAGTGAGTTTGTTGATTAATCAAGTGAATTTCTGGATTTTATTCTTTCTCATTGAAGTAAGTGCATGAATTCTTATATTACATGTAAGAATATTGTGATTATTACTATGGGTAACTAATCTCCATAACTAGGGTTGTGGGAACCATGTGTGAATAATGAGGTTAATTCTAACATAAATAAAAATTCTAGAATTGTGTCTTGTATGTACTGACAATTCTTTCGTTTAAAAGTCTTTTTAATGGATGACCAACATTAGAACTCGCCTTAATGCTACTTGCCTGACCTAGGAGGTAGATAATAGGAAAAGAATTATCAACATAGATTTAGTGTATACTATCTAATAGGCTAGTGTCGATTGGTACGAGGTAAAAACTTAGTCAAATATCAAATACAATGATTAATATGAGGTAAATGTAAGGGTTAGTATAGCAACACACGTAGCCGGACCAAGGTGCGGAGTGAAATTTTCTAGATGCCGGACCAAGGATTTAGAGATACATAACTTATCATTTTACATGCAAGATACTAGGAAAGAATTGTTATCGCTAGAATTATCAAGTTAGGAACCTTAGGGCAACACTTAAACCCTAGTTACTTTTTTTAATTGATTAAGCTCCAAGATTTGAACCTGTTAGTTGTTTACTTTAATTTAGCTAATTATTTTGATTAATTTAAATATAAAACCCCCCTCTATTGTCTTTTGTTTTCTAAGGAAATAATTGAGTAAATAATACTAATAATAGATTAAAGTTAAGTCTGAACTATTTTCCTCATGGGAACGATCCCTACCTCATTAGTTGGGTTCTTTACTTGATACGACCACTTTACTTCTTATTTGAGAAGTAACTTTGAGCTTATCAACTAACTATGTCTTAAAATAATCTCTAAACTAATTACAAAATGCTGAGATAGGCCCCATCCAAGTCAAGCAAAAAAAGTGAAAAAAAGGACTAAATACTTAAAATAAACTCATGACTATTGTCCTTGAAGAATGAGGACTCACGACTGAATCTTCTCAACTGGAGATCCAAAATCGATTTAAGCGGGACCTGGATTGTGAGAACCAGAACCTACATCATGAAAGGATGTAGCACACAAATGTGTAAGTACTTGAAGGTACTGAGCTTGTAACATAGAGTAAAGATGAAACAAAACATAACTGATTAAGCACAAGAGCAAGTATAATAATCTGAACATGATATACTGTATTCTGAGCAAACTGGATGAAATGAACAAATTTATAACATGATTAGACTAAATAATAACTGAACTATAAATATGTTCAATGCATTAGAGTCTAACTTATATGCAGGGGCTATTAATAGTCGATAATAAAACCATATGAGCTGAATGTGGAGTCTGATGTATACGCCCCATCGAGAGGGCCCAATCAACCCTGCCACAGATATAAAAGCATGCTGGCGTGATCACTAAACAGATGCCAACAGAGGGGACTTACAACCTACTTGGCTAGTAGTTCTGGGTCTAATTGGCAAAGTTGAACCCTAGTCCAACTTGGTATTATGATACTCCCAACGAATTATTTAATTAACTGTTTTTGATTGAGTTTCTGTAAAAACTGGGAGCTAGTGACAGGGACTGTCAATGGGGAACAACCCTAGTTGTCGGAATAGATTCGTCCAGTCTCTTTGGAAAGGGACCAAGAGAGAAGAGAACCTATACCTTTTTGACGTTAAAACCTTGACTTGATGCGCAAAAACTTCACCCAAGATGACATCCAAGTCACATCAATGTCAACACCACTCGACGAACAACATCCCTTTGCCTAACGTGTCATTAACATTTGTTTTCTTTGTGTTTCGTGTGAGTTCTTCAAGTGTGAAGAACTTGGTTTATTTTTATGTTCTTGAAAGTTACTTTGGTAGAGAGAGATCATGAATGAGAGTGATAAAGACTAGAGAGATAGATGAGCGTGCAGAGAAGAGTTTTCTTAGGCTAAGAAGTCTAGTTTAGGACTTAGTCCAATAAGGTTTCATTTAATTATTAAAAATATGATTTCCTTTTATTTTAAATCAAATAATAAATATAAATTAATTTCTTTAGTTTACCAACTTAAATTAAAAACAATTTAATTCATTGTTTCCACCGAGATTTGAACCCAGGTGACACAAGACTTCACTTCAAGGGCAAATCTTCGACCCTCTTTCCCCAAAATACCCCTCTATATTATTAATTAAATAATTAATTATATATGTATGGTAATTACGATACTACTCTTAGCCTGGAAGAAGACCATTCTACCCCTAGATCCTCCAAACCTATGATTTTTCCTTTTTATGTCCGGTAAAAACTCATTCTAGTAAATATTCGTATTCAAGAGCCCTACATGGTTGGACCCAACATTTTCTAGGTAAAATAACTCCCCAAGTTAGTTGGCCTGGCCTTAGCAAGGGTTCAGAGGTCTGTTTCTATGAGCATCAATCCGTGTGAACCTGGTCTAACTGTAGGCATTCTAGACACATTAAGTGTTACTTTGCATATTCATTTTTAGCATTTTTTCATTATCCCCCCTTAGGAACATTCGTCCCCGAATTACACTACACATTACTAACAATAAATAAGTCATCTATAGAATGTATGCCTACATATGTAATTCAATACTCCCCATTGGTTAATATTTGATTCACATATTAACATGATGGTGCACATTCTTCAAACCTACTAGTAGCTTTACATTTATAGACAAAGGAACTCTTTCCTAAACTAGTCTCATCAAAGCATACAACATAAGTAAAAATGTAAGTCATACAAATCAGCAACCAACATGCTAAAAAAACATATTAACCTCATATTAGTGCATAAACACCATACACGGTCAAATATATAAAAGACTAATTAAGGCTACACACCCGAGACTTCACTAAATGTGCCTTCCCCTGCACCCCTATACTTTAGTGAGAAGAATCGTTGCCTCCTTGGAGCCTCTTCACTTGGACCATAAGGTTGAACTCTCCACTTCCCTTGTTCTTGACTTCTCCTATTTGGACAATCCATCACCATGTGAGCCGGTTTGCCAATACTGTAACAAGCGTTAGTGCCCTTCATACACTCTCTTCCATGTAGTTTGCCACACTTCCTGCAAGGTCGTTTCTCCTGAGGTGTATCTACTTCATTGTTCTCTTGAATCTTGACTTAGAATTCCTATCATAGCGACCCTTAGATGAACTTGACTCCCCTTTGTGGGAGAGTCCCTTCTTAAACCTGGGCTTATCCCTGATTTAAGTACTACTCTAACTTTAAAAGTTCTCCTCGTCTTGCCTTGACCTGTTCCCTGCCCTATTGTGCTTCCTCTTTCTGCTTTCCTCCACTTGCTGGACATGGACTATAAGCCTGGAAAGGTCCATGCTGTGATGCAACATAGCTTCCCTAAACTCCTCCTCGAGATCCTCATCTAATCCTTGTCAAGAATCTACTTATCTCATTTATGCCGTTAGACACACGAGAAGTGGCATGCCTGGATAATTTCATAAACATCAGGGAATACTCCCTTACTGTCATTGATCCCTGTGTAAGGTTGATAAACTCCTCAACCTTGGCCTCCCACATCTTCCTGGGGAAGAATCTCTCAAAGAAGGTTGTCTTAAATAGCTCCCAAGTGATAGGAACTCCTCCCAAAGATCGGCTATCTTGCCACATCTTGCACCAAGTCTTTGCAACATCCTTGAGTTGATAGGAAGCCAACTCTTCTTTCTCAGTATTTGTGGCCCCCATAGAAACCAAGATCTAATTCACCTTTTCCACAAACTCTTGGGGATCCTCCGAAGTCTTAGACCCTTTGAAAATAGGAGGATTTATCCTCGTAAAGTCTTTCAGAATGTCAGCCATACAGGAAAATGGTGGGTTCTCCCCCTGAACATTGTGCCAGTTGACCTTGTTAGTCATGGCCTGGTCCTGCATAATGATGTCCTGTTCCATTTGGGCCAGAGATGCCCTCACCTCAGCATTAGTCAACCTAGCAGGGTTAACCGGCATAGACACTCCTTCCACTGTAGCTTGGGGTGGAACCTGATTGTCCCCAACAGCTGCTCCTCCTCTCCTCTGACCAATGGTTCTCCTAGTATTCATTTTCTGAAAAAAAAACAAGTATTGATGTTAGAAATGATCATAACATCAAGAAATCAAACATTAGGAAAAGGCAGGATGAGATCAGAAGAAGGGAAATTTTTGTACGCATCATGCAGTCTCTAATTCAGGATAGTAGAGCACATCACTACCATGACTTAGAAACTACTCAATGTGGTTGATGTGAATTTAATTATCCTCGGAAATTTATTCCTAGTGCTCTGATACCATTTTCTTCACGACAGGAGTCTAGACCCCAGACGAGACCGTCATTGTTGACCTCTCAGAGGTCGCAGACAAGCCTACTTACGTAATTCTTTCTTCATCTAGGTTTATTTTAGAGGAAAATTTAAAAATTTTTGTTCCTTAACATACATACTAATCATTCTATTAGATTCATGATTGTTCACCATTAACCTTCTAACATTAAGATCATCAAATGAAAGAAATAGTTTAATATAACATTAATTGTATACTTTCCAAAATGGCACCAATACAGTGTCTGAACAAATGCGGAAAGAAACTCTAGTGGAACATAATTCACTAGCTCAATCCTGTAACTAATCTAGAATATAATGGGCAAGCATCTTCGAAAACAGGAGGGCCTACCAAGTCCGGATGAATGCTCCACGTCCGGATAGTGTCAGCGTTAACCTGTTCCTACACCTAAAATTATAGAGTTGTATAGGGTCAGTACACACTTGTACGAAGTATGGGTATATGCAATCACACACCAAGGACATGCATGAGTAAATAGCTCTTTCCTAACGACATGATTATAGAAAGTCAAGTCAGCGGACCTGCCAAATTGGGATTAGGAAAGCTAGTGAGCTTTCCACATTTCGATTAGGAAAGTGAGTGAGATTTCCAAATTTGGATTAGGAAAGTCATTCCATGAGAGTAACATGCATCATCATACTTATCGTATTGCACACAACACATAACATCTTACACATAACACATAACATATTGCACATCGTTCGTTCATATACCATGGGACCTTGGAATCATGGACTTGACATCAGAATTCCTCAAAATTAAGGCTCAAAATAAGGGACCTCAACTAGGAAGCCTTATTTATCAAACACAGAGTCTGTTTCATTAATTCATACGTACTTCATTTGATTTCATTCATAGGCTAGTGTAACAAGCTATACCTAGAATGTAGTTTAAGATTTTTATCGGGTTCGCAGTGCAATGATCAAGAATTACCTATTGTCATTACTTAAATATAGCTCATCTCTTAATTATACTATCTTAACACCTTTGGAATCATTCATTTCATTATGTGCATCATTTCAGGCTGACCTCATTTATTCATTGAGAACTTTAACTTTAACTGACATAGATCATATGAGCATCATGAAATCTAGTGTCTCCCCACACCGAAAAGAGGTGGAATCACTGACAAAAGTGACTTAAAACAAGCTAGCGTACATGGGAATTGAACCCCAATAGATCTTTATATTTGAAGTATAGGTTCGAAGACTAGGAGATATAAGGAGACCTATACTCGGCATGCTCGATAGTCTCATTTAATAAGAGTTACGTGAACCTTCACCCTTTCTGAAAGAAGGCATCACCGGTCATAGCTAGTCTATCGGTGCTCAATATAAAGTTCCATTACATTCAACTAATACATCATGGATGCTGGCTTCTAGTATGAGGAAATCATAGCTTAATAGATTATTTCTCATCTCATTATTAGTATTAAGTTTTTTAATGTCAATACTTTCTTTAAGTGTTCATCGAGACTCGTCTCTTCATTAACTTTACACTCTCATAGGTGAGTACTTTTTGGTTACATTTACTTAGGCTCATTTAAGATTGCTCTCTTCTTTTACATTAGCCTCACATCATGTTGTCACCTTATTCATTAACATTATCACATTTTCTCTTCATAATTACTCACCGCATTTTACGTGAATGTGTATTTCATTATATGACAATGCACTTGGCCATTTAGTGGGTTTCACACTCTTACTTAACGCTTCTAGGGTTTCATTATTTCATTCTTCATTTCATCATTTCTTTGTTCATTTCATAATTTCATGTTCATTTCATCATGTGTCAATGCACTTGGCCATTTAGAGTGTTTTACACTCTTACTTAATCCTTCTAAGGTTACATCATTTCATCACATACTTCTTAGGTTCACATATTTTTAAACGTATACTAGACTTATGGGTCTATAAATACAAGCCATGAGGCTTCAATCATCATTCGTTTAAGTGACTCATATCTTCCTTAGATTATGTGGTACAAGACTTCTGCCTAGATCTTGATTTCGATCTAAGAAGGCAACAATTTTCTTGAATATTTATTTCATGTATGACTAATGTATCAATACGGAATTTGGGCAAGGGAACCCGATTTCAAATCCCTTGGACAACACTCTACATTTTTCTTTTTATTTATTTTCAATCAACATGACATTGGGACCCTAGATCAAGCTCAACATCAATATTTCCTTATTATTTCTATCCTTTGAAAATTCTGTTTGTTGGCCAAGGGATTGTGGGTTTTAACCCCCAAAACACCTTTTGTTATTATTATTATTTTTATTATTTCTCTTGACTATCTCGAGTTGAACATGAGGTTGTGGGATGAAACCCACACAACCTCTATTTATTTTTCTTTTAATTCGCCTCTACTGCATAGAGGTCGTGGGTTCAAATCCCACGCCTCACGTTTCATTTATTTTCTATTTTCTCTTAACTCCCCTTTACTGCCTTAAGGTTGTGGGTTCGATTCCCAGACCTCACATTTTTTTCCTTTTCATCTTCTCTTACTCTTCTTTATTGCCTTGAGGTCGTGGATTTGATTCCCACGCCGCACATTTATTTTATTTTAATTTTAATCCTTATGTTCTGATTGAGAGGTTGTGGGTTGGAATCCCACTCCTCTCTATTCTTAATTTTTATACATTAATTTCCAGCCAGGATTACCCAAGTTTGAACCCCATTCAGCCCCATTTCTTTATTCACCTTTTTAGTGCTTTTCAAGGGTGAGGTCGCGGGTTCGATCCAAATGACGTCACCTAATTTATACTCATTTAAAATTTCAGACTTGTTCATCTATATTTAGCCAAAACTAACTTGTAATTTGCTGGAAATTTTGTCACATTTTTCAGCTCACTTCCTGCAACATTTACACGTGAATTCGTAGGGTAATTCGTAGATCATTTAATACATTCTTAGGTGCAATTTTCATGGATTAGTTTAGCCAAGAGATTATCACTCAAAAGACACATATAAACACATATGAACATTATGAATTACATAATAATGTGTACATGAAATAAAACCACAACATCACATTTTTAAAAGCCTTAACCCGAGACACATAGATACTGTTTACATTGCTCACACACGTACACATGTTTACGGAAGAACATAAACATAAGTAACATAATTCCAAATATACATATAAACACATAATCTTCACGAAAACACATTTCATCCCTAGTTTTCTACAAGAAAACATAACCAACCTATGATTCAATGGGAGCTAGTGATAGAGACATGCAAAGGGGAACAACTCTAGTTTTCAGAATAGATTCGTGTAAACCTTAGGGGTCTCTTAGGAAAAGAACTAATACCTTTTCACGTTAAACCCTCGAATTTCTTCCCAAAAATTTCATCCAAGATCACATCCAAGTCCTATCAATGTCAACACCACTCGACGGACAACCTCGCTTTGCCTAACGTGTCATTAACGTTTGTTTTTTTGTGTTTCGTGTGAGTTCTTCAAGTGTGAAAAACTTTATTTATTTTTATGTTCTTGAAAGTTGCTTTGTAAGAGAGATCGTGAATGAGAGTGATAAAGACGTGAGAGAGAGATGAGCGTGGGAGAGAAGAGTTTTCTTAGGCTTAGTAGTCTAGTTTAGGACCTAGTCAAATAAGGTTTGATTTAATTATTAAAAATATGATTTCCTGTTATTTTAAATCAGATCATAAATAAAAAATGTAAATTCATTTCTTTAATTTACCAACTTAAATTAAAACAAATTTAATTCATTGCTTCCATCTAGGTTCGAACCCGGGTGAAGCATCACTTCACTTTAAGGGCCAACCTTCGACTCTCTCTTTCCAAAATACCCCTAAACATTAATAATTAAATAATTAATTATATATTTATGATAATTACGATACTATCCTTAGCCTAGAAAAAGACCATTCTACCCCTAGACCCTTCAAACATAAGATGTTCCCTTTTTAAGTTCGGTAAAGACTGATTCGAGTAAATCTTCGTATTCGAGAGCCTACATGGCTGGAACCAACCTTTTCTAGCTCAATTAACTCAACAAGTCAGTTGTCTTGGCCATAGCAAGGGTTCAGATGTCTGGTTGTACGCGCATCAATCCGTGTGAACCCAGTATAATCATAGGCATTCTAGGCACATTAAGCATTACTTATCATATTAATTTTTAGGGTTGTTAGATACTTAGTCAATTTTTTATGGGATGCTTCATGGGAGAGTTTCCGTTTGAAACGACGGATGTGCAGTACGGGCCGTGGGTTAGGCTACAGTCCGTCGATGGTAACTGTCGATTGCGCCTTCAGATTTCTATAAAGCTGATTTTTTGTCTGTTTTAGATACAGGTTGTTACACTATGAAGATCTCTAATGAAGAATTTCATAAGTTAAATGCAAAAATGTATATATTTATTTCAATTTCATGAGGTTCAATCATGTAATTAGTCATATCTCACTAATATTACCTTATAGACGATATCTATGATGTATATTTCTTGTCATCTAGACGATATCTATTGTGTATATTTCGTGTCATCTAACCAGATATGCCATGCACGTGTCTTCCACTTAATTTGTTTTCATATCATATGACATTTGGAGAACAAGTACATTTTATTTTTTAGATTAAATTTTACAATAAGTTATAACATAATAGATGATTTTTTTGTTGGCTCTCATATTTGATTTTTTGATTGATTGTGTAAATCAAACAT